>NW_022589751.1:642110-675775 GCF_004348235.1 Phoca vitulina | reverse complement strand
TGACTGGGTGATAGACACTGGGGAGGGTATGTGCTCTGGTAAGCGCTGTGAATTGTGCAAGACTGTTGAATCTCAGATCTGTACCTCTGAAACAAATAATGCAATATATGTTAAGAAAGAAAAAAAGAAGAAGAAGAATGTAGCAGGAGGGGAAGAATGAAGGGGGGGAAATCGGAGGGGGAGAAGAACCATGAGAGACAATGGACTCTGAAAAACAAACTGAGGGTTCTAGAGGGGAGGGGGTTGGGAGGATGGGTTAGCCTGGTGATGGGTATTGAGGAGGGCACGTTCTGCATGGAGCACTGGGTGTTATGCACAAACAATGAATCATGGAACACTATATCTAAAACTAATGATGTAATGTATAGGGATTAACATAACAATAAAAAATTAAAAAAAAAATTAATCATCCTTCAAAGGGTATGATTCTTCACATGTATGTTATCATTGGATGACAAATGAGTGGCACATCTCTACACAAAGTGTGGGGAAGTTGCTCAGGCCTCATATATCCCAACCTCACTTACCAGCATATTTTGGGTCTGAGGGTTCATGGTTCTGGAGTTTCCACTCACTTATGATTTTCTCATCATTTGTGATCCTCTCTCTGTGCAGTTTAGGGACATAACAGAGTATGTAGGCTCTGTAACCAAATGCTGCTTTGTGAGCTGGACAAATTGTTTAACTTTGTTATGCCTCAGTTTTCCCATTTGTAAAAATGGGCGAATAGTTGTACTTACCTAATAGGATCTTTGTTAGCATTAAATGAGGTAACACATGTAGTAAAGCTCTTAGAACGCTGACATGTAGTCGGCACTCAGCAAACACGCTCGGTCACCTTTTACTCCATTCTAAAATTCAGAGGTGAAATTAAGGAAGTCTTCATTTTTAGACATTCATTTCTTTATAGATATTTTTGAATAAAGTTTTATTTTAGAACAGTTTTAGGTTTCCCTTAAAGTTGTGAGGGTACTTCAGAATGTTCCCCTATGCCCCACTGCCAGCTTCTTTATTATTAATATCTTACATTAGTCTGGGTTATGTGTCACAACTCATGAGCCAATTTGATTCCATTATTACCTAAAGTCCATATTTTATTTGTAGCTTCTTAGTTTTTACTCAGTATCCCTCTTCTCTACTAGGACCCCATCCAGGATGCCACATGACGTTTAGCTGTCATGCCTTCTTAGGCTCATCCTGGTCGTGATGGTCTCTCAGACTTTCCTGGACAGTTCTGAGGAGCACTGGTCAGGCGTTTTGTAAACTGTTCCTCAACTGATAGTTTGATGTTTTTCTCATGAAGATAAATTTCTTTTAGGCCAATTTTAATATGAAATTGATTATAATCATACAATAAACCAAGTGTTCACTAATGTTTACTGTTGTTCACATAAATAAAGTTAGGCAGATCGCTGATAAATCTCCCCTAAGTCTAATCTGGTAGGCTCAGTAAAAAGGAAAACTTTTCTTTATTAATAAAGCAAAGCAGGTGTTTCTAGTCAGTGTGGGGCTGCTCACGTTGGCATCACACAACTGCTGTGCCCGTTAGATCAGCCGCAGAGACCACGAGAGTACTCGGGTCCCTGTTTGGGGCAAGTGTAGATTTGACTCCACGGTCCTCTCTTATCCAAGAAAAGATAAACCCACCTTTGCTCCTTCTGTGGACAGGCAGGAGCCCTCAGTAGTGTGGCCTGAGCTCTCCAGGGAAGTGGTTCAGAGCTGCCCATTATGTTTTCCTAGAAAAAACAAAGACCCACAAAGAAGCCTTACAATATGGTTCTGATTTTTTTGTCCTTTCCTGAGTTTAAATCAGAAGGTGGTTCTTATGTACTGGCAACAAATTGTGAGTCAAACACAACTGCTGACCAAAAAGGAATTAAAACTATGTCCAAGAATTACCCGCAATATGTTCTGATGGGCCATTTCCAGCAGGCAGTGAGGGCTCTGCTCTCTGTCCCCAGTAGACTCACTCCAAGGGGAGACGTTGTGTGACCTCAGCCATGTCACCCAGAAGGTGCTACCTACTGCTATCGTAGATGACCCTCTGCTCCATCCATCAGCCTTGTGGAGGGAGTCACGTTGGGTTGATGACTCCTACACCCCCATGAGGTCTTGATCTGGGATCAAATTACCAAGGATTGAAATTACCCATTTTATATTTACAGACCCCAATGAAATATTTAAAAAATTTTTAAATGCTGGTCCAAAAATATTTCTTAGCTTGGAAATCTTAAAATACTTTGAAAAATAACTCTTGAGGGATTCTGAAGTTGGATATGACAGAGTAGTGTATCATTCTAACCCTCCTGCCAATAACAATGATAAATTTAGTACAAAATGCAGTAAGCCAACCATTTGAAGTACTGATGAGCCACTCAAAGCAGGCATAAGCCAGAGGGAAATTGACTCTTAAAGAAGAGAAGTCAGTGAGCTCACATTTATTTGGCTCTACCCCTGAGGACACATCTAGTTTACATTGCACACAGGGCAATAGAGTATAAGTAGAAAGTGGCTCTCTTACAGGGCATAGAAGACAGAGAGTGGGGCTCACAGAAGTCATAGGGGCTAGAAGTTTTGGGGAAAAATTCTAGAAAGAAAGCAGTTAGCGGGAGAGACCCAAAATCTGCTTTAGAATTCCCCTAAATCCTTGACTAACTTCTGAACTGGGCATGCACACAGTGAAATTTGAAGGGGCTCAATGGGAAACAACAGTGGGAAGGCTAAAAGGAGCTGAGCAGAGATTTCAGCAGTTGCCCTGCTGTTGAGAGACAGTTCAAAGTTCAAATCCTGCCAAATCAGAGGGGCGTGATGTGATGGTTCATTTCACGTGTCAACTTGGCTGGGCCACAGTGTCTAGGTATATGGGAAAATATTATTCTGGATGTTTCTGTGAGGGTGTTTTTGGATGAGATTAACATCTAAATGGATGGACTTGGAAAAAAATCAGATTGCTCTCCGTGATGTGGGTGGGCCTCACCCAATCCGTTGAAAGTCTAAATGGAGCAAAAGAGTGTTCTCCCCTCAGCAAGAGGGTACTTTGCCAGCAGACAGCTTTCAGATCTGAACTGCAACGTTGGCTCTTCCCTGGTGTCTAGCCTGCTAGCCCACCCTGAAGATTAGGACTCACCAGCCTCCATAATTGCACGAGACAATTACAAAAAAATAAAACTCGTTATGTACATATTCTTTTGGCACTGATGTGAGAGTTTTTCTAGGGCAGATAGAAATTCTACTCCTAAAACCATAGTGTGCCTATAGCATGGCCAGCGTGAAAATGGTCTGAGTAATATAGTATTATGTATAATGGTTTTATCCCTGGGTGATTGACCCTGATGTTGGAATGGAAGCATCTTCTTCTCTGGCCATTTTGTCCAAGTTTTGGCTCCAATGCCAGGCTGCCCTTGGAGAGAGTGAGACAGAGAAGAACGGCTTCTGCCAGCCTGAGGGGGTGGCCTCGGGTGATCTTGGCCAAGAGAGTCCCCAGGTAGAGAAGGGGACAGAGTGAACTGTGAGGTTGCTGTAGCAGGAAGGACAAAAACATGGTAGAAACAAGTTCAGGGGGCCAGGACTGGCCCAGGCCAGGTGAGGTGGAGGGTGAGGACGGTGTGAGGGCAGCTGCAGACAGAGGCAAGAATCAGGCCAAGGGGGACCTGTGGGTATAGGGAGAGGTGGAATAAGTAGGAGGTCAAGGCGCTGCTCATTCTCTTCTCTGGCTTGGGAGTAGCTAGCTTAGAGATGGCTATTCCTCCTATTAGTTGGAGGAGCTGATATGGGACAGGTCTTAAATCAGTATGGGGACCTCCAGGAGTGAAGGCAGGCACAGGATCCAGACACTCTCAATTCTTCATGTGGCCATGGATCTGGCCTGACCCTGCAGGAATGATCAAAGTCGTAGAGGACCACGTGGAAGGTTTTGTGCACCTGAATTGTGGGGGGGCGTCTCCCCTTGCAGTAAGTCCAGGTTGAGGGGGCTGACTCCACTTCCCCAGAGAGGGGGTGGGCGGAAGAGCAGGACAGCAGGGAGGGGATTTGCTCTAGAAAAGAGAGAAGATTTTCCATGGGTGAAACTTTTTGGAGAGGAAACAATGTCTAAAAACAAATTTTCAGAAGTTTTGCCATGAAAAGCCTCTGATGTCCCTATAAGGAAAGATACTGGGGTGAAAGAAATAAATGGGATTAAGAGCACACTTAGAGCACTGAGAAATATATAGAAGTGTCGAATCATTATATTGTACACCGGAAGCTAATATAACACTGTATGTCAATTATACTTGAATTAAAAAAAGAAGAAGAAAAAAAAAGAGAAGAGGGATGCTAGCCAGGATGGGCACGACGTGACTTCAGGTGGGCTAAAATCACCCGCTTTCAGTAGCTTCCTACATGAGGATAGTAATGGCTCACGTGGGTGAGGGAAGGGACGGTGATGAAGGGGAGGAGGGACAGACAGAGGTGGCTCAAACCTGGAGCCTGCAGGCCGGGCTGGCCGTGCTCTCAGACCCCACCTGGGGCTGGAAGGGGACCCCTCCACTGTCTCCCCGGTTCTCAGTGGGGAGCCTGAGTCTGTGCTCTAAGAGCCATGAGGGCAAACAACCAAAGGTCGTATTTTAGGCCAAGAGAGAAAACGTCAGTGTGGTGTAACTTCTAAGCCTCAACTGTTGTTTGTGAGATCAGTGAGGCACTTGGTCTCCCAAGGGGAAATGTCTCTTTAAATTAATGATAATTTATAATATGTACTTAGCGTTTGCCTGGCACAATTTTAACTAAGCATTGTAAAGCTGTCTTAGCCTTTACAGGGCGGAAATGATGCCAAGCCCAAGGCTCACACCAGCTTTGTTAGGGGCTCAGGTGCTCAGGAGTGGTGGACGGCAGTGGCTGGGGGCTGGGACCAGTGTCCAGAGGGGGAGGGCCAAGGGGAGGGCCCTGCGAGGACGCGGGGGTCACTGATGACAGCCCGGCTTGCCGTGACGGGGAAAGCCTGCGCTCTGCGGACACATGTGGGCCCTGGTTCACATGTCTGCTCGGCAGCTCAGTGGCTATTTGACCTTGGGCAAGTCAGACCGGAAAACGGGAGCGGGGCGGTGGTGGTGTCTCCTCCAGGACCACCGTAAGGATTAAATGACAAAATGAAATGCCCTGCTTTGTGCCTGGCACACAGATAGCAAGAGATGGCGGACTCTCTTCTGTTCTCCGACCTTGGGGCTGGAGAAGACAGAAATCTGGGTGGACCTTCTCCTCCGGGCAACTGGAACTGGCTAATTTAGGTCTCTAAGTGCCTGAAGCTCATCACACCCAACTTTCCCTGACTGTGTCTGTGTTCCAGGCCCTACTCCCTTGGGCAGCCCGCTCTCCCCCTGCCCCCACCCCCCGCCCCGTCCCCCCAGCTAGAGGTGCCCCCACCCTGCCCCCAGGCTGGCCCCGGGGGAGCCTCCCACCCTGCAGGCTCTCTTTCTTGTAGCCAGGCCTGCCGGCCCAGCTGGCTTTGATCAGGCTCTCACTGAGCCACATTTCTGTCTTCATTTGTCCCTGTTTATGTTTCCTTGCAAACAAATGTCATGTCTTTCCCACGGGGCTTCTCTCTAGCCAGTTTATTTTAACCCTGTGCAGACAGGGCCAGGGTTTTGCTTTTCATCCCCAGTCCTATTTACAGCACACACTGAGCCAAATGCTGCCTCGGACCCAGAGGCTGGTGCTGTCCCCGGGCCCCTGGATGGGCCCACTTGGCCTTGGTGTGGAGAATCCTAGGGATGGATGGGTAGGAGGCATGGTGCTTTGCAAAATCTTGCTTGTGGGCCTCTATTTTTATTTCGTGAGTATTTAAATAAATCTAGAAGTAAGTGATTGCTTGTTTTCTTACATGTTTATTGCACAAAAATTAGAAAATAATCAAAAGGATAAGGGAACCCTCTTTCCAAAGATAAATGTTGCTCACATTTTGGCATGTGTCATTCCAGACTTTACGTGTGTGTGAGCATGTAGATATACATAGACTATGTTTTACATAACGAGTATTATATGGTATATGTTTTACTACATTGTGAACATATTATGCTGCTTTCTTCATGAATGGCATTGTATTTCTTTGTCTAGTTGTCCCATAATTTATTTAACTCAGGGGTTCTCGAACTGTGTTAGGGATCCACATCAATCACAGGGAGGTCTTATTCAAACACAGATTGCTGGCCCACACTGGAGCCGAGCCCAGGAATTTGTAGTTCTAACAAATTCCCAGGTGGAGGCTGATACAACCCAATCAGTTTAGCCCAAACTCCTTGCTTGGGACACAGGTCCCTTTGGAGTTTATGAGTGTAAATGACACTATGGTAAAAAATGGGCTAGGAACATCTTGGGCATACCTTTCCTTAAGGATAAATCTCTAAGAGTGGGGTTGCCAAGACAGATGGTATCATAGGCTTCAAGTTGTTGCTACATATTGCCAGAAAATTGGTTTTGTTTATTTTTCCACCAGTCTACCAGTTCTGGACTTTGTATTTATTTCTCTTCCTCCTCTTCCTCTTCCCCCTTTTCTAAATAAAATGTTCCTACCACATGTAGCTAATCTAGCCGAGAAAGCTAGGTTCCTGTCCCATGGGCTGTGTGAACCCAGAAAACCTTCCTTACTCATCTGAGGCTTGGTTTCTTCATCTATTAGAAGTGAAAGAATACTCTTTTGCCCCTTCCTGGGTTGCTGTGAGGATCTAAAATGATGAATGGGACTGCCCTTTCTAAATTGTGACCCACGTGCAGGCGGGGCTAGGGGGGTTCTGAGCTCTTCCCTGAAGGATTAAGATACAACCTATATAACTGAGTCTATTTCTGGTTTTCATTTGTTTGTTTTTAGATTCCACATAAAGTGAAATAATATGGTATTTATCTTTTTCTGTCTGACTTTTTTCACTTAGCATAATACCTTCTAGGTCTATCTATGTTGTCCATCTTGAATGGCAAGATCTCTTTTTCATGGCTGCATAGTATTCCACTGTATATATTCCACATCTTCTTTACCTATCAATGGACACTTGGGTTGCTTTCATATCTTGGTTATTGTAAATAATGCTGTAATAAACCAGAGAACAAATGGGTGGTTTCCAAAGAGGAGGGAGTCAGGGGATTGGTGAAATAGTTGAAAGGGATTAAGAGGTACAAACTTCCAGTTACAAAATAAATAAGTTATGTGGATGAAAAATACAGCATAGGGACTATAGTCAGTAATATTGTAGTAACTTTGTATGGTGACAGACTAACTACACCGGTTGTGGTGAGCATTGTATAATGTATATAACTGTTGAATCATTATGTTGCACACCTGAAAATATTTTATGTCAACTATATTTCAATAAACAATTAATTAAAAAAATATATAGCCTGTAGTGTGGAACGTTCTGGAAAGTTAGAGTGATCGGGGGAAAGTTGCCTAATGGGCTTGTCTTCACAGCCCAAACTGTGGGTTCCACCAGTTGCCAACAGGAGCCCCCAGTGGTACGATGGTAAATGATCAACAACCCACTCGATGACTGGGGTGGGGGGGTGTAGGAGGCGAGGCCTTGATTTTAGCCTTCGCCAATTACCACCAAGTAACTACTTCCTCCATGCCCTCCTACAAGCTGCCAATGTGTCATAAAATTTAGTAAAATAATTAGGAATTAATGAATTTTAAGTATTTATTACTTTTGTGTTTAATGTAATTTATCTAACTGTCAGTTTACATGAATTTAATTTTGATAAGGGCTGTATTTAACAACTCGCTTGCAAAAAGTTCTTGAAAGATTTAACAATTGGCTCTCGCTAGCCAGAACTGGGTGGTCTTGGCACATCATTGGATGCCCATCTTGTCCATGAACTTGTTAAAAATACAAGTCACTTTTTCAACTTTATGCAGGAATAATGCGTGGTTATGCCGACTTCATCTTGTACATTCGACTGAGGGCAACACACTGGCAATCTGAATTATTTTGGTTCTGACATTTATATATAGATGAGTCCAGCATTAGTTAGGTGTTGCAAGGACTGAGATTTGGGGTCCCACTAAGACATCTCTCCAGCTCTCATGCAGTGCAGTCAAGCTCCTCCCCCCATCCCCGCATGTGTCTCGTGCAGAGAGAAAGCGGCAATTTGGGGGAAGCATGCTTTGCTTCCAGAACCTCATCAGTGAGGTCTTGAGAGATCAATTTTCAATTGCTGCTATTCTTGCCTTTTAATTATCTTAGTTGGGCTTTATTGTGATCAATTTAATTTGTTGTGTGTTGGGTGTTGAGTCCTACAGTGCACCTCTCCTTATCACATTACTAACGTTTGCGACCTGGAATTTTCTAATAAGCCCACTTGCATTTGTGTATACTTCGTGGCTCAAATATGAGTCCTCATACCTCTTTCACTATATAACAAAATTTTTTTGGCCTCTACAGTGATATTTCAACATCTGTAATGTACCACAGCCTGTGAATCTATGCTATGTAATAGCCTATCACGCATTGTAGCCAGTGAAATCATAATACATTTGGTGGGTTATCTTCAAGTTTGGGGGGATTATTTTAAAACTATAAATCAAAATTTAAATAATATGCAGATGCTTGTAGTCTTCTCCTATAAGTAATAAATAATTCATATGTGTTCGCCTCTGATCTTTACCAGAGTTGTTGAATTTCTGGCAGCCGGTGGAGGGGGGGACCTTGGGATGGCTTCTGAGGAGAGTTGTCTTTTCCTTGTGAAGTGAACCAAGCGAAGCTGACATCCTTCTCACTAACACTGGAAAGGCTTCTCTCCCCCCACCCAGGAGTGGGTGCCCACAGTGCCCATGATGCTGGCTGGTTCTGGTGACAGGGGGTCAGATGTGAGGTGCATGTCTCCAGCCACCATCTGTCCATTCCCCTTGCACTGTGAGGGTGCTGGAGCCCAGTTCTGTCCCCCTGAAGCCAATTCCCCTGACCTCGAGCTCCTCCCATTTCACCAGCCTGAGAATGATGATCACATGGAGCAAAGGGGGCCCTAAGAACCAGACCTTTCTACGTGAGCAAAGCCAGATGGGATCCCGGGAATGCAAAGTGTGGCTCAATATTTTGAAAGTCCAGAAAGGTAACACATCACATTAATAGAATGAAGGGAAAATGCCCCATAGAATCATGTCAATTGATGCAGAAAAAGCATTAGACAAAAGTCAACATCCTTTCATGATAAAAGCACTCAATAAACTAGGATTCAAAGGGAACTTCTTCAACATGAAAAAGACCATTTATAAAAGCCCACAGCTAACCACATGCTCAATGGCAAAAGGCTGACAGCCTTTCCTGAAGATAAGGAACAAGACAAGGATGCTGGCTTTCAGCATTTTGATTCAGTGTAGATGGAAATTCTTACCAGGGTGATTTGGAAAGAGAAAGCAATAAAAGGCATCTAGACTGAAAGGGAAGAAGCAAAAGTGTATTTGCAGATGACATGATCTTATGTGTAGAGAATCCTAAAGAGTTCACAAAAAACTTAAAATTAATAAAAATCAGCAAAGTTGAATTTAAAAAGTTGTATTTCTGTATAGTAGTAAGGAACAATCTGAAAAAGATATTAAGAAAACAGTTGCATTTACATAACATCAAAAAGAATAAAATATTTAGGAATAAATCTAACCAAGGAAGAGCAAGAAAAGTGAAACTAAAAGCCCCCCACCCTGAAGTGGAGGGGGGCTGGAGCCAGTCTCACTGCCCCGAAGGGGTCCAGCTTGTAGCCGACTGGTGTGGTTGAACGCACTGCCTCATATTCGGGTCCCTAAGTCCTAGCCTCAGTTTCCTTTCTGGGGAAATTTCCCATAGGACTTTCACATAGCCTAACTCGGCCTTCCCAGAAATCATTCCTGGAGGGTTTGGGATCAAATACAGGGCTTTGGGTGGTGTCCTGGGGAAGGGACAGTGGCTGGACTCTCCTGGGACACCTTTCCCATCCATTAGGCAACTGTATCATCTCATAGAAGAGACACTTTCTCTGAAGGACTGGAGGGGAAGAAGCCAGTCTGAAGATGAGGGTCTGCAAAGTCCTTCTAATTGTGGGGATGGAAATAAAGCATCCCAGTTATCTGTGAGCATATATGCTGCTTGCCAGTGGGGATTGCAAATGCCTTGGATGTGAACTGAAGGCTGCATGGGAGTAAGCCCAGCACACTTAGAAATCATGGTGACTCGCTGTTGGCCTTTGGGGTCCTGGGATCTCACCTTCCAAGTTGGAACCGTGCTTCCGGAAGCTTCATTCAGTAGGAGTTAGCAACTGGTGGCCTGAGAGCTGTGTCCAGGGTGGCCTATGGCCAGCAGATTTTGGACAAAGAGAGAGGGAAGACCCAGCCCTTTCCCCAGAGCTCCCAGCGTGGCTGTCTAAGAACATGCATGGGGGGTGGCCAGCTGCCAGGACCCTGGAGCTCCTGGGTCATCATGTACATGGCCTCCAGCAGGGCTGTTCTTCCTACTAGCTGAAATCACCCTTCCAAGGAAGCATATGTTGGAAGAAGACACTTCTGCATCGAGATATCTTGTTGAACATTTGAGATCCCGCAGAGCCAGAGCTCGGCGGGAGGGAGGCAGGGCTCTGGGGCCTGGAGCACATCCACGGACATGCCCGAGGGCCCAGCCTGGAGTGTGTCCCCCTCCCTGCTCTCTGATGACAGAGAAAGCCTAGGCTATTTGTGTGGGCGCCCTGAGGTTAAGGTCAAAACCCTGAGACAGCTCCAAACAAACCGTGGAGAAGGAGCAGTTTGTCATTAAGGCTGAAGGGGAAAAAAAAAAAAATCAAAACTCCCTTCCCCACTTGCCTGGGGAGCCTGAGGAAGAGTTCTTCATATTACATTTCTCTGTGGCTGAGTTTTTCCTTACGTGGTCCACTGACTCACTTCTTTTTAAATAGTTACAAGAAGCAACAGAAAATGAACTCAAAAGAGAGTACTTCCTTACTCGAATCCTCAAAGGGTCAGATACCTTCTGGCACTTTCTCTGCAGCGTTGGCACAGGGCGGAGGTCATCAATAAATCCTGGCGATTGACCTTCCCCGGGAGAAACTCCCCGCTCGGGAGCCCACCCTGCACCTGGCCGGCAGCGACTCAGGCGGCTCCCTGCTTTTCTCCCTCCCTCGGGTGTTAGGTCTGATCAGAGGAGTTCTTTTCGGGGCAGTGGTAAGGTGGTGGGTGCTGCCTCGAGGGGCCCTATTTTCTAGCCTGAAGAGAAGAGCATTGCCTACTGAAAACATTTTCTGTAGCATCGGGGCCACAGAAAAGTCATGACTGATGCCCCGCTCCCCCCACAAGGTCAAGCTCCCTGGCCAGGCGGACAAGCAGTTTCTGGGCACTCACAGGCTCTGGGGTGAATGACCTGACTGTCCCTGTCGTGCAGACTGTGGCACAAGCCAATCTCTGGAGTTGGAAGGGAAGGGAGAGGAGAAGTGGCGTCTCTGCTTCCTGCCCTGCCTGTGGCTGGTCGGCTTCCTGTCAGCCCCTTGCCGGCTGAGAAAAACAGAGGCTGGGAAGAGTAGGTCTTGGAAGAAAAGTTAAGACTGGAAAACACTCTGGGCCTTCTTGATGAGGTTTAAGGCTGACATGCAATGTGTGAAATGAGTTGGCCAGGACTCAGAGCTCCAAGAAAATGCTGTGTTGGTCCTTTTGGGGTTTTGTGCACCAACCCTGCTGGCTCTGGCCATGGAGCACGGAAGTTCCTGGCGGGGCTGGAGAACCAGCTGGAAAACTTCAGGGCCTGGGACACAGTGGGCTGGGCGGGCCTGGGCCTTAACCATTCTTCCCTTCTTTTCCCTGGGGGAGGGCAGGAATCCTGTATGGGTGGCCTCACTGAGCTGCATGGAGCAAGGGGAGGGGCTGGGAAAGAAGGCCTTCTCGTGGACAGAAGCAACCCAGAGGCCATGTGGGGGTGAAGGCCATTTGCACACCTTTTAGCGGGGCTTTGCTCTAAGCCACCTGCTGGGAAGTGGCCCGACATGGCAAAGCAGCCCAGCCTCCAGCTCATCCCTCCTGCTCGGCCCGTGCCTCACCTAACCCTTCTGAGCAGCAACCTCCCTCTAGAAAGTAGGGTTAATAATGCCTCTCTGGCAGGATCATTGAGAAGATTAAAAAGAACATATGTAGATTCTGGGGGAATAAAGGAGCTGACTGATGTGACTCTGGAAAACAGTGTTTTGAGTAGAAAAACTAAGGCTGAAGAGGAAAGCAACTATATAAACACTGTAATGTAGTTAGTAAAGTAGTTTCCCAGAGGGGTACGGGTTAACTACTCTGAAGCTGTTGTATGTGAATCCTGGGAGTAAACAAAGACGAGAATGGATGATGGGTGGCGGGAGACAGACTCCCAAGTTGTCTTTGGAGAACCGTAGTGCTCCACCAGGACAGCACATTACCCTGTAGATGCTGGTCAATGAGCTTTTGGAACTAGAACATATTAAAACATTACAGGTAAAAATCAAAGTCTGTTGAATTATGATGGCCCCATAACATATTGCCCCCAAACCTTGTAGAAGATGGATCTTTTACTATGCTCACCATTTCTGAGGGTCAGGAATTTAGGCAGGGCTGATGGCTGGATTCGGAGGGGATGGCTAGCATCTGCTCTGAGGTGTGTGGGGACCCAGCTGGAAAATTTCAAAGGCTAGATGGCAGAATCATCCGAAGGTTCAATCACTCGCACATTGCTAGTTGGATGGCACCTTTGTCAGGGCTGTTGGCTGGAACACCTCCATGTGGCCTGGGCTTCCTCACAACATGGTGGCTGAGTCCAAAGGAAAGTAGAAAGAGAAACAGAGGGACAGAGAGAGAGAACCAAGAGGAACTCCTATTGTCTTTTATGATCCAGCCTTGAAAGTCTGGAAGCATTGCTCCCTGCCTCCTAGTGGTGGGGGTGGCTACAAAGTCCACCCTCCTTCCGGAAGAGGGAGCCCCTCTCTCCATGGAGCAGTGTTGACTTCATGTGGTAAGAAGAGCATGTGGAATGGGAGATACACCAGAGGAGTGGCCTTCTCTGGGAAATATAATCTCCTACAGCCCCATCTAATCTCTCTTCCTCTTCCCAAGGTCACCACCATTCCCAGGGGCATGTGATTATCTTCAGATGTCCTCTACGCCTTTGCATGCATAGACAACAAAGACTTGGTTTGGGGCTTTTGTGGGAGGGGGTGGCATGTTTAATTTTCACGTAAGTGGAATTCTCTTGTGTTTTGTTTTTTGCACTTCACATGAATTCACTTATTAGCACATGTAGAGCTCTCTTTTTTATTGTAGTGTAGTATTCCACAGTTTGGTTATGGTGTAATTTATGTAACTATTTTTTTTTTCTTTTGATGGATCTTTGAAATGTTTCCTTGTTTTTCTCTTATAAATAATACTGCAATAAATATTTCTCTAGTTATTATTTCAAGCACATAGCACAAAATGCGAACGTTTTCCAGAAAAGAGATGGATGAGTAAAAGGCTGAGTGAAAGAACACAGCCACTTTTAATTGCAATGGATGCTATCCAGTTTCCTTGGAGAAAAGCAGGTATACTGTTAGCAGGAGAGTTTAAGAGTGTTCACTTCCTTACACCCTCACTATCCCAGAGAACTGTCAGTCTTTTTCATTCTTGCCTGTCTTAGGGGCAAACGCAATACACTGCACATCATGTGTTTTTAATTTGTAGTTTCCTCATTATAGTTAGGTTGAGTTGGGCTGAACATCTCATCTGTTTCTCAGCCATCTGCATTCTTTCTCCTGAAAATTGCTTGTTCATTTCCTTCACTGAGCTGTTCACTGCAGTTTCACTAAAAAGCAGAGAAATGCAAATTGAAACAATGAGGTCTTTTTAAGCAATGAAGATAAAAAAAGATGACAAGGATTCCCGATGCTTGTGATGATTGATATCATTTAAGTTCAGAAAAACACCCTATAATTAGGGTGTTAACTTATATTTTCTTTCTACACACTTTTAATTAAAACACAACCCTAGCACCATATGAAAATATTCCTAGTTGTTTTGTATGGGGTGAGACCGATGGTGGTTTAAAAAAAATAGCAAATAAAAATTTTCAGCATCACTTATTGACTGAGTCTTCTTTTCCTCCCTGGCTTTTGTTTTTTGCTTTATCTCTTAAAATTAAAATATATAGGGGCGCTTGGGTGGCCCAGTCGGTTAAGAGTCCCACTCTTGATTTCGGCTCAAGTCATGATCTCAGGGTCATGGGATCGAGCCCCGGGTTGAGCTCCAAGCTCAGCGGGGAGAGTCTGCTGGAGATTCTCTCTCTCCCTCTCCCTCTGTCCCTCCCCCTGCTCATGCATGCTCGCTCTCTCACTCTTTAATAAATAAATAAAATCTTAGGAAAACTCAAATATATAATGTGATCTTGTTCTGGACTATTTTTATCTTCCATTGATCTACTTATTTTTTTTGTGCTGGTACCCCCTTATTTTTATAAGACAAGCCTCTGGATTTATTTGGTAAGAGAGAGCACAATTACAGTATTTCCTCTTTCCACCAGGGAACATTGTCTCTTTGTAGGTGCAAGTGTGACTTCTCATCACTCCATAAAACTCTGTGCTGTTCTCCTTCATGCAGTGGCCTTTCCTAGGTGTGGGCTGTGTGGGTGGTGTTTGGGTTACTTTTGGGATATAGGGATTATTTCCAATCCATTACTTTTTTGAGCTGTTTAGATTTGGGGATGCTGAGGAATAGAGCTGGTGACACTGAGCAGAGGTGGGAGGGAAATGGAGAGAAATATTTTGAAGGAAGTATGTTCCAACATGAGGACCTCCAGGAGCAGAGAGGTGGCAGATGGGAAGGCGTGCCCCAGAGTGACTGTATCTGGACTGAGGTTTGCACAGGTGGAGAATGGAGGGGACCCAGAGTCATGGGGTGAGAACCATCCTGCCTCGGGGCAGCAGAGAATCGAGATGCGGAGAGAAGGCAGCTCTGCTAGGTCAGCGCTCCCTTGACAAATACCATCAGCAGCTCCAGCGTATTGTTTGGTTATTCATTGATTTGACGATTATTTCTAGAAAGCTCGTTCATGTGTCAAACATTATTCTGGATGCTAGGGATGTGATAGAGGAAAATTGAATGGACTCTCTTCCTCATGGAGCTTACCTTTAAGAACAGAGATGAATACAGATAAACCCATTATGCATATGTGCAAATATATGAAAGTGCTGAGGGCAAAAACTAAAGCAGGGTAAGGGGGAGAGATGGAGGGCGGACAGCTGCTGTTTCAGCAGCCTGGCCTGAGAGAGTGGGGCACCACAACCTAGTGGAGGCTGTGCCCAGTAGAAGGGCACCTGCAAAGGCTCTGAGGTGGGGTGTCCCTGGCGCCTGGGGACCTAGGCCATGGAGGGCCAAGAGGTCTAAGTGAGGCAGGGGTGGGAAACTGAGGAGGAGGTAAGATTCTCAGTCATCTGCTATTTCCTCAGGATGAGGTCAGCCCATTCTGATGTTGGGCGATGACAGTGTGTATGTGAACATGTGTGCAGTTAAGTGAATGTGGTGTGAATTAGTGCACATGCACGTGTGAACATATGTGTGTTGTTAGGTGAATATGTGTGTGAATCTGGGTGTATGTGTGTGTTAGTTTGTATGTGTATGAATGGGTATGTATGCGTCTGTGTGCTTAAATGTGTGTGTTTATGTATGTTGGAGTGTACGTGCGTCTGAGTGATTATGTGTCAGTGTGAGGATGTGTGTGCTTATATGTGTGTAAGCGTCTTTGTGGGTCTGTTTGGGTGTTTGTGTCTCTCTGTGTGTACAAGTGTTTATATGTGTGTGTGTTTGTGTTTTGTGTTTGTGTCCCTGACAATAAACAAGGCAGGAAAGGTCCCCATGGGGAAATGAGATCCTGATGGGAAGCCTCTCCCGGCCTCCAGACTGGGTCTCAGTCCTTGCCCTGGGTCACAGAACAGGCCAGTGTCATTGATGAGGTCACAGAATAAAGCCAGGATCCTAGCGACCACAGGGAGCCCAGCAGCCACTCGGGCTGGGGCCAGTGGAGGGCTTCAGCAGAGCCCAAGCCAACTCTCACCGAACAACTGGAGCACTGAGTGCCCTGGTGCTGGTGTCCAATCATGAAACGCCACTTCACAGACCGTAGGGGAGAACAGTCACCCACAGATGGGGCCAGCCTCAGCTTGGCCAGCCTGGAGTCCACAGAAGAGAGGGTGGAAGTATGCTGGTCAGGTAGGTCAGAAGAAAGGGCAGGAAGGTGCTGCCAGGTGTGTTCCTTGGGAGGGAGGTCCTGGAGGGTGAGGAGTGGGCATGGGGTCACCCCTTGGTGCTGTTACCAAAATGTATTGGCCATAAAAATGGATGGTGGGTATGCCTGAGGCCATTGCGAGTACATGAGGTAATTTCAGAAGGTATGAGGATGAAACTGTAAGACATTCATCATTATATATTTTATTTTATTTTTTTTAAAGATTATTTATTTATTTATTTGAAAGAGGGAGAATGAGAGAGAGAGAGAGCACATGAGAGGGGGGAGTGTCAGAGGGAGAAGCAGACTCCCTGCTGAGCAGGGAGCCCAATGCGGGACTCCAGGATCATGACCTGGGCTGAAGGCAGTCGCTTAACCAACTGAGCCACCCAGGCGCCCCATCATTATATATTTTAATGTACATTGGAGAAACAGAATTGGCATGTCAATCCTATGATTTCAGAATAATATGAAGAAGTCCTTTATAATAAATGGATTAAATTTAATCTAGAACATCAATTTGAAGACCACTATGAAGTGACCATGGACAGCACTTAAGGGTAATACCCGCTTGTCAGTCAGTTAAGCTCTTTGTGCCTCAGTTTCCTAATCTGTCAAATGGGAATCACAACAATGTAATTTCTTGGGGTTTTTTTTTTCAATATTAATGGAGTTAAAACGTGGCAAGCACTTAGACGATGATGGGATACAGTGAATGTTCAAGGAGAGGGCGAGATGCTCCCTGCGTAAGATGGAGACACATTACAAAGGCAAAGGGGATGGCGGGGCTGTAAGGCCTGGCCAAAGCGTATCCCATGCATGGCTTTTTAAATTGGTTTTACTGAGCTGTTAATTTAAATACAGAAATATCATGTTTTAAGTGTACAATTTGAAGAATTTTAATAAGCATGCATTTGGGTAACCACCACCACGATCATGATATGTAATATTTTCATCATCCCCAAAGGTTCCCTTGTGACCATTGGAAATCAGTTCCCCGCATCTCTCCCCCCGCCCCCCCCCCCACCCCGCAGCTCCTGATAACCCTTGATCTCTCCTCTCTCCCTATAATTCTACCTTTTCTAGAATGTCATCCAGGTGGAATCCTATACTGTATGGCCTTTCTACCCTAGGTGCTTTCATTTAGCATATGCATTAGAGATTCATCCATGTTTTGCAGGTATCATTCCTTTTTACCACTGGATAGGCTTGCATGGTATGGATGTACCATCATCTGTCTATTCACCAGCAGATGGTCATTTTGGGTTTAGTCAAGTTTTTGGCGATTACATTCATACATTGTTTGATCCTCATCATTATCCCACGAGGTAAGCACTGTCATCCCCATCTTGTAAGGAAACAGCCACAGGAGTGGATGGCACCTGCCCAGGGGCCTTGAAGCCCGCACCCTTTCAGAGTCCTGAAGGTGGGTTTCGGTGCTGATTCCTGCGGGGGCACTGATGAAATGTCCTTGCACTTCTCAGGGGCCGTAAAGAGAGAGGAGCCATCTCCGCGGCCCGGGCCGGCCGTTCCCCACGAGGAGAACGTCTACTTGGCCGGCAGGGCTCGGGCGATGCTGAGCTGGAACAGCTCTCCGTCAGCCCAGTCCTCCTCCGAGTACCAGTCCTACTCCCAGTACCAGTCCTGCCCCTCCTGCACGTACGACGAGGGCGCCGCCGCCCAGCAGAGCGCGTGCGCCTTCTACACCCACGTGCAGACGGTGCGGGGCGTGGCCGTGGCCTGGGAGACGGAGACGGGCTTCGAGCCGGTCAGCAGGAAGCCCCGCATTCACCAAGCCGCGTTCATCAAGAGGCAGAGGAGGAAAGGCTCCTCCTTCGAGATGGCTTCCAACACCGACCTGCGCTGGGAACTGGAAGCCAGCAAGACCACCTGCTGCCCGGAGCAGGACGACGCGGAGCTGCTAGGGCCCCTCGAGTGCTGCCTGCAGGAGCTGCGGGACACCCCGGACTGGCTGGTCACCACGAACTCTGGGCTGCGCTGCGTGGCCTGCTGCCGGGTCTTCCCCACGTTGGAGGCTCTGCTCAAGCACGCCCAGTATGGCATCCAAGAGGGCTTCAGCTGCCAGATCTTTTTTGAGGAGATGCTGGAGAGAAGGCGGGCCCGGGGCCAAGTGCAGGAGCTAGAGCCGCAGGAGGAGGAGCAGGGCCCTTCCGAAGGCAGTGAAAGTTCCAGGCGGCACGCCAGGGTGCTTCCCTCGCCGCAGCAGGAGCAGTGAGCTGGAGGTGATGTGCCCAGCCCTGGCCTCACCTCCCGCACGTCAGTTGCTCCTTCCCCAGCCAGCAGGAGCAGCACTACAGGGGCCGGGGGAAGAAAGGCAGCAGGAGCTAGAGCTGGGAGGGCCGTGACAAGGCAAGGGGAGGAACCCTTCCAAAGGGCACAGCATTTCAACCAGAGTCCATTTCAAAACCTGAATCCAAAGAGGAGGGCTTCAAGTGTTTCTGACCATGGGCACGAGATCTGAAGCCCACAAGCCTGTGGCCACAGGGATTTCTATTTTTGTTGGTAGATCAAGCAGGTCGTGACTCAAAGGAGAGCCAACTGCAAATGAAGCGTCAGCCCTATATTTTTCATTGTTAGGAACCCGCCATATGCCCTAGTTCTATGTTTTATTTTAGTGGGATTAAACTTGAGTAACTCAAAATGTAAGGCCTTGTCAAAAGGAGTGAACCATGCTATTAGGTTGGAGCCACAGGAAATTGCCATTTCTGTAGGTTACACAGCAGCACAGACACCTGGAGACAGGTCGGTTCCCAGAGGTGGAGCTGGGGTCTGGGTAAGTCTTGCTGCCTATGAGTGCACAGGTCAACTACATGCTTTAAAATGTTGTTACAAAATTCATTTGCACCCTGCTATCTGTCCCCAGCTCAGGGGGCCGCATTCATTCAAGAAAATACATGGATGGCTCACTGTGTTAGGCTGATGAAACAGATAGCCCAGCTTTCCAGTGAGAGGCAGATGGAATAGGCAATTGCAAGGCAAAGGGATGAATCAACATAAAAGAGGTTTGGGGAGCTCAGCGGAGGGCCCCCAAACTCACAGTGGTTGATGAGGAAGGACGACTTTCCAAAAGAGGTGATGTTCACAAAGGCTTGGAGGACAAGTAGGACCAGGGCTTCTCTCAGTCTTGTTGACATTTTAGGCTGAATAATTGTCTTTGTGTCAGGGAGGGCTCTCCTTTCCATTGTAGGATGTTTGGCAGCATCCCTGGCCTCCACCCACCAGATGCCAGTGGCATCCCCTTCTCTACAACTGTGACAATCAAAAATGTCCTAGATATTAACAAACGCTCCCCGGAGGCAAAATTGCTGCTTGGTTGACAATCACTGAGCTAGACAAAAATGAGGATCTTAGAAGAGGGAATGGCACAAGATATATGGGCAATTGCCAGCCACTTGGCCTGGTTGGAATGCTGGAGACATTTCTCCCCTTGTATGCTCCATAAAGTTTAGCACCTGCCAAGTGCCAGACCCTGTACTGGGCATGGGAAACAAACTGATAATGCATGGATGGTTCCCTGTGGAGCTTATGGCTGGGGGCAAAAATAGACTCCATATATACATATTTAGAAATAATTATGGAAGTACTCGTTTTACAACCTTCAAGGCCCTCTATGGCCCAGGCTTTGCTAACTTCTCCATCACCATTTCATAACATTCACTGCTTCACTCACTGTGCTCCAAGCTTTCATACCTCAGGGCCTTTGCACTTACTCTCTCCCCTAAGTGGAGTGCATATCCTTCTCTGTCGCTCTTTTGGCTGACCCCTTGCTCATCCCTGAGGTTTCAGCTTTGTTACTTTTTCAAAGGGGACTTCAGCAATCATGCTATCTTAGTGTAGGCCTCATTCTATTTGCAGATGGTTTTAAAGAGAGCACTAGCAGGATCAGATTCATGTTTCAGACTCATTCTGGTTGTATGTGAAATATGGATTGGTACAGTAGCAAAAGAAGAATAAGTAGGGAGATCACTTAAGAGGCTGTTGCAGAAGTCCAGACAAGGGACAATGTGGCTTGCATAAGGCTTGTCACAAGCCAAGAGGGAGTGAATGGATGTATTCAAGACCTATTTGGGGAATAGATCCAAAGGACTTGGGGATGGGTGGATGTGGGGGGTGGGGGAAATGAGCTTGTCAAGGTAGACTCGCAGGTTCCTAGCAGGAGCAAATGGTAGGTGGTGGTATAGTAACTGATATGGGAAACTTTGGAGGAAGGTTGGCTGTGTGTGTGCGTGAATGTGCCTGTGTGAGTGTATGTGTACATGTGTATATGAGGACAAGTGTCTGCATGTGGATGTACATGCCTAAGTGCCGAGGGAGGCTGGTGGTGGTGGAGGTCAGTTAGGACAAGGTCAATTCTAAATGCTAATGACACATCCAAGTAGAAATGTTGAGTGGGAAGTGGTTTATGATTTAGAACTCAGAAGACAAGTCTGGATTGGAAACAAATTAGAAAGCTAACAGCACATGGATGGTACCGTATTTAAAACCACAACAGTGGGTGGATGAGGTTAAGTAGGGAGCTGGGTGGAGTTACATTGAAAGAGTGTGGCCTGAGAAGGAAGGAGAAATGGGGTAGGGGCTGCTTTCTTGGGAATTTTCTTCAAGGCCAACAAAACTAAGATTATTTCGAGGAGGGATGTGCAGTGTTAAATGTGGAAGAGAGTGGGAGTGAGCTGAGAAGACATTTTTCTTTTCATCTGGCACATGGAGGTTGCTGATGGCTCTGATGGGAGCAGTCTCAGGCTGAGTGGGGCAGAGGCCAGATGGGCACAGGCCAGTAGTGGCCACAAGGCCAACCACAGGGGACAAGCATAAGACAATGCTGCTGGCAAGTTTTGTTTAAAAGGGAAAGCAACTATGGCTGTAGCTGGACAAAAGGAAACTAAAAAAAGACAAAGATAGGGGAGGGAGCAAGTTCACATGCTAATGAGAATGAATCAGTAGAGAGGAGGAGACAGAATGCAAGAAAAATGGGGAAATCCTAGAACAGTGAAGCAGGTGAGAGAGGGCTGCATGCTGAATAGATATCAAGAAATGGGCCCTTGACAAGAACATCTTTGTGTTCTCTGTTGCACTCAGATGGACAGTTAGGTCAGGTAGGGCTTAGGAGACAAAATTATAAAACTTGAATCCACCCTTCCCCCCCCCAAAAAAACCCTGCAAGGAGCTCTTAAGGAATTGTAAGCAAGTCAGGTTTGCACTTGCAAAAGATTACTCTGGTGAGCAGGGATGAGAGTGGATGAGAGAGAGCATCGCTGGCAACAAGGAGTGCAGTTAAAGCATTGAAGGCAGGATGAGTTCAAGAGGTATTTGAGATGGAAATGGTAGATTTTGGCTAGTGTTTGATGAGGGTGGGGAGAGGAAAGTGTCTAGAATGACTTCCAGGTTTTTCAACTGGGTGGCTGGTGAATATTAGTGCCTTTTCCAGATAATGGAATAGCAAGGGAGAAGATTTGCTGGGATATGGATGAGTCCATTTTTGAATAAGCTCAGCTTGTGATAGAAACATCCAGAGGGGATTTAGAAGGATCTGGAGCTTGGAAGCATATTACATGGGATGAGGAATGCAGGCATCTACATGTATGTGGTTAGCTAAGGACATCGTGCCTTATGTGAGCCTCATGTGGGATGCATTTTCTCTGCTAGCCTCAGTGTAACAGGAAGCCATGAGATCATCTTAGAATGGGACATCAGCCCCATTGGGGATGGTATCTTATCACCATTTTCAAGATGCCACAGATTCATAAACTTTCTAAATTCACTGTGAAAGGAGCTGGAGGAGCTTCAAAAGGAAAAAGGGATGGGACAATGGACCAACTTTGTCAAGCTCTTCTTAGAAGAGCTCTCTGGTGTTTGAGGGGGGCTTAGTAGGCAGGGAGAATCCAAGGACAATCTAAGGGGAGGGGAGGCAGCTGAGCCAGAAATAGTAGAGCACTAGTGAGGAAAACATGTCAATTCAGAAATCAGTGTGCAAGGGAAATAAAATGAGGCATGGCATCTAAGCTCTGGAATTTCAGCCTTTAAGACAAGAGTAGCCTTGATATCCTAAGGGTCAAGCATAATTCTAAATACCATGTAAATATTCAGTCATGTAATGCTCTCCACAATCTAATGAGGTGGGTCCTATGATTAGTTCGATAGGTGAGTAGGCTACGACCAGGCCAAGGCTGTACGGCTGGTCCATAGCAGAGTCAAGCTTCACACCCAGGCGGTGTTGTTTCAGAGCCTGTGCTGTAACCATCACACGGAGAAGAAAATTTTAATGTAAAGACAGATGCAAGGTATTTAGAAAAGCAAACATGTCAACTCCACAGGTTGTATTTTCTTTAGATTAAGTAGCAGCAGCTGGAGATCAGGGAAAAATGATGGGCGTTCAGAATAAATGAAAGATGACAGGAACCTTGGGTAAGTAAACTTTTAATGTAGAGGATAACTTAAGCTACATGGATGGGGGAGGAAGGGATAGAATTGCTCTTCAATAGTGACTTGTTCTTTAAATATAGCTTAAACTCAGCTGAGTTCAGTATTCTTTTGTGGTTTAAACTCATCACTTTGTAGAAACCTGGGACTGCCACCAAATACGTATCAGGGCGGGTAAGGAGAACTCCTCCAGGGGATGCAAGGGACCTCAAATATTTTAGATATTGAACCTCTTTAGACCGTTTGTTTTCCCAAACCATGGAAAAAGATGCTACTCATATGACACTTATGGAAACCTGATAACAATGCCTGACAAAGACAGCACTAAAAAAGTGAATATATCAATGTCACTTATAAACACAAAATAATAGCTAATGGAATTTTTTCAACTAGGATGCCAAGATAATTCAATGGGGAAAGAATAATCTTTTCAGCAAATAGTGTTGGGACAACTGGATATCTGTATGCAAAAAAGTGAAGTTGGATCCCTACCTCACACCATATGTAAAAATTAAAATGAAAAAGACCTAAATGTAGCAATTAAAACTATAAAACTCTTATAGGAAGACAAAGGTGTAAACCTCCACGATGTTGGATCAGGCCAGTGGTCTCTTAGATATGACACCAAAAGTACAAGCAAACAGAAAGATATAAGTTGGACTTCATCAAAATTAAAAATTTTTGTGTTCAAGGGACATTATCAAGAAAGTGAGAAACAATCCATAGAATGGGAGAGAATACTTGCGCATCATATATCTGAAAGGGTTAGTACCCAAAACATATAAAGAACTCTTATAAGTCAACAATAAAATACAAATATTCCAATTAAAAAATGAGCAAAAGATTTAAAAGATATTTCTCAATAAATATATAGGAATGACCAATAAGCACATGAAAAGATGCTTAACATCATTAGTCTGTAGGAATGTAAAATGGTGCAGCCACTTTAGAAAGCATTCTGACAGTTCCTCAAAAAGTCAAAAATACAGTTACCATATGACCCTTACCATATGACCCAGCAATTCTGATAATTGAAAACATAAGTCTACACAAAAGTTTGTACATGAATATTATAGCAACACTATACCTAATACAAAAAAGTAAAAACAACCTACATGACTATCAAATGATGAATGGAGAAAAAAAATGATATATCCATACAATGGCATATTTTGCAGCCATATAAAGGAATGAAGTACTGATTCATGCTATAGTGTGGATGAACTTTGACAACAGTATGCTAAGGAAAAGGAGTCAGAAAAATAATACATACTACATAATGTATACTATATACTATATAATGCATGATTCTATTCATATGAAATGTGCAAACAGGCACATTATTACAGAGACAAAAAACAGATTAGTGGTTGCCAGGAATTTGGGGGAAGAAGAGGTATAGGAAGTGCTTGCTCATGGGAATGGAGTTTCTACTTCGGGTGAGGAAAGCATTCTTAGAATCAGATAGCAGTGATGGATACCTAGCTTTTGAGAATTACTATAAATCACTGAGTTTTATGCTTTCAGAAGCTGAATTTTATGGCCTGTGATTTATACCTCCCCTCTAAAAAGACATGTAATACAATAATTATTCCTATATTACTATTATTATTTATTTATTTTATTTCTTAGAGGCAGGGAGGGGCAGAGGGAGAGAGAGAATCTTAAGCAGGCTCCACGCCCAGAAGGGCTCCATCTCACAGCTCTGAGATCATGATCTGAGCCAAAATCAAGAGTCAGATGCTTAACGGACTGAGCCACCCAGACGCCCCTCCTATATTATTTTTAAAAATTAAGAATAGGGGCGCCTGGGTGGCTCAGTCGTTAAGCGTCTGCCTTCAGCTCAGGTCATGATCCCAGGGTCCTGGGATCGAGCCCCACATCGGACTCCCTGCTCTGTGGGAAGCCTGCTTCTCCCTCTCACGCTCCCCCTGCTTGTGTTTCCTCTCTCGCTGTGTCTCTGTCAAATAAATAAATAAAATCTTAAAAAAAAATTAAAAAAAAATAAATAAAAATTAAGAATAGACATTTTCTTCAGATGACATAAAGTATCTCAAACCAGGTAGCAAAATAATCTACAGGTGTTTCCATTGAAATCAGATAAAATATGTCATCTATTACAGTTTTTATTTAATATTGTTCTGGAAATTACAACAAATTCAATAAAAATATGAAACAGAAATGTTATAAATAAGGGACAGTATAATCTCTCCATCTTTGGGAAAAGACAATATAGTTACCTTGAAAGCTCAAATGAATTAACTCAAAATCATTAAAAAAAAGAGGTACACAAAGGGCTGAGATACAAGGTGGATATCAAAAGCTTTCTTGTGAATTAGATGCGGCTAATTAGGAAATAACATGGACAATGCTCCATTCACTAGATAAACATATGTTAAGTGCCATGAAATGTCAAAGTAATTACCTCTAGTTGATAATTATTGTTAAATTTTGTTTTCTCTGTAATGCACATTATTTTTAAAGTTTTCTAGATGAGGAAGTATAGCTTTTATAATAAGAAGAAAAAGAAACATTCAATCACATGTTACCTCAGGTTAGAAGTGATCTTGGGGGCCTTTCCTGTCCACATTTGTGGTCCACAAGCTTGAAGAACCCCAGCTTCTAACATCGCACTCCTTGGTCCCTGCAAATGAAATTAGCTTTGATTTTAAGAGTAATTTGTAATGGATGAGGACCCAGCCAACTCAAGAGAGTTATGTTACAAAGCTCTTTTTGTGGTATGCCCTCATTTCTTATTGAGGTTGATGAAAGCTGCGATTAGGAGGGAGATCTTGAGAGAGAACTGAGGTGGGAGCTCAGTTGAAGGGAAGAGTAAAGACAGTGAAGCTGGGAAAGAAAACAAGGGCCCAACACACAGGGCCCTAAAGGGAGACCGGAAGGCTGTGCAGGAGGATGACGGGAAGAGGAAGTTGGGGGAGGGAGACAGAAGGGTAGAGAGACAGGAATGGCAGGTATTAAGGAATACATTGGGGAATGTGACATCACAAAGGGGGTCCAGGTAGGAGGCTGGTGGAAGATGGCGGAACCCTGACTGATGGGAGCCAGCAGGCTCTGAAGTGCTCAGTGATGGATGCTATTATGGGCTGAATTGTGTACCTCTCAAATTCATATGTTAAAGTCCTAACCCCTAGTGCCTCATGATGTGACCTTATTTGGGGATAAGGTCTTTAAAGAGGTAAGTAAGGTAAAATGAAGTCACAAGGGCGGGCTCTAATCCAGTATGACTGGTGTCTTTTAAAAAGAGGAGATTTAAACACAGAAGGAAGACACATGAAGAAGACACAGGGAGAAAATGGCCATCTACAAGCCAAGCAGAGAGTCTCAGAAAAACCGGTCCTACGGGTGCTTTGATCTCAGACTTCTGGCCTCCAGAACTGTGAGCAAATCTACAGTATCTTCTTAGGCAGCCCTAGGAAATAATACAGATGCTGATGAGGAGGAACCAGAGACAGGAAGGCGGCCGCCACCAAGGTCCATGTTTCCAGTGCAGAGCCTTCCTGGTCCCAGGTGCTTAGGAGAGCAAGCCCACCGCGAGTGCTCAATTAATGTTTGTTGATTTAAATGCCCAGAATGGCATAAGTACATTTGGGAACAAACCAGCTGACTTTGGACAAACACAGTGTGGCCTACCAACCCCGAGGACTCCGAGTGCTTTGGGCATCTGTCAGAGGGTTTGGCAGAAGGAATCTGGTGCATGAGTGCACAGTGGTGTGGGGATTAGCAGAGAGCCCAGTGTGTTTTCTCTGATTTTCTTCTATGCTTCCAATGCTTCCCCTCCCAGTGAGATCCAGCTGAGCACCCCCCACCCCCAGCAGATGAGCTAGGCACAGGGAAAATGGGGACCTGGATGTGCTGAGCTGTAGGGAAGGTGGAAGAAGCAGTTCATGAAAATGCTACTTCTAGAGCTCAAAGCCTGGCATCAGGAGCCAGACCCTGTGTGTACATGTACGCATGCATGTGGGTATGAGCTTGGGAGTGTGTGTGCGCGTGTGGTATGTGCGGCTCTGCACTGGCCCTGTTGTACCTGGCTTGGAGCAGAGAGGCTGGAAGCCCTGAAGGCTAGTTGGGGCCCTGCGGCCGGCCCTCCTGCAGCCTCTCCCAGTGCTCACCCAGGACCGCAGGCTGAGCTACCTTCAGTCTTAGGAGAAGGGAGTGAGAATGCCCCCTAGCAGTGTTTTCTCAAACTTGAGTAGCATCCTTGCAAAGCACAGGACATTCTTACACACCCGTGTTGACTTAAATTATTGCTGCTGAAATGACTTTACTCAAATATAAACATTCAAATTATAGTTGTTTACAAGTATAAAATAAACACAAATTTATTAATTAAAATACAAACACAATGACAACAGCCATAAAACTCAAACTAACAGCACTAATTTTATGTGACTGTTGACCTTAGTGTTTGTAAAATCCACTCGCCTCCAAAGTGAATATGGGACTCAGCGGGAGGCTGACTCCTCTGTGGGAGATGGGTCTTCACGGCCACGGGCGGAGACTACATGGTCTCCCAGCATGGACACTATGGATACATAAAGTCATCCACTTGAGGTCATCCTGATCACCAGCCTACATGCAAACAAGGGCACAGGACTCATGTGAGACCCGGGGTTTATAAGGGATCCAGATTATCCATGTGCTTTAAACTTTTTTTACAGATCTTCCTAAAGTTTCAAGAATTATATTAGGGAGAGTGAAAGCCCTGGGATTGCTCATGTTTTTCCCAGGAGAAAAAAAGAGCCTGAGAGCACTCATGGGGAACATCCCTCATTCCACAGACATTCACCCATTACTTCCCCCTATGCACAAGGTCTGGGCTCAAGCAAGAGGGATACAGAGATGACTGAGAGTCAGTGTCTGGCCTTGGGGATCAGACAGGGACATTTACTTAAGTATCAATGATGCTGCACATAGAGGTTTGTACAGGAAACCATGGGGGCTTGGAAGAAAAGACCCGACAGATTTTAGGGGCTTGGAAACTTCCTGGAGGAGGTGTTGGATGCCCAGGAAATGAGCTGAGCACAGGGATGAGCACAGGGACAATGAGGATTTGGATATGCTGAGAATCTTGAAAGTCTAGCTGTGCCCTTGAGGGGCAATTATTCCAAACATCCCAAACTGAACCAGGACTGGGGCTCTGCATTTCTAGAACAAAGGCTACCCTAATGAACAGGAGAAAGAGCATTTTTTTTCCCCTCTAGAGACCTCACCTCTTGTCCCCACAAGCTCTTCTGAGGGGCTGGTTAACAAGTCAGCAATTTCATCATCAGAGAGCCATTCATTGACTTAAAATTTTTCCTTCTGTACTGCAATAATAATATCCTTGTGAAGCTCATATAGTAAGACAATATCAGCATGAAGTAATTCGTCAGTTTGCTACAGGGTCAGAGAAAGTTCCCGAGGGAGGGGAAATGGAGTTGGGGTGGGACTGTGGAAGCGAAGTGGAGCCAGATGTTGGCACTTACCTGCTGAGGGCTGGGTGCCAGGAAGAGGGAAATGTACTCTGGAGATGTCTCATCCGTCATCCATCCATGTGTGGGGCGGGGTACGTGTGTGTGTGCAGGTGGGGGAGTCAAAGGGTAGGTAAGATGGGCTGTCTTCTCGCTCACTGGGTAGCCTCAGCTTTCTCTGCCTCCGAAGGTTACCATAGTTGCGGCACAAAGGACTAGCTCCTTGTATCCTGCCTGAGATGGAGACCAGAGCTTTTGCCCGGCAGCTTGCCTGGGCTCCTGCAGCTATCGGCCCGGCTTCCCCCTTGGCCAGCCCTGGGACTCTGTGTGAGCCAGTGTTTGGGAGGAACCTGAGCAGTCTGAATCTGATTTTCCTGGTTTGCTCTCCGTCAAGGTCGAGGATAGCGAAGAGCGGCACTTAGCTGGCCCCAATGACTCCAGAGGGAAATAGCACCCCTCTGCAGAAGAAGAGCAGGTGTGAGGGGAAAGCCAGGCTGGCAGTGGGAGTCTCGGCTTGCAGATGCCTAATCTGAGAGCAGCATGCAAGGTGGCTGCCAAGCAGCGTGCTGACCTGGAGTTGGTGTAAGTTAAAATGATGGCCATTTTGTACTTGGACATGACTCTGAATCTTGTAATCCTTCTTCTCACAAAACCCCAGAAGGGGTTGCCCCAGAGTACCACGTCAACGACTTCCGTTCACCCTGTCTCTCAGTTTCTCGGTCGGGGCACCACTGGCATTTTGTGCGGACTGTTATCCCCGGCGCAGGACTGCCCATTGCGTTTCAGGGCATCGTATCACAGCCCAGCCTCCTGATGCCAGTTGTGGTCAAACCCCAAGATCGTCGTAACAATCAAAAATGCCCCACACGTTCCCAAAGCCCTCCTGGGGTTCATGCTGCCCAGTGACTGGGGCCACTGGCTGTCTCTCTTAGGGTGGGCTCTACCAAGCTCCAATGAGACTTCCTTCATTGGTCAGCCCGAAGCAGCCGGGTGCATAGTGCCAACGGAGCAGGGACAGCAGGATGGGTGTGGACACTGGGGGGTGTGAGAGAGGGCTGGGGGGCTGGGTGGAGACCTCTCGGCAGGGTTCTGGCATGAGAGCTGCTCCCAGCTCCAGATCCCCCTGGCCCCTTAAAGCCTGTTGTTTAGAAACACGGGGATGTGCCTCAGAGGCATCTCTTCCCAAACTACTGTGTTTTAGTTTCAAGTTAGCATGAGAAGATTAGGGATTTTTCTTGGTTCTCTTGTTGCCTTTTGTTATGGCATTAGTTGCCTCTCTCTGATAGTCGACCTCAGAGACTGGACCTCGCGGGGGGGGGGGCGCACAGCATAGTCTGCTGGCTTCCCACCCCCATTTCTGTTTGCCAGCTTCCCTCACCAGCTCCCTGTTCGGCTGCTCTCTCAAAGAATAACCTGCCTTCCCTGTCTCCCTTTTCCCTCTCTCCTTCCTTACTGTTATGGGCCAAATTGTGTCTCCCCAAAATTTGTATGTCAAAGTCCTAAACCCCAGGACCTCGGAGAGTGACTGTATTTGAGGGGGTTCTTTAAGGAGGTAATTAAGTTAAAATGAGGTCATTCGAGTGGATCCTAATCAATATAACTGGTGTCTGTGTAAGAAGAGGAGGTCAGGACCCAGACGCACACAGAGGGGAGACCATGGGAAGACACAGGGAGAAGACAGCCATCTACAAGCCAGGGAGGGAGGCCTTAGAAGAAACCAACCGTGTCCACACCTTGATCTCAGACTTCCAGCCTTCAGAACTGTGAGAATAAATGTCTGCTGTTTAAGCCACCCAGTCTGTGGCATCTTGCTAAGGTGGCCCAAGCAAACTCACAAACCTTCCTTTCTTTCTCTTTACTAATTTGCTGATGCCCCCCTGAAATATTGATCGATGACTTACCATGTGCACGCACTGCGTAGGACTGGGTTTCCAAGAGCTCAGTACTCAGCCCTCCCCTCATCTCAGAGAACTGACTGGGCGGTGGCATCTATTCCCAAGGAGTCCCACGTAGGCTCAAGGCTGAACCAGTTGTCTTTCTCTGGCTCTCCTCTCACTGTGAGTTACAGATCCTAAAATTCAACATTTCTCATGGATCTCCTGTCAACGGTTTTGGACATATTAGGCTCCCTATAGCCCCTTCCTCCAAACCTACTCTTCCCCTAGTGGTCCCTTGCTCTGTGATTCCTAGGGGACCTTCATGACGTCCCCCCTCCTTCAGTGGTACACACCATTGTTGATTTGAAGTACAAACTCCTGGGTCCACATCTCACTTCCCAGACACAACTGGTCTTCTAGGCCCCTTAGAAGCCACATATGAAACTTGAAAGTCCTGTGTCCTTTAGCCTCTGTGCTTTGACACACATTGCTCCCTCACCTGGAACAAACCCCTCACCCTCTTCTTTCAGGACTCTCCCAGTGTCCTTCCAAGTTCAGTTCAAGGGCTACCTTCATGTGAATGTTTCCAGCATGACTAGGAAGAGGAAGTGGGCATGGCCTCCATTGTGGTCAGTGATATAGACAACACATCTAGTTCTTTATCCTGCCCTCATTCCAATCCTTTCCTTCCGGAGCCTTCTAGAATCTGGGGCCATTTCTCTCTGCATCCAGCCAGACTGCAGATTCCCTAGCACAAAGCTCACGGTCACTGCTGAAGTCATGGAATGATCCCAATTTATCAGGGTCACCAGGGAGGTTGGTTTGGAGAAGCTATTTCTATCTAGATCTACTGTTAGGCTTACAGCTTCACACTCCTTCCCAGTGCACCTCACACCTCTTCCCTAGCTGTGCAGGGGACACATGCTCCAGGGTTCCACCATCACTAGCTCAGGGCTTTTCCTTCTGCTTGGGATGACGCATCCTCCATAACCATGATCTCTTCTTTCATACCCTCCCCCAACCCCATCAGTCAGACCTAAAACCCTTTTTATCCAAAACTCACTCTTTGTTCACTCCCTCTCTGTGATAATTTGACTGTGCAACTGACTGCTTTTGGTGGTGAAATGCTGGTGAGCAGTATGGAGGAGATCTCAAAAATTACTCATATAAATCCAGACTGGAAAAGCAACCCAGAAATCTACTCAACTACTTAGAAGGAGGTGTTTACTTTTCCTTGGTGCTTTAGTTTAGGGATATATTTGCTGTACATGAAATCAAGGTGATTCCTGAACCATGCCATACTCTCATCTCAGACCCAGGTTTTAGCAGACAACTGTGTAAAGAAAGAAGAGAGAAGACCTCTACTCCTCCCCAGCCCACCATGTCATAGCAGAATGCAGTTATTTCGAGGGAATTTGGATTTCTAAGATTCTTTTGATGGTAACTGATAGAATCCAGATTAGTTGAGGAAGGCTTCCATGTCGTTCAGTGTCCACGAGGACCCATATCAACTTTAGAATAGTCTGAAATCCTCATCCAGAAACTCCAGACAGGGATTTTTAAAAGAGGTAATTAAAAAAATAATAATTGGCTTGCATTATTCTTCTAATTCAGAACACAGTCAGACCTGGTAGAACCAGGGGATGGATAAATAAGTCAGTGGAGGATTTTCAAATCATCTTAAGCTTGTGAGGGAGTGGGCAGGGTGAAGACCGTTGCTACTGCGGTCCAGAGCAAACTGAAATAACGAGTCTCCTCTGGGTCACTGACTGTTTCTCCCTTGGAGAGTGGGTATATTTTCCCATTCCTGTGCCATGCAGCACAGGTCTTACTAAGACGGTCTGGTAGATTATTTGGGAAACTGAAAAGTACTGAGAGAGCACAGAGTTGAAAACAGAACAATGTCATATATCACAGAAGCACATGAAAAGCACTTTCCAACCCCAAATCTCCAGCATAGCACCGGAGAAAGCAAAGCCAAGGGTGGGCACTTAGGTCTACTGCTGGGTTGAATGTCTGCTCAGTCCTTTGGGGAGAGACTGATATTTAGACAAGATACAATGATCAAAGCAGGAATTGGCTCCTTCAAGTATGGCCAACATGTGTAAGGGGCTCCTTCTACTTTCCATCAACTAGCAGAGTAAATTGCAAGCACGAAGTGTGAAGGGAGGTCACGGCAGACGCTGAGCAGTCCTGCCACCTCTGGCTCGCTGTCCACATGCTGGACAGTCAGGTGGACATGCCATTTTACATATGTCACCTTCACGTGCAAAGTGAACTGCAGAGATGTTACACTGCCCGAGGACCCACACTGTTACCCAGGGTCAGGTTCTGGTTGGCTTTCAGAACCAACACTCTTCTGGCACGAAGCCAAGGTCCCATGTCAGACACTCGGTGGCCCACAGAACCCTGGACAGGTCTGTGGTCCTCTTTGAGACTGAGCTTACTAATCTGAAAAATGGAGCCTGGGACCTCACAGGGATGGGGCATGAGGCTTAGTGACTTACACATGCAAAGTGATTTCCAAGCTCTGGTCTGGAAGTCTCCTAGGAAAGTTTGCCTGGGATGTAGGATCCAATTTGACATGAGTTCTTGTCCTTGCTTCTTGTCTTTGGCTTCAGACCCAGAGACCTTGCAGCCAGCTCACCACCGACTCCTCAGGTCCTTTCAGCAGCCTGGCTGAAGTGTGGGGCCGCTCCCTCCAGTCTGGCTACCTTGATGGTCGGCCCAGTCACTGCAAGGGCCTGCTCTATGGAATGGTCTCCCAGCTAGAAAAATCCTATGGGGACCAGGGACCCTGAGAAATGCCTGGGATTTGGAGAGATCGCAAAGGCTTGCACCCACTGGTCTGAGCTGGGGGGGTGATGGTCCCTCTGGGACAGGCCCTGTGGCTCAGCACCAGAGGGCACCACCACCTCTCTCTCCATGCCTTCCCCACCCCTCCTCTGCCCTTAGAGGGAAAGAGATGGGGACCCTGTTCTCCTTCTGCAGGGACCCGCTCCTACGCAGGACCCACCTTTTCCCCACAAAGACCTCCCCTGACAGACACTCACAGAACATAGCTAATATATACTGTTCTTGCTCTAGAGATGCTGGACTAACACATCAGTCGGGCTCAGACCCCAACTTTAGAACCATGGTGAAGAGACCAGTATTGGCTCAGAGTGACCTGGGCTGAGTGGTCTTGTCCCCACTCCCTCACTGTGACTGAGTCAGCTCCTTCATCTTCCTGCCTTGGCTTCCTTATCTATAATGATACTTGTAATAATAGTTGACATTCATGGACCAGGGGCCAGGGGCCCTGTCTTAACTGGAGCTGTCTCACTGATCTTAAACACCCCACGACGGATGTGCCTATTTCCGCATTGTACAGATGGAACAAACTGAGGCACATGGAGATAAAGGAGCTGTCCCAGGGTCTTACAGTGCCAGGATCCAGTAACATGGTGCAAAGTACTTAGCCCAGGCTGTGGCTGAGTGGACCCTGAGGGGTCATTCGTTTTAATACTGTCCACACACTCTGAACTTGTCTGTGTGGACCCTCTCAGTTTTCCAAGATTTTCCAGCTCATCCCTGACATCCCCCACAACCAGTTCAGGGCAGCGGAAGAGGGCTTTTTCTCCCTCAGCTCCTCCTTGGCTCACAAAGGTCTCTGTGGAGAGACGGCAGAGGTCCGCTGGGAAGCAGGTTAGCCTCAAGTC
>NW_022589751.1:322918-641710 GCF_004348235.1 Phoca vitulina | reverse complement strand
ATCGGGGTCGCTGCTCGGGCGTCACAGCGCCGGGCGGCGGCGGGGAGATGCGGCTCCTGGCGCTGGCGGCGGCCGTGCTGCTGGCGCGGGCTCCGGCCCCGGGTAAGCGCGGCGGGGCCGGGCGCGCGGGTGGGGCGAGGGCAGCCCGCGCCGGGGAGGCCGGGGCTCGGGGCCGGGGCCTGGCGGGGAGGCCCTACCGCCTCCCGGGCCGCCCCCTCCCCGTCCGCGCCCGGCGGGCCGGGGTTCCGCGGGTCCCTGTGGCCGCGCCCGCCCCGCGGAGCGCGGCGGCGCCTCCCCGGCTCCCCGCGGCGGCCGTGCGGGGCCCCCTTCCTGCCTCCGCGGGGCCCACTCGCAACAGCCCCCGCGCCCTCCCGGGGCCGGGACTTAGGGGGCAAGATTGAAGCAGGGACGCGCCGGCCCTAGCTGTTGGCTTGCTTGCTTGCTTGCTTTCTCCACGACAGTCAGGACCCACAACTGTTGGCAGGTTAGGCTGGCAGCAACTTTCCTCTACCTCTGCGGAGAGTGTCTCCGACCCGGTCGGGAGGGCTGGATCTGCCCCAGCAACCCGGGGCTTGTCGGCGGGCGCTTTGCGAGAGCAGGCCCGGTGCGACGCGGTGTCCGCGCCTGGAAGACGTGGGACCCTTTACCCGAACACCCTGCTTTAGGACAGCCTCTGCTTGCACTGCTGGCTCTCTCTTGGGATTGCTGCTCTCACTTCCGAGTTGCTGAAGAAGCGTCTCTCTTGATTTCCCGAGCCCTTCCCGCCTGCCTCGGAGCTGAAAAGTCCACGCTGGCGAGAATAATAATCAATAATGAATATTTCGTTGGCTCTTACATTTCCTGGGTGCCTGTTGGGGGCCAGGTGTCCTGCTACACACTGTCTCATTTAATCACAACAACGCTTTAAAGTAATCATGACAAGAGCAAAATTTATATATCCAGGTGCCTTGCAAACATTAACTCAATTTGCCAGTAACCTCTGGAGGAGGTGCTGTTAGTATCCCCATTTTATAAATGAGGAAACTGAGGCTCAGGCCCAGGAATCGACTTGGCTTAAGTCAGGAGGCTTGTGAGTTGTGGAGCAGGGGTTTGAACCCAGGGAGCCTGGCTCTCCAGTGTGCTCAGCAGGTCTAAGCTGTGTTTCGTAAGTAAGGACGCTGATGGTCAGAGTTAAGTGGTTTTCCAAGGGTGACCCAGCTCCCAAGTGGTCGAGCTGGCGTATGAGCCGGCATAGATCAGAGCGTGAGGAGGAGGGACTTGGATCACAGTGGGGAGAACTTCACCCCTTGTCCCCTGGCTACCAGGGCAGCGGGGTTTCTGGTGAATCTGAAATCGGTGCTCTGGGAAATGCTTTTGTCATCCTTGTCATCGTCTTGGCTGATAGTGACTGGAGGTTTGACTGGGACGTTGACTGGGATGGTTGGGCCAGGACAGCTCTGGTGGAGTAGCCAGCAGCCAAGAGGATGCAAGGGGGCACGAGGGTCCTCAGCCCCCCGCCCCCCAGGCTCCCTGACCACCTTCCTGATCACAGGTGCTATCAAGGAGGGCACCCCCAGAGAGTGACTTTTGGGGAGGGTGGGGAGTCAAGGACATTTTTGTGTTTTCAGGAGACTTCAGGAGGCTTGAGAGCTGCAATTCGGGATCCTTTATAGAGTCTGCCCTGGCTGTGCCCAAGGCCATGGGGTGGATTATCATGACAGCCCTGGCCACGATCCCCCCCGGCGGGCCTGTCAGAGCTGCTTTGTACCTAGTTCCGGACTCTTTACCGCTGCACTTTCCTACTTCTTGATTTGGGGACAGAGTGGGACCTTAGCAGTTATGTGGTTCAACCCCTCATTTTATAAGAAAGGAAACCGAGGGCCAAATATTTACCCAAAGCCAAGCTGTGGTCCAGAGTGGTGGTTGAGAGTCGCCTTTGAAGCCACATGGCTTGTGTTCAAATTCCAGCTCTGCCGTGTTCTGTGTGAGCTTGAGCAGTGGGCTTTGCTTCTCTGTGAGGCAGCCCTCTTCTCTGTAAAATGAGGATAAACATAGTATGAGGATCAATTGGGAAAATAAACCTAAAGCGCTTAGAACACTGCTTGGCATAGAGTGGTAGCCTTTATCGTTGGTCAGGGTCCCGTGTTTGTCCCGGATGAGAGCTATTTTCAGGGGATGGGCTTAATGTGGATGCAACACCCCATAGGCTAGGTCTCATAGCACCTCTGCTTGGTGCTTGATAAATACAGGCTCCCAGTGCCTTGGGTTTTTAAATAATACAAATGTATTTCTTTCAGAGATTTATTTGTCATGAATTCAGACTATCTTTTTGCTAAGAATGAGATTTTTGCTGCTGATTGGTACGCATGATTTGCATTCTTTATACATGCAGACACTTCTGGCTGAGTGCGGTCAGGGAAGAAAGAGACCCTGGGGAGCTGAAGGCTGAGTTGGAGTTAATGACATAAAATTCAGGGCAGCAGTCAGAGGAATGATCTGAGTGAGAGGGAGCAGTTTCTTCAGGACAGAGAAGGAGCGCGGGGCACAGAGCCACTAGCCCATCGCTGGTGGCCATACCCCCTCTAGGTCCCAGGCCAGGTGGGTGCCTTGTTTCTGTTAGAAGTCCTACACTCCCCTGCAGCTGGAAATTGCCCTCCTCCGCTGCGTGGCCAGTGCTAGAGGCAGAGACAGAGGCTCTGTACTGGATGAGTAGGTTGTATACTGTTTGGTATACAAACAGCTTCTTCCGAGCTGTTTTCAGAGCTGTGTTAGTCCTTCTCACGACAGTATCCAAACGGGAGCCAGAGGGTTAGACCCCAGAAATCCTGTCCACAGGAATTTAATTCGTGGAGGTGCCTATATTCATCTATAGGCGGAATCAGCTACATAATTTGTGGGATCCAACGCAACATGAAAATGTGGGGTCCTTGATTCAAAAATTTCAAGAGAGTGACAGCGGAGATGAAGCCAAGCAGTGGGCCCTTCCAAGTGCAGGGCCCTGGATGACTGTGGATCGTACACCCAAGAAGCCCACCCTGCTCACAGGTCGGCGTGTGTCACTTTCTGTTGCCCTCCCCTGCCTAGCTTTCAGAGCTTATAGACGAATATCAGTATTTTGAAGGTGTTTCCTCATTGGAGCCTACACTCACCTTGCCAGGCATTATTTTCCAATTTTTCAGATGAGGAGAGCCTCATATCTAATGGCACCAAGTTTCTAGCCCTGCTGTATTAAATACCAACCCCCGGCTCTCTGCCCAGCCCCACCAAGCCACTGGGAAGGCCTGGGCTATGAGAATCCCCAGTGCCCAGCCCACATGGGGGAGGGTTCCTTGTGGCCAGAATCCCGTTTGCTCTGTTTCATTCAGCCTCTTCCCTCCCAAAGTTGTCATATTCCTCCTTTAAGAACTGGCCTTGGAGGGGTCCTTATAGGGGTGGAGATCTGGGTCTGAGATCGGCTGGCAGGCCCCGTGGCTTTCTGGGCCACTGTGTGGTGCCCTTCACCAGAGGGCGCTGTGCTTTCTCCCTCCAGCCTGCACTAGGTTCCTTGTGCCCCAGGGTCTTTGCACAGGTGGCACCCCCTCTCTCCCAGGAAGGTCACTCTTTTCTACTCTCCTGATTTTTTTAAAAAAATATTTTATTTATTTATTTGACACAGAGAGAGAGAGAGCGCAAGGGCACAAGCAGTGGGGGGGGGGCAGGCAGAGGGAGAGGGAAAAGCAGGGAGCCCCATGTGGGGCTCAATCCCAGGACCCTGAGATCATGACCTGAGCCAAAGGCCAGATGCTTAACTGACTGAGCCATCCAGGCACACCTACTCTCCTGAATTTTATGTCATTTACCCCAACTCAGCCTTTAGCTCACCTCCCCAGAGTCTCCTTCTTCCCTGACCCCACCACAGACTAGATCGGGATCTTGCCCTGATTTTTTTTAAAGCCTTGCACCTTTTCCCTGTAGCATGTGACACTGTTTGCCGTTCCTCCTGTGTCGTTTTCCCCGGGACCAGCTGCCTTGCCCACTGGACTGTCAGCTCCATGAGGTTAGGAATGCTGTCTTCTTTTTTTTTTTTTTTTAAGATTTTATTTATTTATTTGACAGAGAGAGAGGAACACAAGCAGGCGGAGTGGGAGAGGGAGAAGCAGGCTTCCCGCTGAGGAGGGAGCCCGATGCGGGGCTCGATCCCAGGACCCTGGGATCACGACCCGAGCAGAAGGCAGACGCTTAACAACTGAGCCACCCAGGTGCCCCAGGAATGCTGTCTTCTTTGTGTAGTGCCTGGCTCAATGCTGTTGCTCAGCAAGTATTTGTTGAGTGATTAACAAAGCATAGGCTGGGACAGAAGCTGGAGGAAGTGGGAACTCTGGGTGGAGAGGTGCCTGCGGCGGGGGCCGGTGGGGGTAGGGGAGTCTACCTCCCATCTCACTTCCCTGCAAGGCAGGGTCACAAAGCAAGAAATTCAGTTCTTCTCTGGGTAAGAATGACTTTTTGACAATTCTCCATCCTAGGCCAGGAGAGGGGAGACCACCCTGCCCGGAGGGTGACACCCATCCTGTCCTGTCATGTAGCTGGCTTGGCCCTTGTTTGTTTGGCTTGCCCCTCTGCCCTGTAGGTGGGTATATTTTCTATCATTCAGACAGAGGCAGAAGAGAAAGGCCTGGACTCCTACGGGCACCGCCTTCTGGTCAGCCTGACTCCATACGTTGGTTGGTGTTGCCCTTGCTTCCCACCGTCCTGACTCCCACCTGCTGTGTTCTCTGCTGAGCCTTAGGGGCCCTGCTGGCTGCAGCCGGGCAGATGCTGTGTGATGCTGTTTTTTCTAGTATTTAACCAAATATCCAGCTCAGCTGACCTCTGCTAAGCACTGGGGCCTCTACCTGCACTTTTCCGCCTCCTTCCCCAGGCTGGCGCGGGAGCTGTGTTCGCTGGGTTTTAACTAGAACCAAAGAGAGGGTACTACTGGGAACACCTGGCTCTCAAGGAAGGCTCATTGCAGGCCTGGGGCCCCCTGAGAGCCCATGTCCTCTAGCAAAGCTTTATGCCCCTGAAGGGCCCTTGGCCCTGAATTTCGGTCATCCTCCAGCCATGCCTTTGAGTTGAAAGTGGGTGTAAATATCTGGGTTGGTGGCAGACGTAGGGCCAAACGAGCCTTCCTTCCTGTGAACAAGGTTGTATGGCTCGCTGGGGTTGTCGGAACAAAGTGCCACGGACTGGGGGACTTAAACAACACACATTTATTTCCCATTGTCCTGGAGGCCTGAAATGTGAGCTCGAGGTATTGGGAGGGTTGGTTTCTCTCAAGGCTCCCTGTTTGGCTTGCAGATGGCCGTATTCTCCCTGTGTCCTCACATGGGCTACCTTCTGTGTGTGCACGTATCGTGCCCAAGTTCCTCTTATAAGGACACTGCACATGTTGGATTAAGGCCCTCTCTAATAGCTCCATTTTAACTTAATCACCTCTAGAAAGGTCCTATCTCCAAATACAGTCACATTCTGAGGAGTGGGGATTTGGGCTTCCAACATATAAATTTGGGGTCACAATTCAATCCGCAACAGGGGTCTTTGCACTTTGGTGGGAGAAGCATGCGTGGACCATTTGTAAGAGAACATGGGGCTGAATGAAGGTGGAGAGGCGCCCTGGTAAAGAGAAAAGGAAGGGTCCTTTGAGGCAGATGGTTTGGTCCATTGGCTTTCCCGGGAGCTGCTGACTCCTGGTCTGAGCTGCAGAAGTGGAAGGGTTACTCGTTTGCCTCCAGGATGGAATCTGGCTTCCCATGGGGACTGAGCACTTGGCACATTCTCCTGGTTTCAGTCACTATAAATAATCCCTCCTTCACTCGGCGTTAATAGGAGGAGACTGGGGTGTGGGGTCTGGGCTCTCTCATCCCACCCATCTTGTTTCAATTTCCTGCCTTCCCCAGTTCTCCCCTTGACTCCAGTGGGGGGCCCTTGGGGGCGGGTAAAGCTGGGCTTCAGTTCTGGAAGCCAGCTGCCGCTCTCTGCGGCTCTCCTCCTGCCGATCCCCAGGCAGCTGTTGGAGCAGGTCAGCCTGGTGTCCCGGCTGTGGCCCATGGGGACTTCAGACAGGGCCTTAGCAGTCAGGAGGGACTTGGGCTAATTTAATATGGCGTCTGGGCAAGGTGTAGGGCAGATGGGCGAGATGCAAGGGGGACAGCGGGGAGCATTCCCTCCTCTTTTGTCCTACGTGAGCGATTTCTGTCACAGGGAGATTGTTACTAGAGAATGTGCACCTTCCTTGGTTGCTGATGCTCTTCATTCCTGCAGTATCTCCCTGGACTGGCTTTATCCTTTGTCACTGTAGGCATAGAAGATCTCATTCTTTTCCACAAGGAGAGTCCAGCCCAGCACCAACCTTTTTCTTGTGAATTTATGTCCATCTGTTTTTTAAGGTAACAAAAGATTATCATGATGTGGTAAAACTGAGTGATGGCCCCCAACGATGTCTGGGTCCTAATTCCTGGAACCTGTGAATATTACCTTATGTGGCAAAAGGTACTTTATGGATGTGATTAAGTTAAGGATCTTGGAGTGTCCTGGAGTATCCTGGTGGGCCTGGCATCTGAGAGATGGGAAAGAAAATTAGAGAAAATTGACCCTTCCATCATTCTCTGAACGTATTCAGTTTATGAACTCAATAGTGGAAGCCATATAGGAGGATGAGCTTATTGCCTGGACTTTTACCATGAAGAATATTTTTCACGGGAGTCTTTCCCACCCCGACAGAGATAGGGCCTCACCTTGTTGACTCACGGCCTCTTCCTAGTGGAGGGTTCAAGTCTTTCCTGATCTCTTTTTATCCTTCCTCCTTGCTTACCTGCAGCATTGGCCAGAGTTCAAAGCTTTTGGTGACCCTCACATCAGGACCCAAGCCCCTTCTTGTGACGAGAGGTGACATTTGGGGCTTGAGATACCCCAGGGACCCCTGCTTGTGTGGTGGGGCAGGCAGGGGGTGGTGCTTACTGCTGTTGGGCAGTTGGCAGTGCAGGGGGAGGATGTGGGACCTGGGGTGAAGACAGCCCTGCTGTCAGGTTCTGGGCATCCTGTGTGGAAACATCCTTTCTGGGCTCCGCCTTCCAGCTGATGGCTCCAGCGGTGAGCTCCAGGGCAGGACGGCCACACTGCTCGGTCCCTGTTGTCACCATGTAGTGAGTCTCCCAGGGGGAGGTCTCTGTGTGAGGTCCTCTGGTCTGTCTGGTCTGAGTGGGTGTTGGGGTGGCTCCCTCCAAGGTCAGCTTGGGGGGCAGAAGGGCAGTTCGGGAGGGGCAGCCCTTGGGAGTGGATCTAGTGAAGAAAACAAAGGACGGGATGTAGTAGACCAGGTCTGGAATTTTGGAGCATCTTTTGAGTTGTTGGGGGGTTCTCCCACTCCTCCCTGTTCCTGGGTTTGTTCATTCTTTATTCCTGCACTGCAGCTCTGAGACCGTGGACCTAAGTGCACAAAAGACTTAGAGCAAGACACCGAGAAACCTCTGCTGCCCCAGCTCCTCGGTACTAGTTCAATGCCTGCCTGACTAGCACTGATGCTCTGCCTTGGTTACAGTGGGAATCACGGAGACAGGGCAAGGGGCTTGGAAGGGCAGCTCCTGGACCCACAGCACTGCCACCTTAGGCAGGTGATGAAACTGATCTAAAGTGACCCTGGGAGGCAGGTGGATGGGATATGGGCTGGAAATTTTTAAGGGATTCCAAAAACCCAAATCTTTATGTGAAATGTCCTGAGTGTTAAATGTCAGCAACTAATTAAAGAAAATTTTCAACTATGTCTGGGCCAGGTGGTCAGTGGCATCTCATGTGGGTGGGATTGTCCCATGGATGAGGACATGGGAGCCCACAGAAACCCCCTGTCCCCGCCATGCTCCAGAAGGAGTCCTCCTGTCCACCACAGAGGCACAGAGTGAGTGTGGAGGGGATCAGGGTGGCCTGCCCCTCTGGCCACGCAGTTGGCTCCCGGAGAAAAGATGCACTGTGTGTCCTTCTGGGGAAAGGCAGTGGCCATGCTCATTTTCTTCCTTTTTTCTCTGCAGAGGTGTGTGGGGCCCTCAATGTCACTGTGTCCCCGGGGCCTGTGGTTGACTACCTGGAGGGGGAAAATGCCACTCTTCTCTGCCATGTCTCCCAGAAGAGACGGAAGGACAGCTTGCTGGCCGTGCGCTGGTTCTTTGCACGCCCCAACTCCCCGGAAGCCTTGATGGTTAAGATGACCAAGCTCCGGGTGGTGCAGTACTATGGGAATTACAGCCGCAGCGCCTTCCGGCAGAGGCTGTGCCTCCTTGAGGAGAGGCGCGGGGCACTCTACACACTCTCGGTTTTGACCCTCCGGCCAGCAGATCAAGGGCATTATGTCTGCAAAGTCCAGGAAATTAGCAAGCACAGAAATAAGTGGACTGCCTGGTCCAACGGCTCCTCAGCGACGGAAATGAGAGGTAAGAGCATATCCGCTCTTTGGGGAGAGATGGGGGGACAGATCAGTGGTCCTTCCTCTAATCGGCGAGGTAGGGGCCCCCAGATGGCTCTGCTGGGCTAGAATGCATTTTCATGGCCTCTGTGGGCCATGTGAACCAGGTTGTGGGGATGAGGATAGATCTTTCCTTGGACACTGGGGCTAACATGGAAGTAAGGAGAGGAAGGAGCAAGTGCCTGGCCCCATTCTGCCCAACATAGCCCTGGGCAAAACCTTCATGTCTAAAAGATTGGACTGGTTGTGTGTGTGCTTTGCCCCCAGCTCAGGTCTGTGCAGCCTTGGTTGCTTTGGCTGGAGGGTGCTGGGCATCCCCCGGAGGAGGCATGCATCAGGAGGTCCTGATGTCAGTTTCCAGGCCTCTGAGCAGGGCAGGCTGGTGGCTCTGATCTGTTGCCTAGAGGAACTGATCCAAGCCCCAGGCAACATCTCCCTGAGAAATTCATCTGAAAGTGGGCAGAGGACCAGAGGTAGCCCACCCTTCCTGGAGAAAGATTGGAGGCATGGGCCGTGTTCTGGAACATCTTAGCTACCAAGCACCATATTCGAAGGTTATCATTTTTTATCACAAATGTTCTACAGTTTTAATAAGACTTGCTATTGTGTGCTAAATATTACATTTTTTATTGTTTTGAACTTGAATTTGGTCTGGTACAAGATAAAGAGGATCACAAAGTAAAGCTGATGGTCCCAAGTGTGAGAAAGAATCTGATATTATTATATGCATGTAATATAATATTAAAGGCATTAGTGATGTTGTTTTTTTTTTTTTTTAAGATTTTATTTATTTATTTGACAGAGAGAGAGATAGCGAGAGAGGGAACACAAGCAGGGGGAGTGGGAGAGGGAGAAGCAGGCCTCCCACGGAGCTGGGAGCCCGATGTGGGACTCGATCCCAGGACCCTGGGATCATGACTTGAGCCGAAGGCAGACGCTTAACGACTGAGCCACCCAGGCGCCCAGTGATGTTGTTTTGATAAGCTTTTTTTGAAGGGATAAAACTCAGTTGTGAAGAGGTTGTTTTGTTTTTTTTTTTTTGATAGAAGGAGAAAGGGTATTTTTAATATCCTGCATGAATAAGGGACATGTTAAAGTAGATAATTTATGTAGATAGTGGTTAGTACAACTTTATTTGCCTTTGGAGTTTGCTCATTATAATCTTCTAAAGCATGGAATGATGTATTATCTGAAATGTGCACTTTTTCTCCCTAAGCAAATTCATTCAAGAAAACAAATGACTATTAGTATAAATATATCTTTTGGCACAGAAAACAGAAAAATGCATCAGATGACCATGGGCTGAGGAGGGAATCCACTCTGAATATCACTTAGCTCTGAAACATAAGATCTTATACATGTCCTTTTTATGTTTATGTCACCGTATATTCTGGAACTGTACATTACACCTCTTGGTAGTGAGGACTCTGTGCAAATTAAAATAGATGAAAACGTTCCCTGCTTTCAAGTGCAGTCATCTAGTTCATTATTTAATGTGAATCTACTTTCATTGAAGGTGGGTTCCTTCTAGAACATTTATTTAGGTACTTGCTCCCCGAATCTGAGGTGGTTCATAAGGTTTCACTGGAAATACAGACCCTTGTCCCCCTTCTCCCCCTCCCCGCCCTTCCTCCTGTTTCCGCTCTCTTCTCTGAACCTCCTTTCTCTTCTTTCTCTCCTTTTCTTTCCATCTCCTGGTCCTCTCATTTCTATTCTTCCCCTCCTCCCTCCCCTTCCCTTCACTTACTCTTTTCTTCCTCCTCTTCCCCTTGTCTCTCAGTCTGTCTGCCTCATGCTCATCCCCCTCAGGCCCTGGAAGTTGTTCTAATCTCAAAGCAGAGCTGGGCTTCCCTGGCTGCATCTGCTCAACCTCAGAGCCTCCCGCTCCTCACACTGTCTCAGCCTCTGGGCAGGGCTGTGGTTTTTCGACGGGACAATTGGAAACCTTAGGAAGTGATGACCATACCTTCTAGAACATTCCATGTAGGCTTCAAGGGGACTCCACCAGGAGGGTTAAGAAAAGGTGACTCTACATAAATGACCTGAAAGCAGACTGTCTTGTTTAGGTTGGAACATGTCCACCCCAGGCTGGGAGGGAGCGTGCGGAAGCTTGGCTCACTAGTCCTTCCTGGGCAAGGCGTGGAACAGGCCCGTGGCTCCAGCCTCCTGGGACACCATTTCCCCAGGCCCTTTTCCTTGCTCATTTCCAGGGGCCATGTTTTCCTAAATCTTCATCTCATATTAATAATTGTTTTATGGAAAACCAGAACAAAACCAAACACAATGCAAAGTTCTGTGGGCAAATACTTTTGGGTGATAACACTGAATAGCAATTCTCAGAAGTGTTTTTTGCAGTGAGTGCCTTTCCTCCTCTGGGCTCCAGAGCCCCTCTGTCCTCGGGAACTCAACTTTGCTCTCCTTCCTGCAGGCTTCTGAAGCCATTCACAGGAGAGGGGAAATTTTCTCGGGAATGTTTTTAACACTACCGCTCTCCCCTGCCCTTGACCACGGACTGTCACACTCTCTTTGCACTGTTCTTAATGTGAGATAAAATTGCTGGTCTTCCACTGTAAACTCCCAGGAAGAATGGTTGGTACGTGGTGTCTTCTCGTCTCACTGTTGCAAAAGGAGGTTGACTCTTGCTGTGTCTTGAGGGGGTGGTTCCTGGCAGGTGTCACAGCAGTGTAGCCTGGTCCCCAAATGTTGGCTGTTTTCTATTGCAAAAATAATATAGTTCAAGTAGAGATATGTGAAGAAATATTGACAGGGCTTAAAGAAGAAAATAAAAATGGCTTGCAATATCTCCACCCAGGCATAACTTAACATTTCAGTGTAGATCCTTCCAATCACTTGTATGCAAATAAAAATTAAAAACCTAATTCCTCTCATACCCTAAGTACTATTTTCTGATTGGCTTTTCTCATGTTACTAGAGTGTGCACATTTTCCCATGTTGTTAAATATGCTTCCATCGCGTAATTTTAATGGCGGGATAGTATTCCATGATGGGGACGTATCACAATTTATCTTTCCCATTACTGTTATTGGACAGTTAAGTCGTTCGAAATTCTTGTCAATAAATCTCCATAAATGTCCCTGCCTTTAGAATAAAGTCCTGGAAATAAGATTGCTGGGTCCAAAGGTATATTCAATTTAATGATTGATATAATTTAGGCTGATAACAATTTAAGGAGGTGAATTGACCTCTAGAATAGTTAATGAATTTATATTCCCACCAGCATTGAAAATGCCTTTTTCCTATGGATTGGTTCTATGTAATACAGACTTTTTAGAGATAATGATGAGGAGGAGGAAGAGGAGGGGACTAGGAATGCCTGGTATACAGTTGACCCTCAATAAGTACTTGATGAATGAATGAAATGCTCTTTGATAGCAGCATTTCTTGCTACCAATACTTTGAGGTAGGCAAGACTTGGTGGATAATGTCACCTTCTCTGGGAGAAGTCACCTCTCTTTCCCTTGGCCTATTCCAACTGTACATCTCATGCAAGGCCCTTGTCCATCCTTCCTCTTTCCTCAGGACTTATTTGTGTATGCTAGCCCACAGAGATCTGTCTTACATCCTAACATCCTCAGGTGTACGCCGTCCCCAGAGGTCATCATCATCAATGGTGTGGTCTGCACCCATCAAGTCCCTCTTGTGTGGGCATTTAATGCACACCCACACATATATTCCAACAACACTACACTTCATGCTTTACAAGTATTGCTGATGATGTTATTTACACTTTTTCGTAATTGATATTACATAGCCAGACAACACCAAACTGCATGCCATCATTCCCCTAGTGATGAAGTCTCACGAAACTTCCAATTTTTCATTAACACAACAAGTGCTTCAGTGAACATCATTCTACACATTTTCAAGTGCATCTGTTGGATTCCTGGAAAGAGAATTGCTGGGCCTAAGGCTATGCATATTTAAATTTTTAATAGATAATGCCCGTAGGGTCTCCAAAAAGATTTTACAAATTTATACTCTGACCATCATTGCATGATAGGGTCTATTTCCCTGAAGCCTCATTACCAATGGATGTTATTAATCTTTTTCATTATCCCAATGATGGGAAAAAGAATATTTCATTGTTGTTTTAATTTCTATTATTATTTTCAATACAATTTAATTTCAATTATTGTATTCAATTGTTAGTGAGGTTGAACATCTTGTCATATGTTTATTGACTGTTTAAAAAAATTTCTTCTGTCAGGGCGCTTGGGTACCACACTCAGTTGAGTGTCTGACTCTTGGTTTCGGCTCAGGTAGTGGTCTCAGGGTTGTGGGATCAAGCCCCGTGTTGTGCTCCGTGCCCAGCATGGAGTCTGCTTGGCATTCTCTCTCTCCCTCTCCGTGTGCTCCTCCCGTTCGTGCTCTCTCTCTCTCTCTCTCTCTCTAAAAATAAATAAATAAATCTTTAAAAAAAAAAAATTTCTTCTGTCAATCACCTGTCCCTAACCTTTGCCTATTTTTCAATTGGTTGCTGTCTTTTTTATATGTATGTATACATACATATGTATGTGTGTATATATATATATATATATATATATTTATCTGATCATTAATTTTTTAGCTGTTATATATGGTACAAAATTTTCTTCCTTTTTGTTACTTATCTTTACACTTTATTTATTTATTTATTTATTTACCACGTAGATATTTTACATTTTCAGGATATTTATGTTGTCAAATTTGCTGGGTTTTTTTCCTTTATGATATTCCTTTTTTCAGTCATATTTTTTTTTAATTGAGATGTAATTTATTCAATAAATTGCACGTGGTACCTTGGTTTCATATATTATCTAGGAAGGTATTTCCCACCCAAGCTTATAAAAGTATTTTCTGTATTTTTCTTTAATATTTTTAAAGGATTAAAAAAACGTTTTACTCCTTTATCTCTTTGGAATCCATTTTTGTATAAGGTGTGGAATAAATAATTCTTTGTTTCCAAATGGCTATCCTATTGTCCCTACTTTATCTATTGAATAGATAAAATTTCCCTGTTTTGAAATGCTACAGTGTCATAAGCAAAATTCCTACATTTAAATGCAAACTCCATACTCACCAATAAAGCACTATTTTAATTATTAGAGAATAAGGCAAGTCTCATTATTTTTTAAATAAATGTCTTGCCTGGTCTTGTATAGTTTTTTCTTCAGCTGATCTTACATAGTTTTGTAGAAATTATGTTGGGGTTTGATTTTATTGGGATTTAATTGACTTTATAAATTACTTTGGCGTGGGTATATACATCTTATGTCTTTATGATTTTTTTCTTTTTCTTTCCTTTTTTTTTTTAGAGAGGGAGGGAGAGAGAGAGAGAAAATTAATCAGGCTCCACTCCCAGTGTGGAGCCCAGTGTGGGGCTTGATCCTAAGACCCTGAGATCATAACCTGAGCTGAAATCAAGAGTCAGATGCTGAACCTACTTAGCCACCCAGGTGCCCAATGCTTTTATGATTTTAAATGTTCCTGTCCATGGAATTGCTATGTTCCTTCATGCGTGCAGGGTGATTATTTTTTTTAATCTTTCAGTAAAAGATATCTTAACATGAGCCTTGAATATTTTTTATTATGTTTATTTCTAGGTATTGTAACACTTGTAAGTAGATTCTATCCCTTCTCCCTACATGCATACACACACACACATCTTTTAAATTGGTTATTGCTGATGTACAGAAAGGTTGTTGACTTGCATTTGGCAACATAGTGACTTATCTTTTTTTTTTTAATATATACTTTTTCAGTTGCTTCTCAAGAATGTCTGCAAATTGATATGTCATTGTTTTTGCTGACCTTATTGCATTGGCCAGGACTTCAGGGGTAGTGAGTCATCTACCTGTACTCTATTTGTTGACAGTGCTGGGAATTTTAATTTTACCATTTGGGCTTTTATCTTAACCATATTTTTCCATCTAGCCCACATGGCCACAGCTAGGGACTGTCAGTTCTCTACTGAAAAACCAGCTTTGAGATACCCATGACTTTTTCATGATCCCCACCAGTAAACCTATCAGAAAAGCAATTGGGATTGACCTGGCAATGTCTCTTAGTAATTTACCTTTTCCTTTTTAAATTTCTTAAAACTCTTTACAAAATCCATTCTAAAGAAATGAGCTATCAAGCCATGAAAACATGGGGGAAACTTAAATGCTTATTGCGCAGTGAATGAAGCCAATCTGAGAAGGTACAAACTGTATGATTCCAACCTTAGGACATTCTGGAAAAGGCAAAACTATGGAGACAGTAAAAAGATCAGTGATTGCCAGGGGTTGCAGGGAGGGAGGGATGAATAGGTGCAGCACAGAGGTTTTAACAGCAAAGAAAACATTCTGTATGATTCTATAATGGTGGATACATGTCATTATTAATTTGTCCAAACCCATAGAACATACCATACCAAGAGTGAACCCTAAGGTAAATGATGGACTGTGGGTGGTTATGATGTGTCATTGTAGTTTCATCTATTGTAACAAATGTACCCCCCTGGTGGGGGTTGTTGACAGTGGGGGAGGCCATGTATAGGAGCTGGAGGTTTGGGAGGTCTCTGTACCCTCCCCTCAATTTTGCTCTGAACCTAAAACTTCTCTAAAAAAATTAAAGTCTTAATAATAATAAAAAATCCATTCTAGAAACTTGTCAGAGATAGCCTAAAGTTTTAAAACCTACTTTCCTACTATTTTTTTTTTTTTTTTAGTCAAGGTGTTAATGACCTCAGGGTTCTCTGACCCTCCCGGGTAAGAAATAGACACAAGGCCAAGGATGGGGTGGATAGCGGTTACTGCAAGCTCATGCCTGAGCATGAGGGAGACAGCCTTAGTAAGAGGGATACCAGGCTGCTCCCCAAACAAGGGCCCCGGGCAAGTGTTTGAAGGGGCTGAGGCAGGAAAGGAGTGACGTCATGTATATATATCCCAGGTAAAGGTAGGGAAATATAGGGAGTTGGGTGCGCTGGTGCAGTTGACAGAACATTTTATTTGCATGTTAAGTCTCCACCCCGGGCATGATTTTTAGCATTATAATGAGGGAAAAAGTCAAAAGGTCAGGGCTGCTGAGGGCCTTTGTGGCTCTGACTGGTCTGCTCTGGTCTTTGCAGGAGCAAACTGGTTGTAAGTTGCAACCTGGAGCTTGTTTCAAGCTTGTGGCTTCTGGCTTCCTGATTCAATGCAGCACCTTGGAGGTGGGCTAGAAAAATAGATTATCAGAGGGGGCTGAGGTTTTCTCCAAGTTCCTGTCTATATAAGACCTGCCTCAGAGAAGAAACGTACAAACAGGCAGGTGGCTAGTCAAAGAGCTTCCATTTTGAAACACGAAAATTGTAAGGAGATCAGGGCCTAGAGCAACTTCATCCCATCGTATGCTTTTCTAGGCAGGCGCCTCAGGATCAGTCTCATCCCTGGTGCATCTCTAAGATGGTGGCTCCTTACAAAGTCCAGCTCGTTATCCATGTGCTTATAAAATGCTTTATAAATCTCATACAAAATAATAATAAAAAAAAATAACAAAAAACCCAAGACCAAACCAAATAACCAGCTCATCCCAATATCTGCGGTGTTATTTGCTTTACTTTCCTCTATCTGTTTTTGAGTTTCTCCCAATTTGGGGTGAATCCTTGAGCATGTATATGTGGTGAAAAAAAATAGCAAGTTATTGGGGAAAAAAATCTACACTAACATACGGATTTGTCATGGCTTTTCCCCCCTGGAAACATCTCTGAAAGTGTTTGGCTAAGAAATATAAGTTGTACTAATTTGAGGCAAAGCACAACTTTTGTTTTGCCGTTTTATGTTTTAGCTGTGCACGTCCGTAAAACGTGATGGAGAAGTGGAGATTTTGAAGAATCGCGAATTGATAAATCGGGGCTTATCTGCAAATCATGTCTGTGTGAGACTGTGGGACGGAGGGCTCCTGCCTGTAGGGTTGTGGGTGCCGTGTGGCACAAAATGAAATGATAAATAATGGGAGCTGAAAATATGTGACCCTCTAGAGGACAGTGGAGTCACGATTGGCTTATTTTGGAGAAGTTGTCCTGTCAGATGAACCTGACGGTATTATTTTTATTACATGGAGGCAGAAGGAAAGGTAAAGAATGTTATGCAGATTCTCCAGTTTTCGTGCTCTGTGAGCATTGTACGGAGCAAGAAGCCCTGCCTGCAGAGAAAATAGATCAGAAAGTCCTAAGTGACACATGGCACTGGAACCCTCTGGAGAGGGGTTCAGTGGCAATGGGGAGGGCCAATGTTAGGTTTGATTTCATTCAATTGTTTAATCAATGACACTGAAAAAGGAGCACACAGCACCCTAATGAACTTTACAGAAAATACAAAATTGGGAAATGTTTTTCATGTCAGCGAGGAGTAAAAACATAATAAAAACGAATCCAGAGAGGTAAGAAATACAGGCAGGAAATAACAGAATGAGATTCAATTTGGAAAATGGCAGAGCAGTGCATGTGGGGACAGCGCAGCTCAGGCACCGTTGGATCGTCCACGAGAGGCTGAGAGGCTGCCTCTGTGAAGGGACCCTGGTGACAGTGGCAGTGAATTAGACACGCGCCTGCAATCGGATTCGGCAGCGCCAGCAGCCGCCGTGATTTCCGTCCGCGTACGAGTTGGCCCCGTGTCCCCGCGAAGGCAGGCGGTTGTGCCGTGTGTGCTGTGCTGGTGAGACTGATGGGGACTACAGCAGTCCGTTTTGGGAACCTCATTTCCAGAAAGATCGACTCAAACTAGAGAAGAGGGGCGAGCGTGATGAGGAAACGAGTGGCAGCCTCCAGAGATGCGATCAGTTCAGCGGAGGAAGCTTCGCCGGGCTCGGTGAACACATCGCCTGGGGAAATAACACGTTGACTACAGTGTTCAGCAGCGCTGGGTGGACTCATTTATCCCTTCACTCAGTGGGCATTTTATTGAGTACCTGCTCTGCTGGAAACATGGGGACACATACGGGTAGATCTGTTTATAGGGGTGGCTGTTACACAAACAGATAGGAGGTTACAGGGTAATGTATGTGCAATGATCACGGTGTGCACGGGCATTCATTCAACACACGGAGAGCCCCTGAGGATGAGGGAGAAGGCAGTGCCCTTTCTGCAGGGCTGGAAATGGGAGGAGGCGGCATTTCAGTGTGTGGGTGTCCCATCACTGTGGGTGGGAACCTGAGCTGGGGCTGGAGCCTGAGCTGGGGCAGGCAGCCGTGGATTACTGGGGGAGGCAGGCAGGGCTGAAGGTGGAGGAGCTTGTACTGGATATTAAGGAATTTATACTTGATTTTGTAGGCTGTTCTTCTCAATCTCGCCTAATGATAAGAACCACCGGGGCCACTGTTAACATTCCCAAGATTCCCAAGCATCTGCCCAGGGGATTCCAGTCTGTTACGCCTGGGGTGGAATTTGAATATTTAACATGAAGTCTAGGTGATTTGATCATCAGGCAGTTTTGAGGATCTCTGCTTTAGACCTTGGAAAACCCCAGGAAGTATTAAAGTCTTCTGATAGGTCCCTGTGTTGGCTGTTCAGGGCATGGATTTGGGGGACCAGACTAGAGGATGAGGAGGCAGCCTTTTGTAGTTGCCCAGGCTTGGAATGATGGAAGATGACATTTGGCAGGAGGAATGGAGGGACATGGAGAGGTCAGATGAGAAGTCTTTAGTAATCGATTGGGTGTGGGCAAGAGAGAGAGCTTGGGGATGGCACCTGGAGGTCTAACTCAGTAGTATGAGCAGGGTGGTGCCCACAGCCAGTCCATAGGGGACATTTAGGATTGAGAGTAAGATGGCTGGAGGCCACCCTGCACTGATGTCTGGTAGGTACACAGGCCTGTGGAGTTGAAGCTCCTGTCTGATCCGGCTAGTGCGAACTGATTTCTGAGTCAGGCAGCTGAAACCATGGGTGGGGGGTGGTGAGAATGCCAAAAGGCAGGGGTAGGGATGGAGCCAACATTTGGGGCAACGGAAGGAGCTAGTTTGGGTTGGTGTTGATTCAGGCACCTCCAGGCCAGCCTGTTGGCCGTCTGGAAAAAGCGGAATGTTCTTAGTAGAAGGGCAGCACCGGAGGGAGAAAGTACAGCATCTCTTTGCCTGAATCCCCAGAAGGTAAGTCTGTGGGAAATCCAGAGAAGCACAGTGCTCTAGGTGGGGACCAGCTGCAGCCACCTCGATCCCCAGGGGCCCCGTGAGCCTTGTGTCTTCTGCTCCGATGACAGCCATCTTTCGGTAATATCTTCTTGCTCCTTCATCATGAGCAGGTGCGATGCAGATGTGGGCCTCACAGCAGGTGAGACACGATGAGATGAAGAGCAGGGTAAGGTCTTGCCCGACCCCAGCGATAGCCGGGAGGTGGAGTCCTTGAGTGCCCTGTACCCAGCACTGTGATTTGGAAAGATTGCAGTTAGCACAGCAAGGAAATCAGAATGGAAATGAAAGAGTATAAGCAGAGGTTTGGGATACTACCCAATGGGGACATGAAGCTGCTCGGTGAGGTCTTAAGGGATGGCAGCTTTGATTCCCCAGACCTCATAAAAAGTTATCCTTGATGGCTTTTCAGCCCAGTCCTGCCACCCACAGACTCAGGCAGACTGATACTCTGAGCCAGAATGAATCTGCATACTTTCAGATGGAGACGTCTTCATTAACAGTGAAAATGCTAATAATAGAAGCAATTTGCAAAGGCTCTCTCCTGCAATTTAATCAGTATCTCAGTCTGACCCCAAATAACATATTTTAATAAGCCAAATGGCTATCTGACTTAAGATTATATAAATAAGCTTTAAACGTGGGGAGTGAACAAAGCAAACAGAAAACTCTGTTACTCTAAAAGTATTTGGGGGCAAAGATGAAATTATAATTTCTTATTTGACTACTTAACCCCAAAATGTTAGAAGGAATTTAATAATTGGATCTGAAAGTACTACCACAGGGAACCCATATTTCAAGTTTCAGGGGAAGAAATTAAATAATTCCCTTTTCTCTGGAGACACGGAGCAGATAATTAGGAGTGAGATTTACTAAACATTTAGTGCTACTGCTTAATTAAGCAAGCACACATCATGATGTTGAAAGTATCAACAGGTCCAGATCCTCAAAGGGAACAAATTGACGACAGGAGTGTAATTTAAACTACACTTGAAACAATTCTTCAGTGTGCCTACCCTCACTCCAACTGCCATGGTCTTGGAAGAGTTTAAGAGACTGAAATCAAACTGAACAAACATGTATTAAGCCCCGGTTTATGAGCCTGTTATCACTGTGCCTACCTTAAAGAGAGGGACGGGTGGGGAGGTCTGATCCCCACCCTCTCCGGGCCCCAGCCTCTCAATCTGGAGGAGGGGACATGTAGATACGAGCATAGATCTGAGAGGTACTATGGAGATAGCTAATAAAAAGGGAGTGTGAACGGGCCATAGAAGAGGGTGACGCTGGCTTGGGAGTAAAAGAGAGACAAAGATACATTCTCGGGGGAAATGAGGAGGTCACCTGGAGGATGCGGGATTCCACTGGGCCACAGGGTGAGGGGGGCTAGGGCAGCTCTGGGGCCATGCCATGTCAAGAGACAAAACAGGCCGAGCAAAGGATAGACGAGGGGGAGAAGAGGAATTTGCAGATGACTTGATGAAGCTGGCTGCATGTTTGTGGGTGGTGAGGGCCAGAGGGGGCAGTGGTGAGAGCCAAGGTTGGCATGGTGGACCTGGCCAGGGACCTCGACTCCAGGGACCTGCCAGATTCTTCTGAAATGTATCCTCATACCTGACACAGGGGATGGTACGGGAGAAGGGCTAGGTGTTGTTTTTTTTTTTTTTTTTTTTTTTAAGAAAGAATGAATGAGTGACCCAGGCTCTTTGGTAAAATGCCATTTTAATTAATGGCAACAAGGAGTGGAAGGTGGTAGTGAGCAGATATATAGACCTGGCCTGGCGTTGTATCTGGAGAGGGTCAGTTCCCAAGCCCTACATTTCAGCATTTCCTAATGGCTTTTTGGGGCATACACATGGCCTTTGTATTCTGTAGCAGATTCCATCTCGCAAGGCAACTTTTTTTTCCAACTGTCTTGTCATAATGGGAAGTCTATTTAATCCGGGTTTTTTGTTTGTTTGTGTGCTCTTTTGCTTTCCTTTGTGTTTTAGAATTTGTCTTAACAGTGGATGCAAAAGAAAAGAGTGGCTTGAAATAGACACAACTGGAACTTTTCCATTTCTCATCAGCTGCTCCCTGTAGGTCACTGGGAGGTCTTATTCACATGGATGGCTTTGTCTGAGCCCCAGGAGAGACTGCCTTTGGCCCGAATCTTGGAGACACAAGGGGGAAGTGAAGCAATAGGGTGAACTTCCGAGGGTCAGAGACAGAGAAAGTCTCTGTGTGTCCCTGGGGCTGCCGTTCCCTTCCCTGAGAACGCTGATCCAGTTATAAATAGTGGTGACACAGCTACATTTTTAAGTTTTTTTCCTTGGGAAACTGTCCCATCATTGAATAAGAAGGGACGGTGAACTAAGTATATTCATTTTTGAATTTGCAGCAAAATGTTGACTCCTCTTTATTTTCTTTAAGGATCTTTCCTTGTGCGTACTCCATATCACCAACCTCTTCTGGTATCCTTCGATTTTTCCTTCCTATTGATCTGTGCAAGATGCTGCCTGAGGAAACTGGGGCAGGGCGGTGTCTGCCATCTGGATTCCTACAGCCCCTGGGTGCAAATCAGCGAGATCTACATGCCAGGGACCAGGGCTTTCAATGGCTGCCCCTCTCCTTTTAACTCCAGTGAACTTAAGAATTGTCTTCTGCTTAAGATCCTGGGACTTCCTACCTCCTGTAACGAACTAAGAACTCAGAGGCCATTAGGATTAATCACAGCAGACCCAGAGTACGTTAACTCCTAGGCCAGAACTTTGCAGAGAAGTTAGGCTTGGTGGCCCAGTGTACTGGTGTATTCCCATTGCTTTGGAAGCAGGGCTTCCAGATGAAGGGAGGTGGCTGGGTAGACAGGTCTCTCCCTGGCCTCTCTTCCCAGCCTTCCAGAATGTAACAGTGTCATCATCCCAGGACCAAGTTCTTTTGGGAGGTCTTGACCCACCAGTACCAATGCTCATGCTCATTCCATTCATTTGTTCTTTCAAAGTAACCGTGACTTACAATGGGCCAAGAAGGATTCTGGGAAGTGAAGAAGACAGGTGCAGTCCCAGCTGTCACCTTCCCATCAGCTGGGGGTGGTGGATAATGAACAAGATGAAGGAGTGAGGCACAGTGATGCTTTCTAAGACAACACGTGCAGGGAGAGAGGGCATGAAATACCAGGTCATCATTGGAGGACGGTGTCTCTCACTCAAATTCTCTCCAGTTTGCAAGTTGGAGTCAGCGGCTTGGAGAGACACATCGATCGTTATAGATGGTCTACTCTTTAGAAAGTAACTTCCTTGAAAACTGTGTTCTTTTGTCCTAAGACATGCTATTTAAAGGGGCCTGTTTGGAGATTTTTGTAAACAACACTCATGCTATTGCTTACTCCTTAGGTTTTGCTGTTTCTTTTCTTTTGCCTGGATGAAACGGAAAGAGGCATTGTTTGAGTTTCAAGCCCTGGACCCTGCCCTGGACTGGAGGAGTGATTGAGACCCAGGGTCTGGCTCCTCATGACTTGAATCTCCTCTCCCACATCTCCTTGGACTCGTGCTCACCTCTCTACTCAGAGTGTGTGAGGCGAGGCTTCTCTGAGTGGAGTCCTGAGACCCCGAGCCTCAGGCTTTCCTGAATGATGCGCTCCCCAATCATGCGCATGCCCAAGCCCTCCCCAGATTTCTCTTCAGAAGCTCAGGGGTGATGCCTGGGGAAGTTCATTTTAGCAAGAGTCCCAGTGAGTTCCACTACACACCAAAGTTTTAGAAATCTTGGTCTTTGGGCACTAAATAAAGGTCACACCCTCTATGATTAAAATCTGTGTAATCTGGGAGAATACTTTAGCCCAGCCTGTCGAGCAGTGGGAATAGAAAGGCAAAGGTATGTCTCCTGAACTCAGGCTGGCCTTTCCCATGTCCCTGCGGCCTCCTCAGGCCTCTGGCTCTGCTGGGGCCCCCTCTACCCCTCTCTCCATCAATATCTGCATTCCAGAAGGCTTTCCATATCAGAAATGTGCTGTATACCTTCCTTTGGATGTAACCGATGGTTGCAATTTAAACTCCTTTAATTGTAGGATCTTTTGTTAAAGAAACTGGATACACAGGGGAGCAGATGAGAAAGAGTTTTGGAAGAAAGGGAAACTTTCCAAGGCCCCTAAAAATCGTCAGCCACCTGTTCTATGGATGATGGGGTCAGCGCAGGTCCAGAGAACGGTGTCAGTATGATCTGTGAAAAGGAGACCAGGAGGGGGATGGTAGGCCCCTCAGCCTGGAGGGCATTGTCCCGGTGTCGGGTAAACTCCCGGGACACAGTCTGCCACCGCCTGTGAAACACGCTCTCCCCGAGGGAGTTGGCAGGACATTCTGTCCAAGTTAGGAATCAAGCCTCTCCGTTTTCACACCTCTTTGAGTGATGGTTTCCCCACGGATCTCATCCCAGGGGGCTTGACCAAGATTCTTTCTTTCCAACCTGCTTTTTCCAGACACGAGGCTGATAGGATCAGTTTGTCTGGGTGCCTCTGGGCTGCATTCTTCCAGACCCTTTGGGATCCTGCAGCCACTTTGAACCAGTTCTTCCCGGAGGGGCCAAGACAGGGTGGATCTCGAAACTTGCCCCTTTTGAGATTCATCTGATTCTGCTGTCTTGGGTAGAGGCCCCCAGACAGCCTGCAGCTCCGTCATCTGGGCCCCCACCTTCACCGGAAGGTCACACAGGTTCTGCCCACTGGGCACCAGGGTCCCAAGAAATTACAAAGCAGTCAGTAGGTAAGCTGATGACTTAGCTTTGAGTGCTCTTGTTTTCTCTACTGTGAGTGCAAACCGATCAATAAATGGGCCTAGGAGTCAGACAGAGATAAAAATGCCCACTTTATTCCAGATGAAGCTGTACTAAGAAAAGTGGTTTGGTGATGAGGCCTAATTGGACTTCTTTTTGCTTTCCTGATCAGTTGCACTACCCTCCTCGGGACCCTCCCCCAGGCCCAGCATGGTGGTCCAGGGCCCCACACCTCATGGGTGGAGGTGGTCTTTGCAGGGAAGATGGAAGAGGAGAGTGCACATGAGTGGCCACAGGCGGGAGCTCCCAGGAAGGGTTGGCATCACTCCCAGCAGCTGGGGTAATGAGACCTCCCCAAGGGGGTGCACACTGCCCATCCCCTCATCAGCTATTTGCTGAGAGCCCAGTCTCAGCGTGTACAAGACAGAGGCTACCTTGAGCAGGGGCTCCACCACATTCCTCTCACCCAGAGAGGGGCAGTGTGTCAGCAGCTCCCCTGGATCAGGGACTCCTCCCCAAACCCCTTGCCTGGGGGAGTAGGAGGGTGAGTGGATGTGGGAGAGGAGGGAGGGTCAGACAGGGATACTCAAGTAACACGCTCCCTTCTGAGAAGGGACAGAAGTGCTCTTCTTCCTCCCAATCTTGGAAACCCAGCACAGAGGACGAGCCCCCATCCCCCCTGCATGACCCTACAAGACAACCCATTAGTTAAAAGGCTGTCTGCACGTGAATTCCTAATCGTTGAGGGATTATGGTGGGAACCCCCCCAATCATAGGTAGCTATTAGAAGGTAAGGACTTTGAGCTCCCCTGAGCTGATGCTTAGGAAAAGCCAGCTCTTTGGGTATGAAAGGCTGCTTATTGCCTTCCTCCTCATTGTCTGAGAGTCCAGCCAGATCACCAGGTGAGGCAAATGCAGTTGAAAGTGATAGATATATGGAATCTCATTTAAAAGGCTGCAATCTTCTGATGGCTAAATTCATCGGAAACCATTATAAATGCTCTATGATCAAGAAACTTGCATTTTATTTCTGAAAGTCTTTATCAACATGAATAATCTGCGGTTGGAAAATGTGCCACTCTTTCCTTGGTGAAACAGAATGTTTCCTTGAAGCATTTCATCCTCCTCCATATCTACCCTGCAGTGGCCTCTTCACTCAGTGTCTCCAGGTTGGCTGCTATAAATTTATGTCTGCCCTGTGCAGCCAGGCCGTGAAGGAGTTGCGCTAATCAAGTCGGCTGACCCACTGCTTGTCCACTACAAAGCCCTCTATCCACCTGGCCGTGTCCCACACTGTGTTTCCTTACAGTGTGTGGACTCAGACACAGGGTTTGACGATGTATCAAATTCACTTTGAGATAGCAGGGGATTAGCAGCCGAAACAAGATAGTTATGGCAAAACCTTGGAAAAATTTCTGAAGCTCTGGAAGAGTCCATGGAACAGATAAAGTTATGACTGGTGTTGCTAATCATATGCAAACAGAGTTGCTGCATTTTCCCATAAAACAGATGCGCTGGGGGGAAATGAGGAACATCCATTAATTTGTTGCTTAGAGCCCTGTTAACTTAGGATCCCAGTTTGTTGGCTCTTTCAATGCATGTCTCCATAAGTTGGTTAGGGAGACCTTGTTATCTTGTATCCCAGATAAGGCAAAGCCATTGTTAGTGACTACATCAAGGGCCCACAATTTCAGAAAAGAAAAAATGAAAAATGAAGAAAAAGTTATTCGAAGGCACCTGCCTTTGCTAGGGTGATAGCAGCCCTTTTGAGCTGTAGACATTTAGCGACAAGGACAAGGAAACCTTTCTTGTGGACCATTTGGATGACTGAAGAGTCACACAGTGAAGCAAAGGGCTGACAGCAAAGGACCATGCTGGAATTAGGTGTGGTAATTAGAGCAGTGAAGAAAATAGACAAAAATCTCTTTTCTTATGGAGCTAACATCGTTGCGGATAAAAATGGCTTATTTGGTCTCAGGCACTTTTCTAAGCACTTCACATACATTAACCCATTTGACTCTCACACGTCCCATAAGAGTAAGCACTTATCACCCCTATTTGTGAAACTAAGGAACTGGGAAATCAAGCACCTTGCCCAAGGTTACCCAACCAGTAAATGGCAACTTGTTTTTTTAACCTGGTGTGTATTAGTGCATCTCAAACTTTTAAGTTCATATGATTGATCCAGGGTATCTGGTTTAAAAGCAGGTTCTGATCCAGTAGGTCTGGCTTGGGGACCCTGTGATTCTGCACTTCTGACAGGCCCCCAGGTGACACTGAACTGCTGGGCTGTGGGCCACATTTGGAGTGGTAAGGCTCTGGATGATGATGGGCATGCTTGATCTCTTGAAAACTCAGGTCCTTGGAGATAATCTATTTTTCCTTTCTGTATTGTCTTCATTGGGTCTCTTTATGGTTATCCTAGCCTAGGCTCAATTAGTTGAAGCTATGAAAGACCTTTCAAGCTAATTCAGAAGAAAGGTAGGGATAGTTTAAGGATATGGAGCTCATAGAATGCAAGGATAGCAGCCACATTACATCAGCCCTCTTGGAGCCTAGAGCTCCAGCAAGATCAAGTCCTCAGCTCCATGAATCCTCTCACTTCCAGGTTCCCCTTGGGGGTTCTGCCCCTGCTCCATTCCACTTGCCTGTTTTTCCAACATGGCTGCTGCCTGGAAGTCCACAGGCTCTTTCAGCCCCAGGGCCCACAACAACCATATATACTGTGTTTCTTAGTTTAAATTCTTGAAGGAAGAATCTGACTGATTGCTCCGGCAGTCAGCTGTGGGTGGGGAAATTAAGCAGGACTGATGATGGGCAAATGGTGTGGCTTATCGAATATTCCACGCAAGACCAAGAGTTCATTCCTGGAGGGCCAGACTGCTTACTTTGTGGGGCACTCAGAAAGAAATGGATTATCCATTTATTTACTAGGCACTTACCAGTTGCTAAGCAGTCTACCAAGTGATGGGGATATAGAGGTAGAAGAAATATTTTAAGGAATTTAGATTCTAATGGGAGAGTTCTTCAGTAGTGGCAGACTAGCTTATAGCAGACCAAAGCCTGCCTTCTGAGAAAAACTAGAAATCGGAAAAAAAAAAAAAATCTGCGTTTCAACTGTAATAATTACATATTTATATATCATATATACATTTGTATTACATAATTATATATATTTTAGCTATCCTAATTTTTCTCTGAAGGACTATCTAGATAGAGCATAGAGAAGTTAGTGACCCCAATTGTTGGAGACACTTAACTCTTTAAGAAATTCAACCATACTTAAGCAGCACTAGTTGAGAGAAGCTATGCAGAAAGTATCAGTTGGGATGCTTAGGAGGCAAGCAGAACTTTTGGCAATTTTAACAACTGGAAGGGCCATGTTTAATACGCTAGGCTTCTCACTGAGGATCCCTGAAGTCAGGGCAAACCTGAGATAGTCCAGACCATATAAAACTGAAAGCCAGACTCTAGGCAGTTAAACTCTTGATTGGATTAGATGTTCATCCCTCTACTTTAACTTGTTACCAGGAAAATTAAAAAAAAAAGTTTAAGATTTTATTTTTAAGTAAAAAATGTTTAAGATCTTATTTTTAACTAATCTCTACACCCAATGTGGGGCTCGAACTCACGACCCTGAGGTGAAGAGTTGCACACTCTACCCACTGACCCTGACAGGCACCCTGGAAAATAAAATTTTGCCTAGCATCTCTAAGGTTTTCTATATACAATGTCTGGCATTCAGTTAAAAAAAAAGTGTAAAGACATAGCAAGGGACAGGATCAAAAGCAAAGACAGATAAGAGAAACAGGTCAATGAGTGATGCTGATATGAAAGTTATCAGGCACATGCATTAAAATAATATGATTAATATGGTTTCAAAATTAGATGACAAGCTGGAGAAATTCATCTGGGAGCTGGGATATATAAACATGAATAAATTAATTAAATATAAAAAAGGATTAATAGGTGGTTTTATCAGATGGGAAGACTGGCGATCTGCAAGATGGATCAATAAGAAATATAAGGCCTAGAGGAGTATAAAGATGGAAAAATCAGATTGAAATTCATGACAATATAATACAAAAGTTTTTGCGAGGGACAGTAAATAAAGTTTCAGACGATCTCTGCCATATGCCTTACTTCTCATACTGATTCAATCTCCATTCCAACCTCCTTTGTCTTTCTTTCGGGTCCTAGATTCTCTTCTGGTAGCCACAGACCACAGGTGACTATATACATTTAAATTAAAATAAAATTAAAAATTCAATGCCTCAGGCCCATGTGGACTAGCCACATTTCACATTCTCAAGTAGCCACAAGTGGCCATTTCCTTCATGCTGGAAGTTCTATAGGACAGTAATCTCATTCCTTGACATTTTGCTTTTTTTGGTCAGCTTAATCAGGTATACTGAAATGTACACCTACTGCACGGAACCTTTCCATGGTTCCAACCTCTTCCGTGTAACGTTCAAGGTTTTACACTGTGTAGCTCAGTTCTGTTTCTCTGACTGTTGAGAGCAGGCACAATAAGTTCAGTGATCAGCTACCGACTAAAAGTGGACAAAATAATCTCAAAATCAGATGCTTCCTGCTGTGTGTGTGTCTGGCATGGAGTGGTGCTCAAAGCACAGACCCTGAGCCGTTAGATGACTTCAGGCTCCTCTCTCTAGGGGTACCTGGCAAGTGCACCATACTTAGAAAGATATCCACTAAAATGGTCAAATAAATGTTTTGGTTTTTGGAATTCCCACTGGGGAACTCTTTAGTTGGCAAGGATGTGGGGCAATTGGGACTTCTACTGTACTGAGTCCCAGCTTTGCCATTTATTAGCTTTTAAACAAAGACAACCTACGTTCCCCCCAACTGGTGCCTCAAGTGTTACGTGTCGGGCATTGTACCTCTCCCTCATGTGTGAGTTGTGATAATTAAATGTGGTTTTGCAAATGGGAAAATTGCTTTATAAACGTAAGTGCCACACCATATGGCATTATTTTGGATCACAGTGTGAGCCGGGTCCATAAACTACTGTACTTCATGCTATGCCATTTCTTTTTTTGTCTTACAGTGATTTCCCTCAAAGCTTCTGAAGATTCATCCGTTGAGAAAAAGAAAGAGACCTGGGCATTTTTTGAAGGTAGACCTTGCATGTTTCTTTATTATAAGATGCCCCTCCCTCGCTTTTAGATAATAGGAAGGGAATAGAATGGGAAGAAAGTATAACCGAACTCAAGGGGGTCACCACTTGGGGTACACCAAATTGAACACAAACCAAGGAAAATACTGAAAGCTAAGGACTTTTTATTACTTGTTACAAGTTAGGAGACAGGGAAGTAGTTCTCTAAGCACTGTCTCCTCATGGGGTTAGTACAGGAAGCTTTTATTCAGTGTGTTAGGGGCTGAGGCAGGGAGCTGCCATCGGTACTTTTGGTTCAGTTGCGCATGCCTAGCATGTCAGCATGCTAGCGCGTACCTCGTACGTTCTAAGAAATGGCAGAACACTCTGTCCATAGGAAGTGATGTTAGTATAATGAGCTAAAGGTAACTTCAGGTCAGCTCACGGGGGGCTTCTGTGCAGGTCCTCAGCTCCAGCCTGGCTCACACTGGCACCCATGGGGGCTGTTAGGAGAGACAAACCTAGCAAGGGGATGTCAGGTGAAACACCCAGTTGGGCATCTCCTTGGCTGGAACTGTTGGTTCTCTGTGAAATGAAACACATTCCTTCCCTACTTTTGTCCCTTCCCCTCCCACCTTCTGCTGATACTCCATCCCTCTTATTTGAGTAACTTCCTTTTGCATTTTAGCCAACAAAAGGACCCTGACTTCTTAGTTGTTCTCTTATCCTAAACTTACTCAAGAGTAGGGTGGGAGGGACGCCTGGGTGGCTCAGTTGGTTAAGCATCGAATCTTGAGTATTTCGGCTCAGGTCATGATCTCAGGGTCGTGAAATTGAGCCCCATATTGGGCTTAGCTCAGAGTCTGCTTGTCCCTCTCCCTTCTCCTCTGCCCCTCACCCACTTGTGCTCTCTCTCTCTCTCTCAAATAAGTAAAATCTTTTGAAAAACACAAAAAACTATATTTATATATATACAAAAAGAATAGGGTGGGAATTCCTGGTGGTGTCAGCCCATGGCTTTTGAAAGAGTAGAGGCCAAAGCTCCAATCTGTATATTTTGGGGTTGTTTTGTTTTGCTCCAGAATTCCTACTTTTAAGTGATTTTAGGGAGGGATCTTCAATAATGTGAAAATGAAATGTACACCTACTGTGACAAATTTTATCTCCGGTTTCTTACAGAGTTTGGGGTTTGAGAATCTTCAGCAAGTGATTTTCAACCCATGTTAGAAGCCCCTGGGGAGCTTTAAAAACACTGATGCCTGGACCACAGCTATGGACATTCTGATAGAGCTGGAACTTGTTAAAAGCTCTCCAGGTGACCCCAGCAGCAGCCCTCGCTGGTCCCAGATGAGCAGCTGCAGCAGAAGCATTACCTGGGAGCCCGATACAAAGGCACAGTGTTGGCCCCTCCCCTCACTTACAAGATCAGAAACACTAGGGGTGGTGCCCAGCAACCTGGGTTTTCGCAAGACCTGGGGGGGGAGGGGGTGGAGATTCTGCTGCACTCAGATTGGAGCCTTGGAGCAATGATTCTCAGCAGGTGGTTGTGCCCCTCCAGGGTGCACGTGCCAGTGTGTGGATACATTTTTGGTTGCTACAACTAGCCTTTTGATGCTCCTGGCATCTACCGGGTAGAGGCCAGGGCTGCTGACAAACGTCCTAACAATGCACAAGTCAGCTCCCCACAACAAGGAAGAATCTGGCCCCAAATGTCAAGAGTGCCGAGGTTGAGAAACCTTGCCTTACTGAGAGTGAGGAAAGTTCGCAGGAATTATTATCGCAAAGTAGGTGAGGATTATGACAAGAAGCAATGAAAGAATGTACTTGGTGAGTTCTTAGGCAGAGCCTTTGGTCAGTGAAAAACTGATGAATGTCAAAAGGTGATGAGGAAATTGTGAAGGGTTACACTTAGTGAAGGCATGGCATTTATGGATGATGAATCCCCTTGCCGAACGGATCTAGGGAGATGTGTGTGCCTTGGAGGCTTCCCCTCACCTTTAGTTAACTCACAGATGTGGTGGAAGGAGATCATGCCGCATGGGGGAGATGGGCGCTTGGATCCAAACCCACCTCTTCCAATAGCCAGTTAAAAGCAGGGGATGGAGGCACTTTCTCTCTTAGGAAAATATAATCATGATTGTGAACATTGTTTGCAAACCAGACAGTGTCACTCAGATAGGACACTGAGATTCATTGTTTTGCCATCAAATATTTTCTTTGTCAGATTTCACTTCATTCAGTAGAGATTCCTTGTATCCCCTGCCTTTTCTTATGCCGGCTTTGTGGCTGTCTTTTTATTTAATGACCCTCTCCCAGCGAAATAATCCCCAGCTCTCTCTCAGCCTTTCATTCAGGGAATGCCTGTTTATTAGCAAGGAGATGAAAGTGACTTTACTCCTCATGGAGTGAAGCAATAGAAAAAACAATTGATTTACCCCATGTTTCTGGGAGCTGCCCCATGACCCAGAGCCCTATGGTGGGGGAGAAGTATGGAGACATCCAGGGCATCCCTAAGGTAGGTCGCTGGCAGCTGTGACAGCAGGAGCCTTGTTTATCATCAGATGCATAAGGATTTCCTGGGGGATTGTTAGTAACCCGCATTCTGGGCTCCCCACCGAGAATCTGATTACTGCCTTTAGGAAGGGAGCAAAACATTTGTATTGGGGCCCGGGGTGTTTCCCTAGTGCAAATGGTCTAAGGACTGTATTTAGAAATAATCCATGGTACAGGGGCACCTGGGTGGCTCAGTCGGTTAAGCGTCTGCCTTTGGCTCAGGTCATGATTTCGGGGTCCTGGGGTGGAGCCCTGCGTTGGGCTCCCTGCTCAGCGGGGAATCTGCTTCTCCCTCTGCTGCTCCCCCTGCTCGTGCACTCTCTCTGTCTCTCAAATAAATGATCTTTAAAAAAAAAATACCCGTGGTACAAAAAACAAGACTCCATATATTTGGAAATATGACAGCATGTGGTCCCAACATGCCTTGCAACATCATCAGCATGTCTAAAACAAGTGTATAATTAATAGTGGTTTATACTTCACGTGTAGCTATCGACTATCAGGGTCACTCTCGACCTGGCTGTCTACACAAAATCCGTAGCCCAACGTGGGCTTACTTCGCAACACAGAGGCTTAGGTCCCTTCAGAAAAGAATTGGAGTCCTCACTATGTCTAATGCCTCAGAGCAGCTGTTTCCAGACCGTTCTTTCCCCAGGATTCCGGCAGCAGTGGCCGTGTGTTTTGCTTTCTTAACCCAGCCACGGTGTCGGCGAGGTCAGGGGTACGGATGAAACTCCCTGGCGCCTGATCCCGGGCCTTTGCCCTTTTGTTCCTGGATGGGACAGCTGCAGCAGGGCCTGCGGAGGGATGGCCGTCCCCCTGGGGCTCCGCTCAGCTGACCACATGCCCGCGGCACAAAACCCAGCATTGTCGGGCCTCTTGGTGAAATGCTGGAGTGGGTTAAAATCCCTCAGGACTATTGCTCAGGTGTTTCTCCCTGAGCAAGATGATATTACAAGCTGGATTAAAAAAAAAAAAAAAAAATAGAAGCCTGCAGTTTGTCGCATGGACCTGAGATCCTGGTGTTTGCATTTTCCCTGGAAGAGTAGAGGACTGACATGGACTTTCTCGAGTCAGTGGTCTGGGCGAGTTGCTTCCTTCAGTGTGCGGAGGCATGCTGGGGCCCCCAGGCTTCCAAGCAGCGCGGAATGTCCCAGCTGGCCTCCGGGTTGCCCAGCAATAGGTGCTGCCCGCCTATCGCGGGGCCTCTCTGCCGGGCCTACCCTGTGGTGGGCCTGATGTTCTGGGAGTGGGGAGCTGGCACAAGCTCACTGTGCCCCCCTCTCCCCCCATCTTGGCCTCCCTGCCGCTTGAGTGTCACTCCAGCCTGCCGCCCGGCCATCTGCTTCAGGGAGGCCTGGGCTGGGGCGGCTGGGGTCGTGCGGGGGGAGGGGGGGTGACATTTTCTGCATGGCGGCTTGCAGCCGAGCCTAAAAATGACATTGGTGCCTTTGGAAGTCCGATGGCAGAAGACAAAGCTGCACATGAGTTTGAGGAACATAACAAGATTTTTAGAATGATTTTGAGGGCTCAGGTATATGTGGTGTTTTAAAAGCTAACCCCAGATTGGGTTAAGTGCAGAGGTTTTTGTTCAATTTGGATCTGAAGGCTTGGATTCAGCCGCCAGACAAGCATTGTTTGGCCTGGTCTGGTCTGAGTTTTAAAACCTTTGAGCCAACATTTATAATTAGAGAGGTGTGTGCAAGGAGGTTGAGGGCAGGGCGGAGATAAGGCAGCACGAGGCCGGCTTCCAGGCGGAGGACGGCTGTCTGGAGCAGAGTCGCGGCCGCCTCGGAGGCAAGGCGGTGCTCGATCTAGGTGTTCGTGACCCTGGCTTAAGCGGTCAGCGTTCTACCTGTTTGCAGAGAAAATCGGGGGAGGTGGTTTCAGTGTTTTGAGCCGCTAAAACAGGGCAATTGTCTTTATGCCGCAAAAGGAACTCTCGGAACAGAGGGAAAAAATTGGAACGCTGGGGTGCTGGGTGCTGCCCCATCCAGGGAAACTCAGAAGTTCTGTTTGAGCTTTTCTCCTCCGGCAAGGTGACGCTTGCTCAGGTTCCTGTAGCTTCAGGAACGCGACAGAGAGCAGGCGCGGTTGCTCCCAGGCCTGTGGGGACGCGCACACAGGCGGCTGGTGCCTGCCGGCCAGTGTCCCCAGCCCATGGGCCTGTGTGCTTGGCTGTGTAGCTGGCCAGATGTTTTATGGTCTGCAGCTGGGGCTGCCTGTGGAGAGCCCCCTCTGTGCCACGTGGTAGAGGCTGTGGTCTGAAACCAGAGCGTGGACCACTCGGAGCCCCTCGCCTCCTGCCAGGGCACAGCGGGCCACAGAGACCTGCAGCGTGCTTCTGGGGACCCTTGTGGGAGATTCGCACCACGACCTTGTCCCTGCTTGATTGCCACAGTTTCCAAACCAAGGAAAGGGCTCCGATGAAGAGGGAGCTCGTAGAGGACGCTGCTCTGCTCCAGTGGTCCAGAAACTTCATTCAGTGAGACGGTTTGTCTCTCCAACGAAGAATGAGACTGAAGCCAGATGGCCCTTGCCGTTTTGGTCCTGGGGCCAGCATCTTTGGAGTCCCTTGGAGGCAGATGTTGTGTCGTGCCCCACGTCTGCGTGCCTGGCAATGGGACTGCATTATTTGCCATTCTCTCATGCCAGACAGAAATGGCTACGCAGTCCTGGTCCCGGAGCAGTTTGCTCAACTGCATGTAAATCCGGGACTGGCCCTATGTTCTCTGTGTTCTAGCCCGTCCCGTGTCCTGTCACGAATCCCGGTCTGTGACCCCCGTTCTAGCTCTCAGAGTTTCGCTGTTTAAATGGAGACCCAAGCCCCTCGCTCTGACCGTTCAGAGCTCTCACCGAGTGATCTGCAAAGCCCACGCATCTGAGACACAGGCGTCTATACAGAAGGGCAGTTTTGATTTTTGTCGTAGGCGAGGGTTTCCGCTGTCTCAAACTCCTCACGTGCCACTGAACTCCTCGACCCTCTAATCTGGCTTGGCCCCCCCCATCCCACAGGATTGGCTTTCCCCCAGGACTTTTCCAGTAGCTTCGGAGCAGGAAAACCCAGTGGATGTTTTCCAGCAGCACTTGATGCTATTAAAGAATCTTTCTTACAACATCTACTCTCTTGGCTTCTAGAACTCTCCACTTCAGTCTTCCTCCGCTTCTGTGACTGACTCCCAGCTCCCTCCTCTGTAGCAGACTCTTCCTACCCACCTTCCTGCTCCCTTAAATGTTAGGGCAGGTGTTCCCTTCACCTGCAGCCTTATCCTGCTGTGCTTTCTACTTCTTTTACTTTTAATTCAGGCTCCTAAGTTCCATGAACAGAAGCCTTCTCAGACTAACTTAGGCAAAAATGTTGACTGAGCCTAAGACCATGGGAGGACCTCGTGGACTCTGGGTCAGAGACTACACTGAGCCTCCTGGGGTGTGGGCCAGGGAAGAGAGAGTCGAAAGGAACCTGAGATGTCTGATTCTATCCCATCCTCCCTCTTCCTCTCTCGTTGACTGCAGCCTTACCTGCGTCTCTAGCTCACTGTGGAAGCCAGCCCCCCTGCCGCTCCCAGCATGCTGCTTTTTCCGTTTGGACACTTAACTAACTGCTTCTCCAGGTCCCAAGGGCTTTACAAAGGTGCATTCCTGTTGATTCAGCAATTGCACTTTTAGGGACTTCATCTTAAAAACCTAATATGAGAGGTGCATTAAGGTTTGAGTTTGTGAATGCTCATCATACTCATTTATTATAGGGAGCAGTTAGAAACACTTTGAGTGGCCAGTAATAAGGTCCCATGAAGCCACTTATATGAATCTGATACATTTTTTTTCACTGTTTCTCTCTGTATTTTTATTCTTTCTATATATTTTTGCATTTTCTGTGTTTTTTTAAATATGACTGAGCACAGAGCTCCAGTCCTCTTTGAAGCTCCTTGTGACCTCCTCAGGCCAGTTGAGTTCCTTCTCTGTGTGTTTCTAGTACTGGGCGCACACTTCTGTTGTGTGCCATACTGCTCTCTGATTTCTTGATGAGACTTTTAAATGTCCATTGTTATATTTCTTGTACTTCGGAGAGTGCTGAACATGGCTGATAATAACTGCCTGTTGGCTCAAGAAATTTAAGTCAGTAGAAAAACATTTTTGCTAAGCTCAAACATCTGTAGCTTTTTGCTGCAGAGAAGGATAAACTAAGGCCTTTGGCTTCCCTTTCCCTTTCTGAGCAGTCGGCATTTTACCAATCAGATTGGTGATGAGGTTGATCATTGGAGTTTAAGAAATGGATGTATGTTGTTATGGGCTCAAGGTTGATGTCCCCCCCAATTCATATGTTGAAATCCTAACCCCTAATATGACTGTATTAGGAGGTGGGGCCTTTGGGAAGTGATTATGTCATGAGAGTGGAGCCCTCATGAATGGGATTATTTGCCCTTATAAGACGAGACCCTGTAAGAGCTTGCTTGGTCTCTCTCTGTTCTCTGCCATGTGAGGATACCAAGAGAAAATGTCCCCAAATCAGGAAGAGAACTCTTACCAGATACCGGTTCTGCCGGCACCTTGCTCCTGTGAGAAGTGTATGTTTATTGTTTAAACTGCTTAGTTTAATGGTTTATTGTTTAAACTGCTTAGTTTAGATGGTATTTTGTTATTGCAGCCCAAATTGACTGAGACATATATGATCATGGTTTAACTTAGAAAAATTATTTGGAGTTGTAGATTAACATGTATTTCTGAGAAATGATACAGGGATCCCTTGTACCCATTTGTGCCCTTAACCCAATTTCTCCCAGTGGTAACATCTTGCAAAACTCTAGTACAACATGGTAAGCAGGATGTTGACATTGATACAGCCAAGATACAGAACATTCCCATCCCCACAAGGGTTTCATATAGCCAAACCCATGTCCCCCCATCAGCTACTCCCTCCTTAACCTCTGGCAATCACTAATCTGTTCTCCATTTCTGTAATTTTGTCATTTCAAGAATATTATGTAAATAAAGCCATACAGTATGTAGCCTTCTGGGATCTCGCCCCCCACATACACACTTAGCATCATTGTTTGGAAGTTCCAGATTGCTACATCACTAAGTAGTATTCCATGGTGTGTATGGACCACAGTTTGTTGAGCCATTCACCTCCTGAAGGACATCCAGGCAGTTTCCAGTTTGGGGCTACTGTAAATAAAGCTGCTATTTTGTGTGAACTGAAGTTTTCATTTCTTTGGGACAAATGCCCCAGAGTGCAGTTGCTGAGTTGAAGAGTATTTGTAGATGTATCTTTTAAGAAACTGTTTTCTGGGGTGGCTGTACCATTTTATATTCTCACCAGCAATGCCGAGTGACCCAGTTTATTCATATCCTTCCTGGTATTTGGTATTGTCACTATTTTTTATTTTATTTGTTCTGATGGGTGTGTGAGATATCTCAGTGTGGTTTAAATTTGCGTTTCTCAAATGGCTAAGGAAGTGGAACATCTTCTCGTGAGCTTATTTGCCACCTGTATATTCTCTTTGGTGAATTCTCTGTTTCTGCTCATTTTCTAGTAGGATTGGTTTGTCTGTTTTTTTACTGTTAAATTTTGAGCATTCTTTATATTTTACGTGCTAGTCCTTTGTTGGGTATACAGTTACAAATATTTCCTCCTAGTCTGTAACTTGTCTTTTCATCCTCTTTTTACGGGTGTTTCCAAAGCAAAAGGTTTTAATTTTGATGAAATCAAATTGATCAAGTTTTCTTTACATGGATGATGATTTCAGTGTCAAATATAAAAAAAATCTCTGCTTATGGAGCCTGGGTGGCTCAGTCGGTTAAGCATCTGCCTTTGGCTCAGGTCCAGGGATCGAGTCCTGAGTTGGGCTCCTTGCTCAGCAGGGAGCCTGTTTCTCCCTCTGCCTGCCACTCCCCCTGCTTGTGCTCTTGTGCTCTCTCTCTGACAAATAAATAAAGTCCTTAAAAAATATATTTATAAAAATAAATTCTTTGCTTAGTCCTAGATCCCAAAGATTTTTCTCCTATATTTTCCCCCAAAGTTTATATTTTCTACTTAAGCTTGTGGTTTATTTTGAGTTAATGTTTGGTCGTGTATGAAGTTTATCTTACTTGGTACCTCTCCTCCGATGTGGCTCGTCCTGACAATGCCCCACTGTGTCCTTGCCTTCAGATCTCTACATATATGCTGTGCTCGTGTGCTGTGTGGGGATCCTCAGTGTCCTCCTCTTCACCCTGACCATCATCTGGCAGTCTGTATTTAGCAAGAGGAAAGCCAGAGGTAAGAGAACCGATAAGGTCATGTCTGGAATGGGAGCACAACAAAACCACAGACAGGCGGAAGATGCTGGGGAAAGTATAACCTTGTTTGAAAAATGCATCGTGAGTCAGGGATTATGTCCCTGTGACTGGTGAGTACAGTGAGTGAGGAGATGTGTCTTGGACTCTGCTAAAATCAGCCGTGCCCATGTTGAAGTATCTCTTTTTCTCAAATCCCATCCTTCTGTGGTCTCTGGGGAGAGGGGGTGGGGGGTGCTTACCTCTCATTCGCCCAGACGGGGCTATGGAGTCAGATGAACCTGGTTTTGATTCGGGTTCTGCCGCAGAAGACCGATTTTAGACGTGTTCCTTAGCCACCCTGAGCTTCAAGGTCCTCATCTATGAAATGAACTGGGTGGACCCTGCCTTCCTCAAATTGCACGTGGTTGTAAGGTTCATTATTTAATTACAGTACCAGCGTGGCGCCAGGCAGGCAGGCAGCGTCAGGAAGGCTCCGCCCACCCGGAGGGGTCACTTCCATCTCCTTTCCTGTCGGCATCCCTGTCGCCCTAGGTCTGTCCTCAGCCCTTCCTGCTCTGCTCTTCCTTTCTTCATGATTACAGTTCTGGGGATTCCAACTCTCACCTCCCTATGCAGGCTGCCTGCTTTCCCTCTCCAGCCCCCACCTCTCAGCAAGCCTCGATGTCTCCTTTCCACCAGAGCCTGTACGTTTCCTCTGAAATACCCTCCCCGCACCCCCTTCTGCATTCCCAAAGCAGGTGCGGATGCGGGAGCTCCCCGTGGATGACAGCCGAGCTCTGGAATTAGCCCGGCTCTGGCTCCGATGGCTGCTCTTCACTTACCAGCTGATGACCTACCCACCGAGCCTCACCTTTCCCATCTAAGTAATGGGAAAGCGCTAGTGTGCCAGTCTCATGGGATTATTGAGAGGATAAAGTTCAACAACAACAGCAACCACATTTAACACATTCTGACTCTTGTAAGGGTCCTGCGTGTACGATGACATGAGGTTAGAGTTACTCATCAGCCTGAGGTCACAAAGCTGGGAAGTGTTAGATTTGGCAGTCACAGCATAAGGGACTCGAACAGAGAGATGGAGCAGTGCTTCCGGAGAGCCCCTCCACCACAGAGCAGGCAGGGCACAGGGAACCCCGGAGGGAGGGAGGGGGCGTGCTCAGGGACCAGCCTGCAGCAAGCTGTTGGCATCGCAGGGTTAGGAGACGAGGACAGGAGAGGCTCTGGGAACTTGGAAGAGCTGTCGCTGTGGGAGAAAGTGTCACCAGCAGGAGCCTTAGAGGAGAGACCCGGGCAATGCCAACCCAGGAGGCAGCAGGGAGGGAGCCGGGAGCATCCATTCCTCAGCCCTTCCTTCTCCCCTGTCCTCTGGATGTCCTGCTGCTCTTTGCTTGGCTCTCACCAACCAGGAGCCAGAGGGCAGGGCGTGGAGGGAGGTCAGCCGTCCGGGCCAGTCAGGGTGGAGAGGGCACGGAGACACCCAGCACACTCAGCGCTGCAGACGGAGCCCGGCCTGTGGCGGATCTTGCAGGGCCCATACCCTTCCCACAGTGCTCCGGGCGGCCTCTGTGCTGTGCCCGAGAGCCTTCCTCTGCAGCATCTGCCTACCTTGTCAAGAGTGCCCAAGCTGGTCTCCCGTTGCAAACCCTTGCCTATGCCTGAGACTGTGGGACGAGGTGCACATGTGCAGCTGCATTTGCCCCCCCTTCAGGAGAATGGCGAGGAAGGCGCAGGCCCGTCATCTGGTCCCTCTCCTTGGAATTTGGCTTATGACAAATTCCCAACAGATGGGGGACAAATGTGTTTGTTTCCCAGCTGCTTTGCTCCCAACTGTTGGAGTTTGGAAGCCACATAAGCAGTCTCCAAGCCTGTTTTGCCCCAAAGGCACCTCTGCCTGGGTTCAGGAGCATGGCAGGGAAGTGTGCCTTGAGCTGCAGGCTCTGTTAGTTCGTAGGCAGGGTGGGGGAATCAAAGCAAAGGAGTTAGTTCAGGAGCCATCCATCTCCTGCAGAGCCAATGAGGCCAACTGAGACACATACTCCAGGCCTCACACAGAGCCGCTAAGAACCCAGATCCCAGTCGCCCTTGTCTCTCCTGGAGCGGGCCCAGACAGACTCGTGTGCACCTGCACACAGTGTCGCAAAGCCCGGCTGAGCTTTCAAGAGCTTCGCCGGGACACCTGCTGCGGGCCACACTGCTCGCTGGCTCCTCCACGTTCTTGTGTAATCCTCACTGCCAGTCTGGAATGACAGTCCCTATTGCTCCCGTTTGCAAGAGGACGCAGCTGAGGAGCTTGAGAAAGTCCTGAAACGGGCATGCCAGAGCCCAAGCCCAGCCTGATTCGGAGGAGATTTCTGTTCAAGGAAAACTTTGCCATCTGGGAGCCAGCCTTGCCGAGGAATTTTCCTTCAGCCTTCCATGGTGGTTGCTGCCAAGGTCCTTCCCAAACAGCAAGCATAGCTCCTGCAGCCCCTAGGGAGCTTGGCTTTATTCCAGCAGGCTGGCATTCTGTAGCCCAGGCCGGGCAGGTCCTGCCCCATGGGGTGCTAGCAGCCAGGCACCCCCCCAGCCACCACAGGGCTGGGGACAGAGGACTGTGCGTGATGGGCCTGGGGTTACCCCTCACCTGGACCCTGGAGCCTCTGCACAGCGCTGCCCGAACCTTAAGGAGCTGGGAAACCTGCTCAAACGAAGATTCTGATTCAGTACGTCTCATGAGATCACGGTGGGGCCACCACTGTTGGTGTGAGGCCACACTTTGAGTAGCAGCAAGGCCTTACAGCCGGTTCTTCTGAACTCTCTCCTACTCTGTACCCGTCTTTGTTATAACAAATATTTTGAAAGGATCCCATTACTATCTTGAAATGAAACTCAGAGATGAGATATGCTTCCTGTACCCACAAAAATACAATCAGGCCCAGACCCCCTTGTTATATGGACATTTTCTGGGTTTTCTATGTCACTATGTGTGGGTTGGGCCTTCTGCATCCTGGCCACATGGAGGAAAGCCAAGCTCTCTTGCCTATGTAAGAACCACAGAGCATCCAGGTCTGTAGGCCGCTCACATACACATGGAAAGCGGAGGAGAGCCCCACACCTGCTCTCCCGCTCCTTCAGCAGGATCTGTCTTCAAAGAGGATATCGGAGTAGCCGTCCCCATTCCCGAAGTGATCCCCTGGAGGGTGCTTGAGGTAAACAAAGCCCAGCCCGGAAGCTGGGGGGCCAGGGGCCAGCGTCCTTCTCTCTCTTCATCCCCGCTGCTCTGCCCTCACCCGGCCTCGCTCTGCCTTGTTTTCCTGGGGTGCTCATTATTCACGTGAGCTGGAGTTAATTGCGCCCATGTGTTACTTGCTTTCCACTTTCTCCTGAGCTGGGAGTCTTTGTCCTGGCTCTTCGTGCCGGGGTGCCTGGAACTTTGTCCCGGGGCCTCTGCGGCTCTGAGTCACCCTGGAAACACCAGTCCTGGTGGCCCAGGACCAACGCCTGAGTTATACCTCAAGCACACTGCTTTCCAGTGGCCTTTACTTGTTTGGGAATGAGTCCAGACTCACTGCTTTGAGGGGACCCCAGCAATCCCCCAACCTTCCCTGTCTGAGCTCTTACGAGGGCAGTTTGAAGGCACACTAGAACCAGACGGAAGGAGAGGGGCTTAGCCCCTTTGTCACTACTCTCTGTGTCTGTGATGTCGCAGTCTAGCTTGCACTTGCTGTGCTAGAACCCTCACACTGGAGCCAGGGCTTCCTAGAGCTTGCTAGGCCCCCGTGTTCCCCTGCTGCAGGCTCTGTTGAGTTTTTCCCCTGTTCTCTATGCTTCCCCACGGCGATGGGGCCAAAAAGCCTATGATCTTTACTCCCAGAGGTATAAGGAAGAAGGAGTCTGTCATAGCCATACTCCGTGCAGGGAGGAGGCTCAAAGCATGGAGTGGGGTGGCTGTGGATGAGGAGCAGAGGGGCGACCCTGGGCCTTGGGGAAGTTGATGGGCTCACCTGCCTGGTGTCACAGACACTTGGACAATCCCTAGCATGAGCTCTCCTCACCACACACTTCTGAGATGCAGACTTGGTCTTCAGAACGTGTGGGAAGGTTGGCTGGCTCTCGTGGGCCCACTGCCGCCTTGGGAAGTGGGCCCACCCTCCCTGTGCCGGTGCTTGTCAGCCTCCCCAGGAGCGTAGTGCGGAGAGCACGGGACCCAGAGCTTGGATTCAAGCTCCTTTACTTACAGAGTGGGTCTTTTCCGGCCCCGAGTAAACGCCCTGCGTCCCCAAGTGTCCTCACTATAAAATGGGGTTAAGAGTTTCTCTTACTTGTACAGCTACTGGGGATGCTTTTCCCAGTGTGGTGTGCTGGTCCTTGGTGTGGGCAGTTCCAGGGAGCACCTCCTCCCGGGTGCAGCTCACTTTCCAAACCACATCCTTCCATCACGGTCATGGTGACTGCGGGATCAGCCATCCCGGCAGCGAGGGCAAGCAGAGCTCCCCCACGCACTGTCCCCAGTAGAGATACACTGCAAGCCACATATGTCATTGGACATTTTTGTAGTAGTCACATTAACAGGGTAAAAAGGTAAAAAAAAACCAATCTCTTTTATTTAACTCACTGTATCTAAAATAGCATTTCAACAAGTATCAATAGAGAGATTCTGAATGAGACATTTTACATTCTTTTGTTAAATCCAGCATGATTTCATGCTTCCAGCACGTCTCATTTGGGACTAGGTGTATTTTGAGTGCCAGCCTGGGGCCCACGACTTCCATATAGGACGAGTCTCTAGACACACAACTTTATGTGCTGCTGCTTTCCACCAGTGCTTTTCGTGTGGCCATGAAATGACTCACTGTAGCAAGAGAACAGGCGATAGGAAACCCCATTCTCCTCAGCTTACCACTTGGTGACCCGGAGAAACGGCTTCACCTGTCCTGGTGTCGGCGCCAGCCCGGAAGCACCATCAAGGCAGGGCTGCTTCCTGGAGGGCCTGGGGTTCTGGATGTGACATGACGGGAGCCCAGTTCTGTGTAAAGGGAAGGGCTGACGGGAAGTGGGGCACACCCCTGGTCTTATCTCTCCCTCCCAGGGAAGTGCCAATGGTCCTTTTCCAGGCCGCCGGGCTCCCTGCGGGGGCTGGGGCTGGGGGGGGGAGGCCGGGGGAGGCCGGGAGAGCACAGTGCTCAGTCGTTCTGGCTCCTTCTGCAAACGCACGGGACCTTTTGCAGGGGCTGTCGCAGTGTTGGCACAGTGTGGGAGACGCTTGGGGAACAGAGCAGAAATATCCACGGGTCCTATCTCAGGGTCTCTGCAAGGCCTGGGGTCTGGAGAGGGTGCAGGCAAATTAGGGGAAAGACTGGGGAGGGTCAGCTATACCTTGAGGCCCCGGTACTGCTCCAGGGCCTGAGAGGATGGGGGAGCATGGCTACCTCCGCTCCAAGTCACCCGTCTGGGGGTGGTCGTGGTGACAGAGACAGGCCCAGATGGAGATGACACAGTCTTCAGCCTGGACAGGTCGTCTGGGAGATTTGGCCATGAGTTGGGGGCTGAGAGCAGTGTCGCCCCGGCCGCCGAGGAGGCAGAGAAAGGGTAGCCTCAGGGCCTGGAGGTGAGAAAAGCAGTCCTTCCTTTTAGTCTTCAAAGTCCTAAAGATCCTAAGATCACCAATGAAAAAGAACTGTGTCCTGAGTTGTCCTTTCTGTGCAGTACGGTTGCCTCGTGTGGAGCCAGGAGCCCCTGGGTCAAGTATGCTGGGTGGGAGGTCATGGCTCACGATGGAGACTGGCTCCAGGAGCCCCCTTTTTATTGGCTTCCTTTTTTCCTGGTCTCACTTCGCCCCTCTCCAGTGGATTTGCTGGGCTCGAGTCCCATACAGACTCTTTGTACTGAAATGCTTGTCTTACAGGCTCTGCTTCTCGAGCAGCCCTAGCCCTGGAGTCAGCACTGATTAAGTTACATATATTTAAAGGTGACTCTGGGCAAGGGTTATTTCTCAGATGCACGTAAGTCTTAATGTTTGGTATGCAGGATTACTTTTGGTTCCCTGGGCAGTTCCTCTCATTAACGGGACATCGGCCCTGTGTTTACCAGTCTGAGACCTTATAAACATCGGTCAGCACGTGTTGGCTGAGGTGCTTATGTTGTGCCCGGCACTGACCATCCTCCCTGGGCTCTGGTCTTTCTGAGTCAGCCCCCTCCCCTATGGCCAACTATTATGAGTCCCCCGGGCCTGCCCTCCTGCTCCCTGGCTTCCTGATCTCCAGGCTGCTCACCTCACTGCCCCTGGACTGGATTTCCCAAAATACAGGTCAGTGCATGGATTCCCTAGGACTCTAGCCCCAGCTCTGCCCTGCCCAGCTGTGGCACAGTGGGCCAGCCGTTTCTCCTGAGACTTATTCTCTTCGTCTATAGGAGCTCTAATACCAGCCGCCCAGTATCTCTGAGAATGGTAAGGGGTAGTTACAAGAGGGCTCTGGAGTCAGGCTGCCCAGTTTTGTCCCTTCCTAGGTGTGTTAGTTTGCTTGGGCTGCCGTAGTAAAGCTTCTAGGTGGCTGTCCCCTCCCTGTGTCTTCACCTGGTCTTTCCTCTGCACTTGTCTGTTTCCTAATTTTTTCTTAGAAGGACATCAGTCATGTTGGATTAGGGCCCACCCCAGTGACCTCATCTTAACTGAATCACCTGTTTAAAGGCCTCATCTCCAACTAATCCACATTCTGAGGTGTTAGGTTTTAGGTCTTCAACATAAGAGGGACACAGCTCAGCCCATAACACCGCTGTGTGACCTTAGTGAAGGTCATTAATCTCTCTGTGCCTCAGTGCCCTCCACTGTAGAATTAGGGGCAATGACAAAGTTTTTGCGAAGATTGAATTCAAATGCAAAGTTGTGGTCTTCAAACGTTTTTGCTGGCATAGCACCTAAAAGCATTTCAAAAACTACGCACCCTTGAACATTTTTTGTTGATGTCTAAACTTTTTCATCATAAATGTAAATTGTTGCAAAGGAGGTAATTTCCAGGGCATCACAAATATTGACATCTTAAAATGAAATGGTTAAATCTCTTTTACATCTAAATGTCATGAATTTAGTAACTACCTCTCTTTATTTAAAAAGACTCTATGAACATGCTTTAGCTGTTAGAAATTATATATCACTCCTTTTTCTCCTTGAACTTTTATCTTCAATCTACTTCCCCCACCAAATTTTATCCCACTTTAATACAATTTTTTTGTTTACACTTCTCTGTAAAAATAATGTGTGTACAAGTTTAAATTAAGAAATTTTAAATTTCCTTATTCCATAAGTTTCTAGGTATTCCATTTTTTTTCTGTATTGAGTTATTAATAGTGCACAATTAGTAAGATTTGGAAAATGAGTATAAAACTAATCAAAACTCCATAGATATTATCAGTTTGGATAATCAGTCATAAGAAGAACATTTTATTGGAAATGTATTTTTATTAAAATAAATTTTTATTTTACTTCGTATACCCTTGCATGAATCTGCTTCATAACAGAATTCAGCATCATTTCTATTCCTACTTTTTAAAGTATGGAATTGATGCTGAATTCTATTACTAAGAATAGAAATGATGCTGAATTCTGTTATGAAGCAGATTCATGCAAGGGTATATGATCTATCATTGAAAATGATTTTTAATACTTGACCAGCTGACAACTGGATTAGGTCATTATTTAATCCTTGTCGAAAGCAAAATATTGGAAACCTCTCTGCTGGTGAAAGGTTTAGTTGCCCAGTCATTAGTCATTTGCTTTCTCAACACTGGCCCCAACATTTCAAATCATTTCTCATTCAGTGCCTCCTGTTTTTTACCTCCATAGTATAAGTCAGGATGGGCAAGAGGTGTGCCTCGATTTTGTGGAGAGAAACAGTGATATGATGGAGAAGGGAGGGAAAAGGATACAGCTAGAGCTCAAGCATGTTCTGGGAGAATGAATTCTGAGGAAAGAACACCATGCTAGGTGAGGATCTAGAAACTGATTTCCTTAAAACTGCCCTTCCTAGGAGTGCCCACTGGTTTGCAAACCCCAGACAAATGATCACTGATTTATTTAATAAGCCTAGAGTTAGGCCAGGAACATATGAAGTGTTCAGTAAATACTAATTATGGTTTTATTATTGCTACATCTGTAAATTATCCAGCACAGAGTAGGTGCTTAGTAAACAGGATGCAAAAAGAGTTTATGCACTAATAAGGGGTTGTAACAGGTAAACCTAAAAAGCCCTCTCTACAGCTGAGACTGTCATGCTGGTCTGGAACCTACCCTGGTCACCTGCAGGACAGATCACTGCAAATGTAGCAGATTAAAACAACAATGATTTTATTTGCTCACAATTCTGTAGGTCAGCGATTTCAGCTGGGCTTAGCTGAGCATTTCTTCTGGTCTTCGCTGGAGTCGCTCCTGCAGCTGCAGTCTGCTGGTGGATCAGCTGGGGCCTGGCTGCTTTGGGGCCTCACTGGGATGACTTGCTTCTGTTCGATGTGGTCTCATCTCCCAGTAGGCTAGCCAGGCTTCTTTATGCGGTAGCAGAAGAGTTCCCTGCAATGAGAGAAAGAGCAAATGAGCAAACCTCAGAGCACAGGGACCTGTTATGCCTTTGCTTGTGACATATTGGTTATTGTTTCATTGGCCAAAGCACATCTGGTGGCCAAGCCCAGTGTGGGGGTGGAGTTTCACAGGGCTGTAGATAGACACAGGGAGGTGTGATTCATTGGGGCCATTGATGTAATGATCCACGACCTAACTCCGCGGCCCATGGCTTTACTTCTATTTGAAGTGAACTCAGTTGTGAGCTTAGATTGGATACCTATTAGGATAACTGCCTAGGTATTCTTATTTTTCCTCTGCTGCTAGAATCTGTTTTTTTTTTTTAATGAGACCTACTGTGGAGGATGTCTTGCTCTAAGACTGTTTTTCCAAGGGCCCCCCTGGAAGAGCGTTGATCAGAGAACAAAAAGCCAGTTTACAGAGAGGAGCATCTAAGTGGAAACAGGTTATCCCCAAAGTCTTTCTCATGAATAAGGCAGAGCTTTGAAGTTGGGTGACTGTTACTCCAGGACCTTCCAGGTTAGAACCCACCTTAACCTGGCTTGGAAAAAAAAAATGACTGTTTTGGGTTATCAAACTAGGAGGTCTGGGGTGTATGGTTTCATGCCTGGCTCAATCTAGGTGTGGAATATTATCGAGTCAATGTGGCGTCTGTGCTATGGTTCTGCAGTACTCATCCAGAGAGAAGTATGAAAGCCCCAAGAAGAGGCTTGTACCAACATCTGAGCAACGCCTGGGCACCTACATTTCCCGGGGATTCCTGGAGCATATATATCTAGAGTAACATTTATTTACCATCTTCTATTTCTTTTCTTTTTACAGCGAGACATTATTTGGTGAAATGTCCTCAGAACAGGTAGGAATATTTTCTTTCTCTTTTCAAATGAAACTCTTTGATATTTTACTTTCTATTGATATTACCAAGAAATTGGCTAAATTTGTATCTTTACTTAAGGGTCTGCAAATTAGTCTGCAGATTGGCCTAAAAACGTGTGTTCTTCATGCACTTGCATGTTTCTAGATTCCAGACTCTGGTTATCACCCCCAGAGGGTCCAGAGAAAATATGGCTCATGCTGGTTCGGAGGACTGTTTCCCCTGTTTAGGAAGAAGCTAGCAGCTGGACTGAAGCACTTTGATGCCTTCTGACCACAAATCCTCTTAATTCCCTTCCACCAGTGCCTGCTTGCCCTATGCCCTGCTCTGCAGAATGTGGCCATTAGAAATATATGTGCTGAGATGCTAGCCTTCTAGCTGGTGGAACACACCTCACAGATAACATAACAGTTATAGTAGATATTGCAAACTCAGAGTTTAGAAATTTGAGACTTCTGGTTCAGACACAATGGCATAGGTCAGTTTTTCCCTGCTCTTCCCTGCTAAGCACAACCATAAACCCTGAAAATAACGCCAGAGACAACCAAAGGAGGACTCTGAAAGGTGGTAAGAAGAAAATGATGAAAGACAAAGAAAAAAAGTCTTAAAAGCAACCAGAGAGGAACAATGCATTACTTACAGGGAACACAAATTTGAATGACAGTGTAGTTTTCCTTTGAATCGATGGAAGGCAGAAAGAAGTGGCACATTTTCTTTTTTAAAAGATTTTATTTATTTATTTATTTTAGAGAGAGAGTGAAGGAGAGAGATAGTGCATGAGCAGGGTGGAGGGTGGAGGGGCAGAGGGAGAGAGAGAATCGCAAGCAGACTCCTTGCTAAGCGCAGAGCCTGATGAGAGGCTTGATCTCACGACTCTGAGATCATGAGCTGAGCTGAAATTAAGAGTTGGGCACTTAACTGACTGAGCCACCAGGCAGCCCAAGAAGTGGCACATTTTCAAATATTGAAAGAGAAGAACTGTCAACTATAAATTCTATATCCAGCAAAACTGTCCTTTAGGAATAAAGGGGCAATAAAGACATTCTCAGATGTAGGGAAACTGAATGAATTTGTCACTATCAGGCCTACTTTAAAAGAAAGGCTAAAATAAATTCTTGAAATAGAAGAAAAAGACTTGATACATTAGGAAGGAAGAAGGAACAGTAGCGCAGAAATATGGGTCCATAAGTAAGCTCTTCTTTTCCTCATGAGTTTTAAAAATAATATTTTATAATCGAAACAAAAATTACAAAACCATCTGATACTCAGGAAGAGCATTAAGATATTTCGAAGTGGGGAGGGGAAAGTTACCTAAATAGGAGTGAGCTTTTTACACTTCATTGAAAGTGAGAGAAATTTGGTAAGTCACACATTTATTTATCATGCTCAAAGCAACCATTAAAGTGACTATGAAAAAATGCACTCAAAAACAGTATAGAAAAATAAAGCTAGAATCCTAAAATGTGTTCCAGTAAATTAAAGAAACAGAGGAATGATAACCACAGGAAATAAACAGAAGACAGATAATAAAATGGCAGACTTAATTGCTAACATACTGTTTGTCTTACATAGTTTAAAACTTAAACAGTTTAAATATATCAGTCCAATGATAGAGATTGACAGAGTGGATTTAAAAAAAACACAACCCACCTACATGCTATTTACAAGAAATTCACTTCAAACACAGTGACTTAGGTAGGTTGAAATAAAAGGATAGAAAAACTTATACCACATAAACAATACCAAAACAAATCAGGAGTGTGTATACTAATAATATGATAAAATAGACTTCAGAGCAGAGAAACTTACTAGAAACAAAGACAGACATTAGATAATGATGAGAGGATCAATCCACCAGGAAGACAAATATCCTAAATGTATACACACCAAACAGAAGAACCACAAAGTTACATAAAGCAAAAACCAAAAGAGCTGAAAGAAGAAATGGATAAATCCACAGTTACAGTTGGCAGCTCCAGCAACCCCTCTCAGCAACCAGTAGACCTTCTAGACGGAAATTAGCAAGGGTGTTGAAGATCTAAACACCACAATCAACCAACAGGACCAAAGTGATACATATCGAACACTTGGACCACCAACAGCAGAACACTTGTATTTCCAGCCCCCACAGAACATTCACCATAAGATCTAGTCTATCTTAGACCAAATGTTGGACTTTAAAACAAACCTCAACAAATTTAAAGCAATAGAAATCATACAAACATGTGGAAATGAAACAACACACTTTAAAAATAATACATGGATCAAAGAGGAAGTCTCAAAGGAAATAAAAAAATACAGAGAATTGACCAAAAATGAGAATAAACATAACAAAACATGTGGGATGCATCTAAAGCAGTGCAGGGGGGAGATACATGGCATTAAATGCTTACATAAGAAATTAGGAAAGCCCTCAAATCAACAATCGGGAAGTCTCACCTCAGGAAATTAGGAAAAGAGCAAAATAAACCTAAAGCAGACAGAAGGAATGAAATGATAAAGATCAAAGCATAAACTGATGAAATTGAAAATAGCAAGACAATAGAGAAAAATCAATGAATCAAAATCTGGTTCTTGGGAGACTGCTGGGAGAAAATGTGTAAAGTGTACCACCCGGGATCTCTGCTTTATTTCTTATGACTGTATGTGAATCTACGATTACCTTCATAAAAACTTAAGTTAAATGTGAATTTGGATGTCCCTGGCAGATCCTGTTTTCAGCCCCAGTAGCCCCTATACCTGGCTGCTTTGTGTTGCTGCTGCTGAATTTGGGATCCAGAGGAACCCTGTTACTAAAATCAAAATGCAAACTTCTTTTATTGAGAGTTTACGCTCCACCAGATCGTCGTCTAGAGTAGTCCAACGGTGAAGAAAGGAGACGGAAATCCCTGCTTTGTGGAACTTGCCAGGCAGTGAGTGCAAATGCATGTGTCCCTGGGAGATTTCTGACTATGGCCAACTGAGGACATCATCAAGTCCTCTCCCCAAAAAAACCAACTATAAAATTGAACAAAATCCACAAAAATAACTATTCTAGCACTCTGGAAAGGCCAAAGGTATGTACTAAACTGAGAGGCTTTTATACTTGAAAAACTGCTGAGCTGCTGCTGACCACGGTGGAATTCGGTGGGGTTTTGGCCTCCAGTTGCTCTGATACTCTTCCTGCTTGCTTGGTGAGCTTCTTTCAGGGCAGGGGGTGCTGTGAGGACGCCCAGATGCTCTGTTGTGATAGAAAGGGGTGCCTGTGACTCAGAGCAGTGTGCCGTGCTCATGTTTAGCAGCAGTGTCAACAGAGGTGACCTTCTCAGGGGGATTGAGCAGGGAGGCCCAACAGCTCCACTAGCCTGAGCTTTTGGTCACAGCTAGGGCAAGTGCGTTTCTAGCTGACGCAACACACATGTGCGGTGGGGAATGGAGAGCACCCAAAGGAAGAGAATAATACCGTGCAAAAAGTAACAATAAGAGAGATGGTAGCTAAATTAATATCAGATAAGAGATAAGATATAATTTAAGACAAGAAATATGACTAGAGACCAAGAAGGAAATTACAAATTGTGAAGGGTCAACACACCAGGAAGATACAACAATTATAAATGTATATGGGCCTAACAACAGAAAGAAAAAAATACATGAAGAAAAACAAAATTGAATAGCTGGAGACTGCAATGGTCCACTCTCAGTAATTGATAGAATACTAAACAGAAAATCAACTGGGGCACAGAAGATCAAGCAGTTTGATTTGACATAGAATACTCTACCCAATGACCACACACCATACTTGTCAAGTGCACTGAATATCCTCCAGGACAGACCGTATAGCTAGGCCACAAAACAAATCCGTATAAATTTACAAATTTTATGTATGTAAGAAATCACACAAAGTTTGTTCTCTGAGCAATAGAATTAAATAGAAATTAATGACAGAAAGAAATCTGGGAGATTTCCAAACGTTTTGAAATTTAAAACAACACACTTCTAAATAATACAAAGAAGAAATTACAAGAGAAATTAGAAACTATTTTGAGGGGCGCCTGGGTGGCTCAGTCGTTAAACGTCTGCCTTCGGCTCAGGTCATGATCCCAGGGTCCTGGGATCAAGCCCCACGTCGGGCTCCCTGCTCAGCGGGAAGCCTGCTTCTCCCTCTCCCACTCCCCCTGCTTGTGTTCCTGCTTTCACTATCTCTCTCTCTGTCAAATAAGTAAATAAAATCTTTAAAAAAAAAAAAAAAGAAAATATTTTGAATTAAATACAAGTGAAAACAAAACACATCAAAACTTATAAGATGCTGCTAAAGCAGTGCTTAAAGAAAAAATTATGGCTTTAAATGCCCTATATTAGACAAGAAAAAAGACCTCAAATCAATAACCTAAGCTTTCACCATAAGTAACTAGAAAAAGAAGAGCAAGTGAAATCCACAGTAAGCAGAAGAAAGGATATAATAAAGATTAGAACAGAAATCGATGACATGGAAAACACACACGCACATGCACAGAGAAAAATCAATAAAACCAGTTGGTTCTTTAAAAAGATCAATAGAATTGACAGATCTTAAGTTAGACTATACATGAAAATAAAAAAGAGAAAAAGCCAATTACGAAATCAGGAAGCAAAAAAGAAATCACTGGGGCACTGGGGTGGCTCAGTCGATTAAGCATTTGGCTCTTGAGCTCAGCTCAGGTCTTGATCTCAGGGTCATGAGTTCAAGCCCCTGCGTAGAGCTCTGTGCTGGGTGTGGAGCCTACTTAAAAGAAAAAAAAAAGGGGAATCACTACAGACTCAACAAAAGTTAAAAGGATTATAGGAAAATATTATGAACACATTGATTCTAACAAATTAGACAACATAGATAAAATGGAAAAATTCCTAGAAAGACACAAATCACCAAAATGGATTTAAAAACAAAGCTATAAAGGGAATAAATCTGTAATAAGTCGAGAAATTGAATTGCTAGCTAAAATCTTTCCAACTGAAATGGGCCCAGGCCCACATTACTTTACTGGTGAAATATATCAAGAATTAAAGGAAAAAATAATACCAGGCCTTCAAAAATTATTTTAAAATTTGAGAAAGCATGATCTTTTCAACAAATAATGCTGGGATAAAATACATAAAGAACTCTTACAACTCAATAATAAGATGACAAATAACACAATTAAAACTGGACAAAAAAGATTTGAATAGATAGGTCCCTAAAGAAGATATACAAATGGCTAACAAGTTCATGAAAATATGTTCATTAGTCATTAAGAAGTGCAAATAAAACCACAGTATGATGCTACTATACACCTGCTGCAATGGTGATAAAAAGACAATGTCAAGTGTTGGTGAGGATGTGGAGAAACTGGAACCCTGTTTGTTGCAGGTGGGGATTTAAACAGGTGTAGCTGCTTTGGAAATCAATTTGGTAGTATCTTAAAACATTAAACATAAACTTAACCATATGACCCAGAAAATCTGCCCAAGAGAAATGAAAACATATGTCCACGCAAAGACATACATACTGTTGTTCACAGCTTCTTTCTTCATAATAACCAGAAGCTGGAAACAATCTAAATATAGCCAACAACTGGTGAATGGATAAACACCATTTAGAAGTCCACTCGATAAAATACAGTTTGCTAATAAAAAGGAACAAACTGCTGATACATTCGTACATTCTGCACATGGATGAACCTCAGAAACATTATGCTAAACGAACTAAACCAGATGCAAAAAATTACATATGGTATGATACCATCTATTTGGAATGTCCAGAAAAGGTAAATTCATAGGACCAGAAAATAATTGCTTAGGGCTGAGGTGGGAGAAGGAATTAACTATAAATGGGCAAGAGGGAACTTTTGGGGTAATAGAAATGTTCCAAAAGTAGATTGTAGTGATGGTTGCACCATTTTATAAATCTACCAAAAAAAAATTTTTTTTTTTAATTTTATTTATTTATTTGACAGAGAGAGACACAGCGAGAGAGGGAACACAAGCAGGGGGAGTGGGAGAGGGAGAAGCAGGCTTCCCGCGGAGCAGGGAGCCTGATGCGGGGCTCGATCCCAGGATTCTGGGATCATGACCTGAGCCGAAGGCAGACACTTAACGACTGAGCCACCCAGGCGCCCCTATAAATCTACCAAAAATTATTGAATTGTATACTTAAGATCAATGAATTTTATGGTGACTGAATTATCTCTCCATAAAGGTGCTTGTTTCTTTTTAAAAGCATGTGCTCCACAGGGCCCTCAGGACTGGCATTTCAGATGGGGGGGTGGGTTATGGCTGGGGAGCTCAGAGGCTGTGAGGGGCCAGCCTGCCAGTGCTTCTGAGGATCTGCTTGCTTTGTGGGCTCCTGTTTGGCTTTTCATTGTTAGCAAGCAGTGCCAGGCCTTTGGGCTCCTGCCTGCCCCTCCTAAGTCTTACCCTCGGGTTGCCCCTATTCTGAGCTGGTGCTAAGGCTGGAAGTACAGTTAGGGTGTTCCCCAGCCTGTGGGCAGGAGAGTTTGGTCTTCCCCAGGCCTGGGCTACCTCCTAGATATCAGGGATGACCACAGAGGCCCACTCAGATGCTGCCCCTCTTCCAGCTGGTGCTCTTAGCGAGTCTGTTTGAGTGCCCGAGTCAAGCTGTCTCCATGGGCATGTCTCTTGTTGGACCAGCCCACAGATCAACCTCTGGAAAGCTCGCCTTTACTCCACTGTCCCCCAGGACCATGCAGAGGAACTCTGCTGACTTGTATTCATCTTCCTGATCAGAGCCTCAGGCCAATTTGATTTCATGCAGCCCAGATTCCCTGCCACAGTGCCTTGCTAGTGAACTGGTCAGTCCTTGCCTTCCAGCTGGTTCTGGCCAGCTCTGTGCTCTGCCTCCTGTCCCCATCATGCCAGGGGACTCCCAGATCCCAGCTCTATCTGTGCTCTGGCAGTGGGCGGCTGGGCCCGTAGAGTCTCCAGCTATTATCAGCATCAATGTTCTTCTCGTCCTCTGACCACTTCCTCCTTAGGGAGAATGGGCAGAGAGCTCAGGGCCAGGGCAGGATGCCAGGAACGGAAACCCTCAGGCAGGGGAGGGTCCCTCAGGACGAGGCCATGCTGGTGTTGAGGCTGCGGTCACCAAGAGAAGGCCTGCCGAGTGACTGGGGCAGAACCTGGAGACTCTAGGGGTTTCAATGACTTGTTGCGAGAAGTTCATACAGAAGGAAAACGAGTCTCATCTTGAATGTGTGTCGTTCCCAAAGTCGGAAGTTGCCATCTCCTGGGAGGGGTGGCACTGACTTTGGGGCTGGGAGAGGCTGTTCCTTTCCCATGGCTAAGTGCTCTTCCGGAGCAGAAGGCTGGGCCAGAGGGAGCCTCTTAAGGTTCTGCAAGATTTTAAATGTGCCTTCCCCAGGGAAGACAGCTCCCTGAAAGCAGCTCAGTGGGTAAGCATGAAACTGCTCCTAAAGGTCCCAGAAAGTCAAATTTCAAATGAAATGCCACCAGTTGCATAGAGATGTGGTGTGTCCCCACACCATGACACCTCTTCCATGGATCCAGATACCTTCTTTCTTGTAGGTCAAGTTCAAGAAGGTTGCCAAGAAGATGGACATGGGTACCAAAAAGGCAATTCCTAATCAGTAGATTTCTTGACCTGTTGCTTGACTTCTTATTACGGGTTTGAGATAATAAAGTATTTGCAAATGGGAGAAATTGAAGTGGGCAGTATGTTCCCTGTGCCAACAACAGTTACAAGACCGAAGTAATCCAAGCTTTCTTCATGTTTTCTGGCGTAGGGGCACAGACTATTTATATGTTGGATAAATTATAGGCACAGGGTTACTGTGGTTTGTGAGCTTGGTTTAAAGCATTTTCTAGTTTTTTCTGAACCATCAGAGATTTTTTTTTTAAACATACCCCTCCAGTTGAAGTATGGGATTTAATTAATAATTGATTTGTTCAGGATCTTAGCGTGAAGGCAGAGATGATTTCAGAGAGAGTGTAAACATATCAGCTCTAACTTGCTTCATTTTCATAATATTGCAGAGTGGTGGTATTACAGAATTTGTTTCTTCTGTGAAAGGTAATCTGCTTTCTGCCCCAGAAAGATTCTGGGGCCAGCCTGCCTCGGTTCAAATCTGGACTCTGACACTGATTGATGTATGCCTTTGGTTAGCTGTTCGACCTCTCTGAGGAAACGGGGACAAAGGTAGCCCTAGCACGCAGTGGTGTTGGGAGGATTGAATGAGTTAGTCCGTATAAAGTGCTTCCAATGGTGAGCTCTATGCAAGTGGTTCTGTTATTATTCAGTCATACTTACGAGTGATTCATCTATGTAGGACTTCTTGTAAAGCCCGTAGGGCAAGGATGAAATAACACACAGCCCACGCCCTTGAGGTCGGCGTCAAATGGAAGAACTAGAGAAGCAAAACCATGGCAGCACCCATGTGGTACCCACACAGCTGATGCGGGCACCCAGAGGGGGCGCTGCTAACCCCATCTTCCGGGCCGGTGGGTGGTAGGGAAAGCTTCCTGGAGATGAAATTTGGGCCAAGTATTGAAGAAGGGGTAAGAGTGTTCCAGAAGAGGGTTGGGGGAGCGCAGCGCACAGAAGTGGGGAGAGAGGGGTACAGCAGGTGGGAGGCTGGGGGTCTGGCGGCACTTGGTCCACAGGAGTGAGGTGCCCTGGAGATTCAGGGCAGAGCATCAGGGAGAAGAGCCTTAGCACGTGGCAGGGCCAGAGGCCAGGGGATGGGCACGGGGCTAAGCATTGCCACACACCATCTTCATTCCTCACCACAGCTCCATGAGTGGGTGCTGTGATTGTCCCATTCTACAGATGAAAACTGATGCACAAAGCGTGTGGATGGTGGTGAGGTCTTTGCTGGGCAGAGATGGAGCCGTGAGGGATGCCAGCCCGGGAAGCTCAGGCTTGCTTGTGAGTGCTTCAGTGCTGTCAGTCGCACAGATGAACAAGGAGGAGACGCTACAGAAAGTCAGGGCAGTGGGAGGAGAAGTGGGAAGGGTACGGCCACAGATGCTGGCCATGGCTGCAGCTGCCCTCCCTCCCCTTGACTTTGAAAGGTCAATGTGCTCTGGTCACAGGCATCCATTTGTGAATGCTTCCAACCCTTGCTGTCGTTGGGTTGGTTTTAGCCCACATACGTGCTAAACGCCATCCCCTGGCCACGTTCACCCGAGCATGAAAGGTGGCAAGTGCAGGGATAGCAGATGCGGGCGTTATGTCTCCTGGCCCCCGTCCTGCGTCTCTGACATCCTTGCTGTGCCTCTCATCCTCACCCCTTCTCCTGCCTCAGCTCTCAGGCTCAGTGCCCTTCTGTAGCCCTCAGGCAGAGGCAGGCATGAGGAGAGCCGGCCTGTGAGTGGGAGCCTGGTTGTTATTCCTCGAGTAACTTAAGGAACATTCCACCTGGATTTGGTGTCAGCTGGAGCCATGCCACCTGGCAGCTTGGTGACCTTGGGCCACTTGGCTTCTCTGGGAATTTTTCACCCTCCACAAAATGGGTACAAGTTTGCCTCTGTCCCTATTGCTCAGGGTCGCTTTGAGGATTGAATGAGCTATCAGGGGCTGTGGGCTAATTCCTCATAATTACTCACCGTGCGCCCCCGCACCTCCACTTCTGAACACTTTATGGGATTTATTTCGAATCCTCATAAAACCCTGCAAGGCACAAATTAGTCTCCCCAGACTAAGAACAGGAATAAAACTGCCCACTCTTAGATAAATAGCTAGTCCTCTGGACTGTTTAAGAACCTTTTGATTCCAGGTGGCAGAAAAGCTAGTGCAGTTGCTATTACCCCGGAAGGGACTTGGCTGGCTCATGTAACTAGGGATGCTGCGGTGGGTGGGCCTCAGGGAAGCTCTGTCTAGGAGACACAGTGTCATTAGAGTGGTGGCCTCCATTCCCAGCCTGTCTCTGGGCAGTGCTGCCTCAAGGACTGGCATGTCCTCAGGCCAGGCTGGCTCCCCTTGGGAAGAGAAAGGTGGTAGCAGGTGCATTCCCTTCTGGCCTAATGAAGGAGTTGTCTCCCTTCCTGACAGCAAACCCAATCGCACCTTAGTGTTAGGGGACCAGCCTGAACCGAGCACGGTGGCCAGAGGATGGCTGGGGTCAATCCCACCCAAACACATACCCTCAGCCCTAGGGATACAGGTGATAGATGCGGGGCACATACCCCCAGTGACCTCTCTCTGCCATTATTCTTTCAACCCAAGACGAGAACACTGCATGGAACCAATATATATTAATTAAGTGCCTCCTGATCTTCCCAGTCTGTATTCAGAGATTTTAAATTCACAGACAAAACCAGTGGCCTGGCAAAGCATCTGCTCAGTCTTCACAAAGCTGGCAGGGAGTGGTGAGGAAGAGCTTTAACAAAGAGGCCCCCGCAGAACCTCTCGGGTTGTGTGAAGCATTTATGGTAAAAGGCCATGGAGGCTGTGGCCGGGGAGACGCCTTGGCAGCTCTCTCACAAAGGAGCAGCTTTCCTCTGATGTTGCTTGGAATGTGCACACAAAGACGTGGTAGGATGGAAGCAGCAGAAAGTAATGCACCGTGACCACCAAGGGTCTGCCGGGCTCGGCTAGGGGCACCAGTTGGGCTCGAGTTGCAGAGAACTCTGTCATGTCTGGCTCCCTATTCAAGGACTCTGAGAGGAGATTCCAGAGTAATGATGAGAATAATACTGGTAAGATAATAGTAGGTGAGACCTCTTACATGCTCACTGCATACCAGACACGGTTCTATGTTCTTGGCATGTCAAGGGAGTCACGGGAGTGGGGCCCTTCATCCATCTTGAGAGGGGAGTTCTCCAACTTCTAAGCAGCTCTAGCCCATGTGGTCTCCATTGGCCTCGAGTAGTCCAGTGGTAGGGGAGGCCCACAGAGCACGTCCGGAAGCCTAGAGCGAGATGTCAGGAAGTTTGCCCCATTGCATGAGTCATGGGCCTTTCTCAGTGACAGCCAACCTGGGGCTGGGGGGCTGTAATCGCACTTCTCCCCACAGCTTTTTGAGATATAATTGACCGTAACTGGTGATGACGGTGAGTTGCCACCATCGTTGTTGAGACCAGTGTTCCTCCTTCAAGACTGCACACTTGACGTTGCAGGGCACAGGGTTACGGGGTGCTGAGTGTGCTGCAGGAGATCTTGGAGAAGGGAGCTCAGAGCTGGTTGGCAAGGAGCTCATGGTCCTCTGGGGACCCGAATCGGGCATCGTCTATGTCAAAACTGAGCTATGGGGGCCGGAGGAAAGGAAGCGCGGGGACATTTCTGCAGATGCAATAGGCAACTAAAGCAATGATGTTTTTGAAGATGGCATGGAGCAAGAAGGGCTCGGGAGGAGATGGCTCCAAGAAGCAGGCCCGGGGGTGGGGGGCGGTGTCGGCAGGACCACAACCAGCGCCATTCCCCAGGGGCTTTCCGGGCTGGGTTCGTTTGACTGACAAACAACACTTGGCATCTCTGGCCATCCCAGTTCAAACCGCAACAAATCCCTTTGCTTTGCGGCATGGGACAGACAGCTGTGTGCCCAGGGACGAGGGTGCCGGCTCATTAGATGGAAACGAGATTAAACAGACCTCAAGGAAGGATTTTGATTCGTAGTTCCTGTGTTGAGGCACAAAGATTGCCCTGGACCAAAGGAAACACTTGGCATGTGGGGGGTGAGGGTTGGATGTACTAAAGCTCCTCGGCACGAGTGGTTAGCCGCCCCTCTCGTATTATCCCAGGGAGAGGCGGGGCATTAGGACGGTCACTGATGGTTGGATGAGGACTTCTATGCCACAGGCACTGTGCTTCCATATGAGGGCGCTTTGATCTCATATTTAGTTATGGAGGCAAGATGTGGCTGGGTCTATGAGTCTTAGTTATAATTGTGTTCTTTGGGGGGGGGTATCAGTTCTATTTGTGCTGTTTTATTGTTTGTTTTTTTTTTCTACTCCCGAACACTCTTAGCTATAGAGGTGCCAAATTTCCACATGGCCAGCCTACCCCCTCCCACCTCCATTTTGACAGCTGACATCACTTATTCCAGATAGTTCCAGGTACGAGAACATGCTCCCCTCCTCCTCTGCCCAATCTTGGGCCACCAGCCCCAGCTCCTGCCTCCAAGTGCCCAGCACTCAGGTTGGCCCCTCTTCCCCTGACCCAGGCAGGGCTTTAGCAGCTGTAACAGTCCCAGATTTAGTACAGACTTACATGCAGTGGAATGCTGATCTCGCCTTTTAGTACCTTCTCTTTAGGGAGCTAAATGCCCAGAGCAGCCATTATGTATCTGGCTTGATCTACCCTCTTCCTGTCCTAGTTTTCTTATTCTCTGTTGTCTGGGCTGGACCCAGAGTCCTTGCTTCAGGGCCAAGGAGACAGGCCAACCTGGATCAGATCCCACATCTCCTGCCTGAACTTCTCTGAGGCTTCATTTTCCCCATCTGGGAGGGTCCAAGACTCTGGATATCACACACTTCTCACAGTGCCTTGCATAGGATAGGGGCAGATGGAGCTCTTATTAATTTAAGTCCGGCAAAATACAGTTGCTCACAATGTGCTCAATACCTAGCAAAATCCAGGTTGCCTGCTTCATCTGGTGTCCTGGGGTAGCTCTCCATTGCTCAGGGGTGCAGCTTCTTCCTCCTCCTTACCCACCGGCTGTGTGTTCTGCTGCTTCCTAGACGACACCACTGTCTCTGGGGCAGTAGGAGGGCATGCTGTACCATCTCGGGCGGAAAGATTTTCTGGTCGAACTTTAAGTTGTAACTTGCAGCCCTCCCCTCAGGGCCACGACATGGTGTCAGGAGATACCCAAGGGGCAGCATTGTTCTCCCCGAGGCACAGCATGAAACCTCCCCCGCTGCACCCACACACCAGAGAGTTGGGTCAGTGCTACCGAGCCACTTCGTGCACCTCGTCCAATTTAGGCTCCACTAGCCCATCTCACTCTCATTATAACCCTGTGCGATAAATGGCAAGTGTACGTCTCCGCATTTTACAGACTGGGGGATGAGGCCCAGGAAGCGAGTGCCTTGCCCAGGGTCACCCCTCTAATCAGAGCGGAACCTGCTTTAGTGCAGACCCAACCCCCTTGTCCAGTGCCCGTTCACTAGATGCGACCACATGTGGCGCAGAGCAGAGGTGCCCAGCGCTTGTGGGAGGGAGACGCCCATGGGGGTAGCCGGGCCAGAACCTTATACCTGTCACACGCGCGTGCCAGCCACACGGCCCTGCTTGGAGCCAGAAAGACAGCCCTGTTTTCCACCGGGAAACCACAGAGAGACCTCCATCTCTCATTTAGACGGAGTTTCCGGCCTGTTCTCTATCTTTTTGGGTTTGACTGGCTCCAGCAATGCTCACTCCCTTGTGTCAGAGACAAAACACAGTCCTGTTCCAATCTCAGGTATAGAATAACTTTCTGGTAAGTGAATCATAATGTGGAGTTTCTTTGTCAAAAATTTCTGCCAGTCTTGCTGGCTCAGTGGGAGACATAGTATTCTGCGAGCAAAATCATCTGTCATGTTGTGGGGGGTGACTCATTGTATATGAATTCTCATTGTTGAAGTATGAATTAGAGCTAAATTTAGTTTAGTGCAGTTTTGCTGTTCTGAAGGAAAACGGTGATGACAAAGCAGATCTTTTTCAGCTTACTGAACGCCCTGGGCCTGAAAGCACGCATTTATACAAATGATGTCCCCAAACTTTCATTTTATATTAAAGAGCTAAAGAACTAAGCCCAAGAAAAGAGAAGAGGAAGGGGAAATCTTTGATTCTGCAGGGTGTGAGGTGCAGCTGGGGAGGACGATCCAAGCTCTGAGGCAACAGACAAAAAGAAAACACTGAATGATTTTACCAAAAAAAACAAGTCACTGTGCATTTAACAAGAAACCACAATTCAAAGGGAATTGGGGGAAATGTTTGCAATAAATATGTCAGACCGATGTGAAAGGTGCATGCAAACCTGTAGGAAAAACTCAGGACCCTAATAGATGATAGCAGATGTCCATACGTCATTCGTAAAAGGGGAAACACGATTAGACACATGCTGGAAATGCTCATTCTCACTGGCAGTCAGAGAAATGCAAGTAAAAGGGAGATCACAGTTTTATTCATCAAGCGAGTAATTTTTTTAAGCTGATAAACCTGGTGTTGAATTTAGGCTGAAGACAGAGATACCCTCGTCCACAGTGGCTGTGAGGTAGTACTAACTTGTTGGAGATCATTTGGACAGTGGGGATTAGACACCCTTTAAAATGGTCCTCCCCCATGAACTAGTAATCCCAGCTCTAAGACTCTCACCTAAAACAAAAGTCCAAGAGTGGGAAACTATGATGCACAAATACATTTATGGCAATATTACTCAGGTATCAATATTACTTAGATGTCAGGGATTGGCTGAGAAAACCGTGGCATAGCTTCTCACCGGAATAGTATGAGGATGTAACAATATGGAAAAGAGAGATTAGGCAAAAAGAAGGGCACGAAATTATAAATATGTTATTAAAAAAAATACAATGTATAAAAATCAAGGAAGGGTTGAAACTTAATGTCTGCATGAAAGCTTGCACATGGATAAACACTGCTGGCAGTGTTATTCATAATGGCCCAAACTTGGAAGCAGCCAACATATTCTACAGTAAAGGAATGCATAAAAAAGCTGTGGTACATTCAGACAGTGGAGTATCATTCAGGGCTAAAAAGACATGAGCTATCAAGCCATGAAAAGACTTGGAGGAAACTTTATTTTTTTTTCTTTTTCTTTTTTTTTTATTGTGTTATGTTAATCACCATACATTACATCATTATTTTTTGATGTAGTGTTCCATGATTCATTGTTTGCATATAACACCCAGTGCTCCATGCAGAACGTGCCCTCTTTAATACCCATCACCAGGCTAACCCATCCTCCCACCCCCCTCCCCTCTAGAAACCTCAGTTTGTTTCTCAGAGTCCATAGTCTCTCATGGTTCGTCTCCCCTTGGAGGAAACTTTAAATACTAAGTGAAAGAAGCTGCTACCTAGTGTATGATTGCACCTATATAAGATTCCCGAGAAGGCAAAACTATGGAGACGGTAAATAGATTCGTGGTTGCCAAGGGTTGGGGGGCAGGAGGGATGAATGGGTGGAGCACAGAGGTTTTGGGGGCAGTTCAGCTATTCGGTCTGATACTACACGGTGGATACATTATGTATTTGTCCAAACCCATGGAACTCACCCAAAGGGAGCCCTAATGTAAATTATGGACTTTGGGTGCTAATGATGTCTTGATGTAGGTTCATCAGTTATAACAAACGTCCCACCATGGCGGGGGACGTTGATGATGGGAGAGGTTGCACATATGGTGGGGGGGTGGGGGGGAGCATATGAAAAATCTCTGTACCTTTTGCTCCATTTTGCTGTGAACCTAAAACTTCTCTAAAAAAAAATGAAGTCCATTAAAAAAATTAAACAAGAAAGAGGAAAAAGACTGGAAATATTTAAATAGGCTGTGTTTTGGTTAGGCTAGACTTATTTATTTTCCTTTTTCTCCATGCCTGTAATTACCATTTGAAAACATGAACGTGCATTAATTTATAATGGAAAGAAAAAAATAAACACTTAAAGAGTTTAAAGCTATGAGATGAAGCTGTACTTGCAGTTGTGTATTTAAGCAATTCTGAGAGTTTTTGATCCCTTGTTTCTTCTTAGTGGTCAGTGTTTTGTAAACGCACATTCCTTTGGGCTATTTGTGAGTTTACACAATTGACCCTGTACTCTAAACCTATGGCCAGTTGGAGTTTCAGTTCCCAGTAAAAATAAGCCATCTTTGGGGACTCTCAGCACAATCTGTATTCTTGGAATTTTTCCCACAATGCGTGAGTCAGTCTTTGTTAATTTTAAAAACCCTAGGACTCTAGGGCCGCCTGGGTGGCTCAGTCGTTAAGTGTCTGCCTTCGGCTCAGGTCATGATCCCAGGGTCCTGGGATCGAGCCCCGCATCGGGCTCCCTGCTCCGCAGGAAGCTTGCTTCTCCCTCTCCCATTCCCCCTGCTTGTGTTCTCTCTCTCACTGTCTCTTTCTGTCAAATAAATAAAATCTTAAACAAAACAAAACAAAACCCGAGGACTCTGTTAGAATAGCCTACCTTCTCTTAAGTGTATGCAGATATTTATTTGTGTTTAATTTACTGTTTTGCAATGATTATGTTTTTTTAATGATTATACAATCACATGGTTTAAAAATTAAAATTAAAAAGTTAAATAATTGGGGCACCTGGGTGGCTCAGTCAATTAAGCGTCTGCCTTTGGCTCAGATCATGATCCCAGCATCCTGGGATCTAGTCCCACGTTGGGCTCCCTGATCAGCAAGAGCCTGCTTCTCCATCTCCTGCTCCCCCTGCTTGTGCTCTCTCTCTCTTTCTGTCAAATAAATAAAATCTTTAAAAAAAAGGTTAAATAATTGACTAAAAATATATATAGTGATAATTCTTCCTGCCTGGTCTCCCATCTGCTTACTTCCTCAGCACCCCCATTTTAAGGAACCACTATTTTATTTTATTTTTTAAATTTTATTTATTTATTTATTTATTTATTTATTTATTTGAGAGAGAGTGAGCGAGCAGGCAAATGGGGGGAGGGGCAGGGGAAGAGGGAGAGGCAGAGAATCCCAAGCAGACTCTGTGCTGAGTGTAGAGCTGGACGTGGACTCCATCTCATGACCCTGAGATCATGACCTCAGCTGAAACCAAGAGTTGGACGCTTAACCAACTGAGCCACCCAGGTGCCCCAGGAACCACTATTTTAAAATTCTTTTGACTGCTTCCAGAATTTCTTTATGCATGTATATGCAAACACTAATATATATTTTTATTTTTCCCTATTTTTATACAAAAAGGGGCACATTTTATACATTGTCTAACACCAGCTTTTCCACTTAGCAATGTATCTTTCCTCATCAGCACATAAATAGCTTCTTACTCCTCTTTGCAGCTACAGAGAACTGCACATGTGTATTTGTAGACTCACCATCATTTCCTTAACCAGTCCCCTGCTGATGGACAATTGGGTTCTTTCTGATCCATTGCTATCAACAACAGCACCATAAGGACGACTCTTACATGTGCATTTCATACATGTGCAAGGATATCCACAGAATAAATCCCCGGAAGTGAAATTGCCGGGTCAGAGTATAAGCCTCTATAGCTCTGATTGCCAAGTTACTCTGATTGCCAGGTTATTCTGATTGCCAAGTTACTCTCCTTCGGGAAGGGTTTACACTCATACCAGCCGTACTTCTGAGTGCCCAATTCTCTACATCCTTGGCAAAAGAGTGCTTTGCTTCCAGTGTGATTATTGTCATTCTGATGTGTGGAGAAAGGAAGTGCAGTGTGTTTTAATTTGGCTTCCTTTCGTGAAGGAGCCTTAGCGTGTTTTCATAGGTAAGAGGCTTTCCTCTCATGTGATAACTGCTTACTGCCTTCCTTCATTTTGATTATTAGGCAGTTGGTCATAGTCTTACGGATTTCTAGAAATTCTTTATGTATTAGGGAGATAACCTCTCTTGGTAACTGCACCTACCTGGCTGGAACATGTGTCTCAGGACAAGAGATTCTGAAAGGGGCCTTTGCTGGAGCCAATACGACGCATTTGAGTTAAGAGTGATAGCCGTTCAAGGAAGCGCGTGGACTCCAGCCCACATGAAGCATCAAGGTTTCCCATCAAGCCGGTCTGTGTTTGTAACTTTTGTCACTTAACGCCTTTACATCCTGGTTTTCTTACCTGCAATATAAGGCTTATCAGTGCCATCATTCTGGGTAACACATACAAAGAACCTGATAGCACAGTGATTACACAGGGCCAGATAACTGAAAACACCCACAGCCCTCCTCAGGGTGAAGCCGCTTACTCTCTACTAAAGGTAAAGTTACGGCAGGAAAAGAAAGCGTGAACAATCATGGGGGACCCTGGAGAATTCTGGGGGCAGCTCCCACGGTCCTTTGTCCCTTGCATAGGAGGTGCTCTGTTTGTGGATTGTGAACCACAAAAATACGTGCGAAGAATCTTGGTTTTAGGGTAGCTCAAGCAGAAGTTTCTAATCGTATCTTAATACCCTACTGGTGATGTGGCCAAGCCAGACTGTTACTGATGCAACCTGTATAAACCATCAATCTCTGCATCTGTAACTGTGTAGACAAGCTGGCCCTGGGTCTCTCCAGGGATCTTTGAACGTTCAACAGCACATTATAAATCACTAACTAGCTCACCTCACCATCCTTATCTTAGCCACAGGTCAGTACCTCCCAGCATCCCTGGAGACCACCGTAGAGTGATCCCAGTCCAGCTGTAAGAGAACTTCACCTTACGTAGGTACTCAGGAAGCCCACAGAAACTATGGCTTCCTTTCCCTTTTTCTGGAACAAACCTGCTTCTGCCTTCACCAGGACTCTCTTCTTGTATAGCTCAGGGGAGACCGTGACCAGTGTGACCAGCTTGGCCCCACTGCAACCCAAGAAGGGCAAGAGGCGGAAGGAGAAGGCCGACGTTCCTCCTGCAGTGCCTGCCAAAGGTAGGAGGCTAGCCTACAGGTACCCACGTGGGAGCCAGCACGGCTGATCTAGAAGTGGGTCTGGGGTCTGCAGTGGGATCGGGACAGGGGGAGTAGACAGATGGAGGATGTGACATCTGCTGATGATATGGCTTGCAGAACCCCACCTAGATTCTGATCATAACTGAGCCCCATCACCGAGGTGGGGCTGGGGGTGGTGCGCTGGCCCAGCATGGCATTAGTGGGGAGATGGGAGGGGGGAGGTCAACGTGCACAGATTGATTCCACAATGTACTTCACCTTGAACTATTAACATGCTCACACATAGTGGGGTGGGACAAAGGGGTATCAACATCTTCTTGGTTCATTCAAGGGAATGAAGCCTCTCTGATTTTTCTAAGGATGTAAACCAGGTATGTAGTTTATTTTGGATTTGTTCTGGGGATAAAATGAGGGTTAGTCTTTGATTCCAGTTGTAATGTAGAGCAACATAGGTGAGAAAGATGAATGTTTCTGGAGAACTGCTCATGTCTTAGGAGAACTGAGACCATTTACAGATAGTTCCTAAAATAACTGTGGCCAGTTTTGGAGATGTTCATACCTCAAAGAGTTTGAAATGTAGTTGGAAGTACTAGGACTGTCCCCTAGGGATCCTTGGGGTCCTGTGCTAAAAGCCACTGGTGCTCAGGCTGAACACGTGTTGGGTAGACAGAGGGGCTGGAAGGCCTGGGCATTCTGGGAGGCATGACAAGTGTCGGTGTGGGGAGGGAAGGGGGCAGAGAACCCTGCCGTAACGTCTCATTCAATCAGAGTAGATAGTACCTTACCTTACAAAAGATGAGAGTGAGCCTCAGAGAGCTAAGTGGTAGAGTCTGGCTTGGAGGTGAGGCTGCCTAACTTTCAAGGTCAAGGTCAAGTTCCAAAACATTGAAGTACTCATTACATGATATTTGGGGGGAAGAGCCTCAATTTTCTCCTCTGTTAAATGGGGACAATAAGACCCGCCTCCCTGATGACCTCTGAGGGCTGCCCTGAGGGTCGGGGTCACTGCTTTAACTGTTACTGTGTAGTTAGGATGAAGCCCAGGGAAGTTCCCGGCCTCAGGCTTTACCAAACATACCTGGTTCTCACCTGCACACCCGACCTCTTGGTAGCTGGCAGTGTTTTATGCAGAGTTGTTTCATTGACCTTGCTGTTGGGAGATTATGACATGTCCAAAGACTAGGGGAGGATTGCTCTCCATGGAGGGGCACCCGGTGATGCCTAGATCAGAAACCGAACTTCTTCCGTGGGGGCAGGGAGGGGTGCGTGAATCTCCACAGAGTATGTCTGTGATGCTCATGCTACGTGGGTGTTACAAGTCCTGGAGGAAATGCAAGCTAAATCCTTGACATCCTTCCACAGCTCCCATAGCTACCACATTCCATAAACCGAAGCTGCTGAAACCACAAAGGAAAGTCGCCCTGGTGAGTAACCATATTCTGTGTTGTTGTTGTCCCCTCAAGCCTTAAACACACGTGAGGTCCAAGGAGTACCTTGACTGACTCAAAATGTGCTGCAAGTTCTTGGTGCTTCCGTCCCCAAATAAAGGCATTCTCTCTTCTTGGGTCAGCTTTTGAGCCATCTTTTCTCCACATCTGGTTCCCAGAGTGGCTTTTAAAAAATCCAAGGAGAACCATGTTCCATTATAAATGCTATTTTTCAAAAAGAAGGGGAAAAAAAAAGCCACACTCCAGAAGGTATAAATAGAATATGGACTTGTTTATATAAATTTACCTGATAACGACTCTGAAGAGACTGCTGAAGAACCTTCCAGAAAATATGTCATAGCTATTTATTTTGAAATAACTGTAGATTTACAGAAGAGTTGTAAAGACACGGCGAGTTCCTGTCTGCTCTTCACCCAGCTTCTCCTAGGGTGAGCATCTCACATAGCCCTGGTGTCTTTGTCAAAAGTAAGATTACCATCAGCACATTGCCGTTAACCACACTCCAGACTTCGGCCAGATTTCAGCAGTTTCTCCACCCATGTTCTTCTCCTGTTCCAGGATCCAGTTCAAGATATCACATTGCACTTAGTTGTCGTGCATCCTTAGTCTCCTCCAGTCTGTGATGTTCCCTAATCTTCTTTTCTTTTGTGGCCTTGACACTTCTGAAGAGAAGCAGCCAGTTATTTTTTTATAATGTCCCTTGATTTGGCTTTCTCTGAGATTTTCTGATGAGTAGAGATGAGGTTCTGGATTTTGGACAAGAATACAGAAGTGATATTTCCTCCTCATGGCATGTTTTTGGGGATGCATGATATCAATATGTCTTATTAGTGACATTAATCATGATAGCTTGGTTCGTTAGGGTGGTGTTTGCTGGGCTTCCTCCATACAAAGTTACTATTTTCCCCTTTCCATACCTGTTTGTTAGAAGCCAGTCACTAGGGACGCCTGGGTGGCTCAGTCGGTTAAGCGTCTGCCTTCGGCTCAGGTCATGATCTCAGGGTCCTGGGATCGAGTCCCACATTGGGCTCCCTGCTCGGCGGGGAGCCTGCTTCTCCCTCTCCCTCTGCCTGCCACTCCCCCTGCTTGTGCTCTCTCTCTCTCTCTCTGACAAATAAATAAATAAAATCTAAAAAAAAAAAAAAAAAAGCCAGCCACTAAGTCCAGTTCACACTCAGGGGGAGGAGAGAAGCTCCCTGTTCTAAAGGAGGAATATTAAAGAATTTGTGGATATCTGTTAACCACGACAGTAATTACAGTAATTAATAAATATTTTGGGGGAGATATGTCAAGTATAAGCAAATATCCTGTTTTTCCTTGAACTTTTGCCCACGATTTTAGCATTCATCAATGGATTTTGCTTGTAGCAGTTATTGCTATGGTGTACTAATGGTGGTTTTGTATTTTCCTTAATCCTTCTATTTTTACTGGGGCACCTGGGTGGCTCAGTTGGTTAAGCGTCTGCCTTCGGCTCGGGTCATGATCCTGGGGTCCTGGGATCGAGTCCCACGTCAGGCTCCTGGCTCGGTGGGGAGTCTGCTTCTCCCTCTGCCTCTCTCCCTGCTTGTGCTCTCTCTCTCTGTGTATCTCTGTCTTGAATAAATAAAAAAATCTTTTAAAAAATCCTTCTATTTTTACTACTTGAAATTCTTCTGTAAGGAAAAGCTGGACACCTTCTCTCATTTATTTATTCACTAATTTGTATCAGTATGGGTGCATGGATATGAAAAATTTTAAGTTTCTAATTATTTACTTTGTCGCTAACATTGCTTAGCAGTTGTATATTTGTGTGTGAGAGAAAGAGAGACAGAGACAGACAGGCAGAGAGGGAGGGAGAGAGAGGGAGACTGAGAGGGAGAGATATTGGCAGCCCTATTCTAAAATGTGGATGTACTGGGAAGGGCTGAAATGATCTTGAAGGAAAAGAACAAAGTGGAGAATTTATATACCAATTCTCAAGACTTACCTTAAAGCCACAATAATTAACAAACTATGATATGAGCACAAAGATAGATAAATAGATCAAAGGAACAGAATAAAGAGCTCCAAACAGATCTACATATGTATTGTCACTTGATTTATTACAAAAGTGACATTGCAAGTCAGGGGAGGGATTACTTTTCAATATAGGGTGATAGGTCTGTTGGATATCCATATGAAGAACAATGATCCGTTACCCCTGCTTTATACCATAGACAAAAATTAGAGAAGGATCATAGACTTAAATAGGAAAGGTAAATATAAAGCTTCCTAAAGATTGCGTATCTCCCTAACTTCAGCTCAGGCAAAGACTGTTTAAAACAAGACTCACTAAGTACTGACCATAAAGGAAAAGATGGAAAAATTTGGATTACCTTAAAATTTAGAATGTTGATTGTTGGGGTGCCTGGGTGATTGGGTTGGTTGAGCATCCAACTCTTGATTTCAGCTCTGGCTGTGATCTCAGGGTTGTGGGATCGAGCCCCCTTTGGACTCCATACTCAGTGTGGAGTTGGCTTGAGATTTTCTCTCTTCCTCTCCCTCTGTCCCTCCCCCTGCTCTCTCTCTATCTCTCTAAAAATATAAATAAATAAATAAAAAATCTTAAAATTCAGAATGTTGATTGTGATTTAAAGGCGCCAAGAAAGAATGCAAAGGCAAACCACAGTTTGGAAGAACATCCAGCATGCATGCATCTAACAAAGGATTCTTATCTAGAATGTCTGAACACCTACAAATCAATAGGAAATAAAAGGACAACTCTACAAAAAAAGTATAATAAGCGGAAGTCTTCAACATGCACTTCACAGAAGGAGATACACCAACAGTAAGCACATGAAAAGTATTTAACCTCATTGGCATCATGGCAATGCAAGTTAAAAAGCGTAAAGTTTACATCTAGGAGGATGGCTGAAATGAAACACTTGTTTCTTTTTTTTGCCTGTTTTTCTCTGACCCATTGGGAATTTGGGAATGTATCCAGTTTTATCTGTTTGTCAGATTCTTTTTTATTTTACTTTATGTTTTGTATTTCAATAATCATTCCTTGCCAGTTTTATTAAACTTCATCCCTACATTCTAAACAGTTATTTGAACTAAACATTTACTAACTTTATTATTATTCTTTCTTGAATCTAATGTCTTCTCCCCAAATATCTTTCTTCGCATTTACATTTGAGCAATTTGTCCGGGAATGGAATTCTAGTTTTATAAACTTTTTCCACTCTGTTCTGAGAAATAAGCTGAATACTTTATGTTCATTTCTATTTACTTCCCATATTGCCCAGGGTAAATGCCAAACTCCATACTGTGGCCTATAATACCCTGTATCATACAAGCCACATACGTCATTTAAATTTTTTAGTAGCCACATTAAAGAAGTAAAAAGAAACAGGTGGAACCAATTTTAATAATATGGTTTATTTAACCCAATATAGCAAAAAGATTATCATTTAAACATATAATCTATGCAGAAATTATTCATGAAATATTTTACATGCTTTTTATTCTCCAAAGCCTTCAAAATCCAGTGTATATTTTACACCTACTGCACATCTCATTTCGGAGCCACATTTTCAGTGCTTAACAGCCACATTTGGCTAGTGGCTACCATATTGGAAAGCTCAGCTGTATATGACCCAGCCCCCATTAGCTCTTTGACATCATTTTTGCCACTGTCTCCCTTCTTTGTTCCCCTCTGGCCACCCTGGCCTCCTTGCTAGTCCTTAAACATACCAGGCATGTTCTGGAAGGGCGTTTGCACCAGTTGTTCACTCTGCCTGGAACGTTCTCCCCAGGATATGCTTGCGGCTTGTCACTCACCCCGTAAGGTCTCCATGCAGATATCACCTTGATGGAGAAACCTTCCTGAAATCCTATATAAAACACTGCTCACCCTCTGACAGTGCTCCTCATGACAGACACCCCGACATACTTTATATTTATCTATTAATTGCCTCTCCCTTCTACCAGAGTGCACGGCCCATCAAGGCAGGGAGCTTGTCTGCTCTGGTCGTGCGATGTCCTCCGTGCCCAGAGCAGGGTCCAGCATGATGGAGATTCATTAATGACTGCACACCAGTGCCGTGGAGTAGGTTCTGTCATTCTGCTTTTACAGATGGGCATAGTGAGATGCAAAGTCAGTGAGGTGCAAGATGGAACCCAAGGTCACGCATACTTGAATCTGCTTCTGAATCCAAAACATGCTCATTTGGATTCTTGCCTCAGAGTGGAGCCTGGGTCGGGTGGCTCTCTGGGTGTGGGTCGGACATACTGTCCTGGCTCGGCCTCACCCCCACCCTTGCTGCTTTGCACCCGTATTTCCGGCTGTTCCATCGGAGAGGCTGATTCACCTGTTTCCAAAGAGAGCCTTCTTTTGCCTGCAGTGAATTGTGGGTTCCAATGGACTGTTCATTCCATGTGATTCCCTCTGGTTCAGATCATCAAAAGTTCCTCACCAGTTCTGCTCTGTTCACTACCCCTGTCTTGTCCTCAAATGCCGCTGGAGAGTCTTTGCTGATTTTAATAGATCTCTGGCCATTCAATGGGCTTTTGGAAACTCAGTGGGGCACGAAGGCTAAACCTATCAACTTTTCTCACTCCCTCAACTGTGCACATCACTGCGCATCTGTGTGAGTATGTGTGTATCTTCTTCAGATCTTTCCTCCTTGTTCTGGTATTTATCAAAACATCAAGAAAGGATGTGCCTTGTAAATTTTCCCACCTTACTTTCTGTCTTAGTTGCTCAGGAGTTTTTGCTTATAATCCAAAATTTTAGCCCTGGTAATAACAGAAACAGCTACTTACTGACGCTCCGTGGATATATCCCAGAGAGAGAGCCAAAAAAGTGCTTTTTGCATGTCGTCATAGTTAATTCTCACAATAAGATCCCTCCTCCCGATGTCCAGTTTTGCATGGGAGGACACACACTCTGTCTAAGAAAAGCGAGGTCCTACAACTCACAGGAGTAGCAATCCACTTCCCGTGAAGATGGTGCTTCTGCCCTGGTGGACAGCCCCTTTGCAGTGTCACTGGTCATAAATGGACAACTTTCTCTAGTCCACAGCCTGGGGTGGGGGAAGCCCACCTCTCATTTATCCACTAAACAAAAATCAGTTGTACACACTTTGGGGACAGAATGCTTCAATAAGCACTTTGGGGCCACCTATAAACAGATGGGAGTCAACAGCATTTTCAAAAATAACTCTGGTCTTTTTTTTTTTTTAATTTTTATTGTTATGTTAATCACCATACATTACAACATTAGTTTTTGATGTAGTGTTCCATGATTCATTGTTTGTGCATAACACCCAGTGCTCCATGCAGAACATGCCCTCTTTAATACCCATCCTCCCACCCCCCTCCCCTCTAGAACCCTCAGTTTGTTTCAGAGTCCATCGTCTCTCATGGTTTGTCTCCCCCTCCAATTTCCCCCCCTTCATTCTTCCCCTCCTGCTATCTTCTTCTTTTTTTTTTTTTCTTAACATGTATTGCATTATTTGTTTCAGAGGTACAGATCTGTGATTCAATAGTCTTGCACACTTCACAGCGCTCACCATAGCACATACCCTCCCCAATGTCTTATCACCCAGCCACCCCATCCCTCCCACCCCCCCCACTCCAGCAACCCTTAGTTTGTTTCCTGAGATTAAGAATTCTTCATATCAGTGAGGTCATATGATACATGTCTTTCTCTGATTGACTTATTTCGCTCAGCATAACACCCTCCAGTTCCATCCATGTCGTTGCAAATGGCAAGATCTCATTCCTTTTGATGGCTGCATAATATTGCATTGTATATATATACCACATCTTCTTTATCCGTTCATCTGTCGATGGACATCTTGGCTCTTTCCACAGTTTGGCTATTGCGGACATTGCTGCTATAAACATCGGGGTGCACGTACCCCTTCGGCTCCCTACATTTGTATCTTTGGGGTAAATACCCAGTAGTGCAATTGCTGGATCATATGGTAGCTCTATTTTCAACTTTTTGAGGAACCTCCATACTGTTTTCCAGAGTGGCTGCACCAGCTTGCATTCCCACCAACAGTGTAGGAGGGTTCCCCTTTCTCCGCATCCTCGCCAACATCTGTCGTTTCCTGACTTGTTAATTTTAGCCATTCTGACTGGTGTGAGGTGGTGTCTCATTGAGGTTTTGATTTGGATTTCCCTGATGCCGAGCGAATTTGAGCACTTTTTCATGTGTCTGTGGGCCATTTGGATGTCTTCTTTGGAAAAATGTCTGTTCATGTCTTCTGCCCATTTCTTGATTGGATTCTTTGTTCTTTGGGTGTTGAGTTTGATAAGTTCTTTATAGATTTTGGATACTAGCCCTTTATCTGATATGTCATTTGCAAATATCTTCTCCCATTCTGTCGGTTGTCTTTTGGTTTTGTGGACTGTTTCTTTTGCTGTGCAAAAGCTTTTTATCTTGATGAAGTCCCAATAGTTCATTTTTGCCCTTGCTTCCCTTGCCTTTGGCGATGTTTCTAGGAAGAAGTTGCTGCGGCTGAGGTCGAAGAGGTTGCTGCCTGTGTTCTCCTTCAGGATTTTGATGGACTCCTGTCTCACATTGAGGTCTTTCAACCATTTGGAGTCTATTTTTGTGTGTGGTGTAAGGAAATGGTCCAGTTTCATTCTTCTGCATGTGGCTGTCCAATTTTCCCAACACCATTTGTTGAAGAGACTGTCTTTTTTCCATTGGACATTCTTTCCTGCTTTGTCAAAGATTAGTTGACCATACAGTTGAGGGTCCATTTCTGGGCTCTCTATTCTGTTCCATTGATCTATGTGTCTGTTTTTGTGCCAGTACCGTACTGTCTTGATGATGACAGCTTTGTAATAGAGCTGGAAGTCCGGAATTGTGATGTCACCAGCTTTGCTTTTCTTTTTCAACATTCCTCTGGCTATTCGGGGTCTTTTCTGGTTCCACACAAATTTTAGGATTATTTGTTCCATTTCTTTGAAAAAAGTGGATGGTATTTTGATGGGGATTGCATTGAATGTGTAGATTGCTCTAGGTAGCATTGACATCTTCACAATATTTGTTCTTCCAATCCATGAGCATGGAACGTCTTTCCATTTCTTTGTGTCTTCCTCAATTTCTTTCATGAGTATTTTATAGTTTTCTGAGTACAGATCCTTTGCCTCTTTGGTTAGATTTATTCCCAGGTATCTTATGGTTTTGGGTGCAATTGTAAATGGGATCGACTCCTTAATTTCTCTTTCTTCTGTCTTGTTGGTGTATAGGAATGCCACTGATTTCTGTGCATTGATTGTATATCCTGCCACTTTACTGAATTCCTGTATGAGTTCTAGCAGTTTTGGGGTGGAGTCTTTTGGGTTTTCCACATAAAGTATCATATCATCTGTAAAGAGTGAGGGTTTGACTTCTTCTTTGCCGATTTAGATGCCTTTTATTTCTTTTTGTTGTCTGATTGCGGTGGCTAGGACTTCTAATACTATGTGGAATAGCAGTGGTGATAGTGGACATCCCTGCCATGTTCCTGACCTTAGGGGGAAAGCTCTGAGTTTTTCCCCATTGAGAATAATATTCACTGAAGGTTTTTCATAGATGGCTTTTATGATATTGAGGTATGTACCCTCTGTCCCTATACTCTGAAGAGTTTTGATCAAGAAAGGATGCTGTACTTTGTCAAATACTTTTTCTGCATCTGTTGAGAGGATCATATGATTCTTGTTCTTTCTTTTGTTAATGTATTGTATCACGTTGATTGATTTGCGGATGTTGAACCAACCTTGCAGCCCAGGGATAAATCCCACTTGGTCGTGGTGAATAATCCTTTTAATGGACTGTTGGATCCTATTGGCTAGTATTTTGGTGAGAATTTTTGCATCCATGTTCATCAAGGATATTGGTCTGTAATTCTCCTTTTTGATGGGGTCTTTGTCTGGTTTTGGGATCAAGGTAATGGTGGCCTCAAAAATAACTGTGGTCTTAATCACGAGTTTGAGTTGCTGAGTTCTGTTTGTGTGTCCGTTCGAGCTGGTGTGCTGCTCCTGATGCAGACGCGACATAGGACATTCTTCATCTTCACCGAAAGTAAGTTGGGGCAATTATATGCATTTCAGAGGGGATCTTTGTTTTATGAAAGTATCTCCAATAAGAGCTGCTAAGTACCAAATTATCTGTGGATCGTTTACGAGATGAAAAGACCTAAAATTTTCCATACCAAAATTTTCCAGAAACAAGACCATTTGGAAACCAGTTTATACCCATAACAATAGACAATAAAGAAAAGAGCTGACTTTGAGTGGGACTCTATCTGACCAGCAGTTTAGAGTCAAAAATCCCAGGCCTAGCGTCTGCAGGTTTTAGTTAATATTAAGATTTATTTTCCCGGGAGGGCAACATTGACCTTAGTCTCAGTTGGGTCGATATTTAGCTCTCAGGTCAGTAAGTGTTGATGGGAGCTGCAACTAAAGTCCATAGATACTTGTTGGCTCACAGAGGCCTTGGTGGGTGTTTTAGGAAATAACTAGGAGACATCTCTTCTTCGGGGCCTGGTACCAGTTGGGGCGTTTATTTCTGTCGCTGTTCCATTTTGCCACCATCTGCATAAAACGGTGCTTCCTGGAGTGGTCATGGGCCGCAGAGCCCCCCAGCCCTCTTTCCAGAGGGACGTTAGCACATGCTCACCCCGAAGAAGCCACGCTGCCCGCTGCCTCCAGTGACTCCTCAACAAGAAGGGAGGACCTGTATTTACTGAGGACCTACTGTGTGCTAACTCCTCTGCTAGGGGCTCAGAGGCTCCATCTCACTCATCTTAAGTGCACACGTGAGCTCCTGGTGGGCCCTCCAGACGCCGGGCAGGCAAAAATGACCGACACCTTGCAGTGTGTTTTCACCCTCAAAGCATAAAAGTGGGAATCTTTTTGTATGTTTCCAAGACAACGTGGCATTTTGTGGGCAGTATGGATGCCAGAGCCTGATAGTGGTTGGAAAGTTTAAAAGATAGGATTCATGAAGGAAAAAAGGAGATGAGAAAGGCATTTTAGGCATTTTATAATCAAGATACCAAAACTGACCCTCCTCTTTTTTTTTTTTTTAATATTTTTTCATTTCCATTTTGATTTCTTTGATGATCTATGAGTTGTTTTTTTTTTAGATTTTTTTTAATTTATTTATTTGACAGAGAGAGACACAGTGAGAGAGGGAACACAAGCAGGGGGAGTGGGAGAAGGAGAAGCAGGCCTCCCGCCAAGCAGGGAGCCTGATGCGGGGCTCAATCCCAGGACCCTGGGATCGTGACCCGAGCCGAAGGCAGATGCTTAACGACTGAGCCACCCAGGCGCCCCATGACCCTCCTCTTTTTTAACAAAACAAACAGTGGCCTGCTTTCAAGGTGACCTCGTCCACGAGTGAGCCGTGTGTGATCACGCAGCATCTCTCTGACTGACGATGTGATCGGTTTGTCTCATAACCCTAAACGCTGAGAGTGAGGCATTGTTCCTACGTCAGAGGTTCTTCCTCCTTTTGGGGGCAAAGGAGTACTTTCACAACCCTCAAAAATGTGTGGTTTTCCTTTCAGTTAGGGGAGAGGGATTGCCACTGGCTCAAGACCCCCTGAAACCTTCGGAGAACCCCCGCCTCCTCCCCCTGGTTAAGCAGCCCTGCAGCAGGGCCCCCCAGTACTCACTGAGCGAACGCAGATACTTCCAGGAAAAGCCGTCCTGGCTTCCTGGTTTCCAAAGAAACAGAGAAAGCCAGAAGTACTTTTGATTGATTTTTATTGCACCGGGTCAGTTATTGATTTAGAGGCCAAGAGGAGGAAGAGGAAACAGTTTCTGTGATGTGGAGGCAAGAGCTCAGTGCTTCACGAATAGCCACAGGAAGTATGGATTTGAGAGGAGGGTAGTCAGCACCCCAGAACGAACCAAAAAAGAAGAGAATGCAGTCCTCGCTGAGGACCGCTCAGTGCCTCACCCCTGCACATCAGTAACGAAGACACTTGGGTGTAATACTCAGGAGCTGGAAGGCTCGGGCCACCTCTCTTCTCTGAGGAGGAAATGATCTCTTGTGAGCAAAAGACTGAAGACACCGAGAAATGAGGCACATCACGGGCTTCATTATCACAAGTTTCCCTGCAGGTCTCTTGTGTCCTGTCTGTCCCGCTCAGATCCATCCTCCATATTGCTGCCTAGAGATTGTTCCCACACACAACTCCTACCATGTCATTTCCCTGTTTAAAATACTCTCCAGGCTCCCCCTTGCTTCCAGGATGAAGCGCAGCTTCCTGTGAGCGGCACGAGTGCGGGCTGTCTCCCGCTGGCCCCGGTACCCCGGTGGCCCCACAGGCTCTGTCCTGCACCACTTACCTCGTGGCTCGCTCACGAGCTTCTTTTGGAGCCCTTCTGCCCCTTGAGCCCCACTTACCCCCAATCTAGTTCTCTGGGCATCAGTTATGCTCCTCCATGTCAGGGAGCTCCCCATCACCCACCCTCATGGCACTTTTCAGTGAACTGTTATTTCTGACCCTTCCAGGCATCAGCGTCCTCGTTCCTGGAGGTAAACGTGGGTCGTCTGCCACCACCCCAGCTGACTGCTTTGCTTCCTGGCTGTGGCCCTTCCCCAGATGCTTAGGCTGCTTCTCCTCCTCCACCTGTCCGGGATGTTGGCTGTCTCTGGGGTGCTCTTCTTCTTGAGCAGATTGCCTGGGAGAGTCAACACCAGCACAGGTGTGGCAGCCCGTCCATTCCCTCACTTGGGTCTTCATGGCGATTCCAGACTGGGCCTTCTGGCTGTTCATGGTACATTCCCTTGGAGGCTCCCCCTGCCCCCCAAATTCACCACAGCACACACGGGACTCATCACCTGCCCCCAGCCCTGCTCCCCCTGGGATACCCCTGCCTCCAGGAATGGCTGTCCCATCCAGACCTGTATTTTAGCACTTCCCACACCACACTGAAGTCATGTTTAGCTGCCCGATTTGACTTTCTCCTCCCCTAGCACCATGTGGTTCCTTTGTACAGAGTGACTTCTACATTTCTTAGACTACAAAGGCTCTACATTAGAGACACCTAAGATGCTAGAGACGGGAGGGGCTGTTTTTTTAAATTGTGCTAAAATGCACATGACATAAAATTTATCTTAACTGGGGCGCCTGGGTGGCTCAGTCGGTTAAGTGGCTGCCTTCGGCTTAGGTCATGATCCCAGGGTCCTGGGATCGAGCCCCGCGTCAGGCTCCCTGCTCAGCAGAGAGCCTGCTTCTCCCTTTCCCTCTGCCTACTTGTGCTATCTCTCTGTCAAATAAAGAAATTTAAAAAAATCTTTAAAAAAAAATTTATCTTAACCATTTTTAAGTGTATGGTTCAGTAGTGTTAAGTACCTTTACATTGCTGTACAAACCATCTCCAGAACTCTTTTCATCTTGCAAAGCTCTGTACTCATTAAGTAACACTCCCCCCTTCCTTGTCCCTGAAACCCACCCTTCTACTCTCTGTCTTTATAAATTTGACGACTCTAGGTGCTTCGTGCAAGTGGAATCACATAGTATTTCTCTTTTTGTGATTGGCTGATTTCACTTAGCATAACATTGTCAAGGACCATCCATGTTGCAACATGTGTCAGAATTTTTTTTTTTTTTTTTCTGGTAAGGCTGAATAATATTTCCTTGAATATATATACCATAGTTTGCTTATCCATTCATCTGTCCATAGACACTTTAGTGGCTTCTACATGTTGGCTATTATGAATAATGCTGCTGTGAACGTGGATGTATAAATATGTTTTTGAGTTCTTGATTTCGGTTCTTTTGGATATATACCTAGAAGTGGAATTGCTGAGTCATATGGTAGTTCTATTTTTAATTTTTTGAGGAACTGCTCTATGGTTTTCCACAGCAGCTATGCCATTTTACATTCCCACCAACAGTGCACAAGGATTCAATTTCTCTACATCCTTGCCAACACTGCTATCTTCTGGTGTTTTTGATAGTAACCATCTTAATAGGTGTGACATGGCATCTCATCATGGTTTTAATTTGCACTTCCCTAACGATTAGTGATGTCGAACATCTTTTTATGTTCTTGTTGGCCATTTGTATATCTTCTTTGGAGAAATGTCTGTTCAAGTCTTTCCCCTGTTTTTTTAAATCAGGTTGTTTTTTTGTTGTTATTGTTGAGTTGTAGAAGCTCTTTATATATTCTAGATATTAACCTCTTATCAGATATATAATTTGCAAATATTTTCACACATTCTGTAGGTTCCCTTTTCCCTCTTGATCATGTCCTTTGATGCACAGAAGTTTTAAATTAGCACTGGTTTTAAAATCATCAAGGACTTGTCCTCCTCATCACTGTGTCCCCAGTAGACGAGCTGGAACTTGTAGAGTAAGTGTGGAGTGAATGAACGATTGAGGACAGAGATCTGTGATTGGAGCTCTGAGTCTTCACTGCTCAAAGTGCAGTCCATGGACTAGCAGCCTGGGCATCGCCTGGGAGTTGTTGGAAAAGTAAAAGCTCACATCCCACCCTAGACCTACTGAATGAGAATCGCAATTCAACAAGATCCCAGATGTATCTGACGAACATGAAAGTTTGAGAGTGTGGCTCTGAATAACTATCTAACTCAGTAGCCAGCTCTGGTTGGGTCACTGCCGACGAGATGGAGTCTGTCACATCTGGAGAAGACTGATTTTACATTTTAGTAAAGAGTTCAGCCCACAGGGGAGAATGGTGAGTTTTCTTATTTATCAACAAAGAGAAAATTAAACACGAGAATCTGCTTCTAAAGGGTATGGTGAGTTTCCTTCATTCCTGAGGACCTTTCCTGGACAGCTTATCCCTGTGTCAGCTTGGAGTAGCTCTGCCCTGTGATCTCCTAGGGCCTCTCACAGGTAGAGAGTTCTGACATGTAGGGAGTGTGTGACCAAGACTTGCCCACCTGGGATTCCCTCGAGCTTACTGTCTGCAGTACACCTGCCTCCTCTCGTGGAATCTGACAGATCAGAGCACTCCGAGTGGACATAAAGGATGTGGTTCATTCCATCAGAGTTGAGAGGGAACCTGTCTTGGGAACGGCCTTCCACTGTGTGGTCAGCCCAGGACCCAGATGCCTCACTTTGTCCGGCGTTTTCCTGGTCTCAGGAAAGAAGCCCCCTTTCCCGGCCCCCTTTCACTATCGAGAATATCCTGCCAAGACCAGAAGAGTTTCTCTCTGATCCGTAGCAGAGCAGGGCTGGGAGGCGCATTAGGCACCGGTGATAGAATTCTGAGAGGATTTTAATAATAACCCAAATCCCAGCAAAATTATTTCCAGAGGACATGCATTTCAGGTTTCTTGAAGGATGTTTATAATAAGCCGGAGAATTTCTCTTGTTGTCGTTAATGGGCTAGAACTGGTTTCAGTTAAATTTTACATGAAAAGGATATATTAACCTGCATAAAATATGTTCATAATCTCGATTTAAAATTAAAAAGAAGAAAAAAACCCACAACCACATGTACAATATATCGCCCCAAGTAAAAGCCTTGGGAAAAAAACAAAAACTTTGCTGGTACCACGCTAGTACCATTTTTGAGGAGATAAAAATTCTATGCTCCCCTCGGTACACATGCATATCCCATTATTGTCACGGGGAGTTATGTATGTTGACTGGAGGGAAGAATAGATGCTGAGCTTCAGAAGGGATGAGAGGAGGGGAAACAGAAGTCATTTGGTTTCATGGATTTCCTCCAGTCTGGAGAGAGCAGGCGGCGGGGCCTGTGATAAGCGCGATGCAGTCGTCAGGGAGGTGAGGCCCCCCACCCCTGCCCCAAGTGGAGATGGAATCCGATTAGTCTCGTGTTAGGGACTGTTAACTCTGTCACAGGGCTGTCACCTCCCAGGCCCTCTGCTGCCTGGGGCTGACCACAGACAGCCACCAGGTTGGATGCTTCTCAGCTGTGTCAGAGGCCAGTGGAGATTCCTGGAGGCTCTGATTTTTTTCACGATGGGCCAAGTGAAGCTCTTACTCTCCAGGAAGACTGGTAGCACCTTAGGCACTCGTGAGGAACCCCCTTTTGGGAGACGGTGGGGATCCTACCCCAGGATTGCCGCAGGAGGAGTCTGCCTCACCCCGTTCTAGGAGGATAATGTGCCCCTGTGCTTTGAGGAGGAAGGTGCCTCGGGACTGACCACCTCAGGACTGCGGGCCCCTGTTTATTGCATCGATGCAGGTCATATCACGTTGCAATCTTCCACATCCCCATTCATTCCTCGCGCGTTTATTGAGTGCCGGCAGGCAGTGTGCAAGAAGCTGTGGGGACAAGAGCATGAGCCTTAGAATCTCCCGACGGACGGGAGCAGGTGGTGGAGAGAGAAGCTGGGCCAGAGGTTGGCCGAGGCCGGAGGGAGGCCTAGAGGTCCTGCAGGTCCAGCCCCATGAGTGACCCCACCGGGTGGCACAGGCCCATCCTTCTTCTGGACGTCCTGGAGAGGCCCCCTCTGGGAAGGCCCACCCTGTGGGTCTGCAGGGAATGTCCCTTCAGAACGGTAGCTTGTCTCCCAGCTCAGCTCAGCTCAGCTGATTTGCTGCTTTTATTGGGCACTTCGTTGTTGGGATCATTGCACTGCTGGGAATTTTTTTTTTTTTAACTTTTTTACTCTATTTTATTTTTGTAATCTCATGGAACAATATCATTTGTGCTCACATTTGATTTTTTTTAATAGAAAAAGCTGATTTCATTTAAAACCTCACTGTTTTCAGTGCAGAACATTTCAGAATTGTTATTAAAAGACTTTTTCAATCTCAAATAGAGAATACTAGAAAAAAGTGCCATTTTGGGGAAAAAAAAAGAAAAGAAAAAAAAGTCGTCACTGTATCTGTGACATCAAGCTAAGTATTCAAAATATCCAGAAGGAAATCGTGATGGGAAATCCTGAGTTCATGACAAGCTAATGGAACATTGAAGGGATTTTATGCCCCTAGCCAGATTTAATTCTAACTTACTATTATAACTCACAAAAGCTGAATTTATACATTCCAGCAAGCACATGTGATGTCCAAAAGGCGATAAGACACAGCCTCGTGAATGTATGACTAGAGCACACATAGAAAGATGAAGATGGCAAACTACGAATTCAGTCATGTGTGCCCATTGCTCACATTACGTATGAATTCAGCAAATGAGCCACAGACCTGCTGTTATTTTATGTCTGGTCTTACCACTTGGTTTGTGCCCTGTACATCGTGTCCATGACCTAATGCTAGTGATGGTGATGGTGATGGTGATGGTGGTGATGTGATGAAGATGATGATGGTGGTGACACATGCCCTTCACTTCCGTGGCACTTCCCCATGCAGCCGGTATCCCCGTGCTTGTCCCTAGGAACGCGGGGACAACCTGACATAAGCATTGCTATTGGCTCCGTCTCCCAGATGAGGCAGGGAGCCGCAGGGAGGTAAGGACGGACAGTGCACTGTCGGGCGCTTGGCCTCGGGTCCCTGTTCCTCCCCACTGGGCTCCGGGCTCCGCTGCTCCTCATCGAGAGCACTCAGTAAAGTTCTAGTCCACCAAATCTTGGAGTGTTTTCTGCCTTGACCTCACTGGATGGGATTTTATATGATGAAAGTTGCAATGGTGATTCTAAATGGGGCGAGAGTGGGGCTGGCAGTTCAGAATATCCATTTGTTAAGATTAGAAAGTGAAATTCCTTCCATAGGCTCTCATTTCTCTGCAGTTGCCTAATTCCTATTTGGCATATATTCTTTAAGCAGTTTTCTGTGTATTCACAAACTTATATCCATATCTCTCTATATTCCCAAAGTGTATATGCGGTCACCCCACAATCAGTGTAGGTCATGGCTACAGATTATGACAAATAATTAATGTGTGCCACCTTCCCTAAAAATGAGAATGATCTTAAACAAAATGATTATACATTGAAGTGTTTTCTCACTAACAATATATCAGGCTCATATTTCTACGTCAGTACATATAGATCCATCCCATTCTTTTAATAACTGGCAGGTGTCATGGTATCATCATTCCTTTCATCTGTCTATCTATCTATTTATCTGATATCATCATATGTCTATATTTTAACCTATGAAGTTGAAAGCCATATGCAGATTTATGTGATTCCAAGGAGTAGAACCTAAGTATCCTTCTTCTTGGTAGAAAGTCCTCATGGAAACCCTAGATAGGCCAAAAGAGAAAAAAGTCCCATGGTTCTGCTCGCGATTTCCAAGAGCATCCCCTCGCTGTATTCCTGAGGCCCAGGATATTCAAAGGAGGGTTTTTAATGCAGTGTCAGACTGGTTTTCTTTCATTTTGTCTTAAACTCATTTAGTCGATCATGTCAGAATGTGCACTGACTATCCCCTACATGCCAAGGTAGCACTTGAACCGGGCGCCTTGCCGGAAGCTAGGTCACAACCAGTGGCATGCCCCCGCCCACTTCCATCCACGAGAGAGAACAGCTCTCTGGCGTCATAAAGTTTACACGTGTAAGTCAGCCAGTGCTGTAAAGCAGAACGTTTCTCTTGGAGAACTAGTTGCTCACCGTTTCCCAGCACACTGTGAGATGCAGCCGTGAAGGTTTGACCGAGTCCGTGCTTCTGCAGAGCTGAGCGGTGTGGTTCGAGGCTAGCTCTAGCCCCAGCTCCCCACTTACGAGCTGTTGACCCCAAGCCTGCCATTTCTGTGCCTCTGTTTCTACCTTTGTAAAATGAGGGTGATGGTAAGAGCGCTTTCTGCGTAGCGTTGTCGGTACACTGATATACCACGTGTTAGGTGCTGTGATTACATTCTGGTGGGAGAAGGCCAATGAACAGGACTTTATAATTCCAAGGAGTGAAACATGCTCTGCAGAGCAGTACTGCAGAGCATATTAGCCAGGGAGGGACTGGGTTTGATGGGGAGGAGCCTCCTTGGAGCAAAGGCTCAGTAAAGTAAGGGAGCAAGCCACATTGCTATCTGGGGGAAGAACATTCCAGGCAGAGAGCACAGCCTGGGCAAAGGCCCTGAGGTGGGCTCTGGACAAGGACAACTGTGCCCGTGTGTCTGACATACACCAGGAGGCCAGTCTGGCCTGAGCATTGGTCAGCAAGGGGGTTGTGTGGTGTGAACTGAGGCCAGAGGACTCCTGGGACAAAATCATGAAAGATCAGTATCCTGATAGGGACTCTAGATTTTATTCTAAGTGTGATAAGAAACCATTGGAGAATTTTGTGCACAGCAGTGAGTGGTTTGACTTATCTTTTTAGAAGGATTAACTTTACCACTATAAAAAAATATATATATAGATTTATATTTATATATATCATTGGATTTATTTGGCACTGGCCTGAGGTCCAGTGGCATCCATCAGAATCTGGCAGGTGGTGTTTTCCAAATGATCTCTCAGTGTCTTCTTCTCTCTGCCTCTAAGTATTTCAAAGGGACCAATTGTCAAAACAACACTTCTCTGTACTCTATAATAAAAATTATAGTAATAATAATAAGTGAGCACTTGTATAGTATTTACTATTTACCCACAAGGTAATTTTCTAAGTACATTACACGTATTAATGCATTTAATCCTCAAAATAACCCTGTGGGATAGGTACTATTATGAGTCTCACTTTACAGATGAGGAAATGGAGGCACAGAGAAGCTACGGAACTTGCCCAAGGTCACAGAGCTGGTAAATGGCAGTCTTTCTGTCTCTGAGAATCGATGCTCTTAAGTACCACTAGATAGATCCTTGAGCCCCAGACATTCGATGAATCAGAGTGTTAAAGATTGCAGTGGATTAGAAGACTGAGGGTTCCAAATTGAAGATTCTCAGAGTGGACTCCTACATAGAAGGAGATAACCAAACACCCTCTCTTTCTAAACATAAATATTCTTTTGAATAATATTGCCAGTAAAAGTACTTTTAGAAGGAAGCTGGGAAAACATACATCTATGGTCCATGGGGAAGAAAAATGAGTGTCTGTATTAGATCATGGAGCTAATCACCGCTATCACTGTGCCACTATGAAAAGTTTCATGTGTCAGGACCCTCCCCAAGAGCTTCATTTATAATCACATTTTAGCTTCCAAACATACACTGGTGAAATCTAGAGACCTCCATCTGTCTGATGACTTGTAAAACCTTGGGCCTTTTCTGTGCATGGCTTTAACAGGTTCTATAGCTGGTCACCTCTGTGTGTCCTCAGAGCAATTAACCAGGGGCATGTGACTTTCCGTCATGTCATATTCATTCTGGGAATGTGCTTTGCTAAACATCCTTTGAATTCTCCAGAGTCAAGAGCATGATGCGAATTTGCTCTGCTCAAGAGTTCCAAGTGACTTCATCCAACCCACAGTGCCAAAAACCTGGATACAACTTTGAAATCTTAATCCCCATCCAAAACTTCTCTCCTGAGTTCCAGATCCTTTCTAATCCTTCCAAAGTCATAGAGATCACTGGTTCATTGGCCATCAGTTACTGAAGAATCATGTGAAAGCCAGGCATGGGGGAGGAATTTGGGCAGATATCATGCCAAGGTTTGTGGCTGTCTGAAGCAACCGAGGAAGGAGGCGTTTGGTGCCTGAGAGAGTACCTGTGTGCTGCTGGTGCTGACCAAGGGTCCTGGTCTCTAGACCCCGGCTCAGAGCATCAAGAGGCACCCATGTCAGCAGTCACAGCTGCATGCTGGATTTGGGGAGTGCAGCTGAATTCCAGCCCTCACTTTGGAGTCAGGATTCTGGTAGCACTTATGCTGCTGAAGCCAGAGGTCCTAGTGGACCAGTGATCTCACCTCCAAGGAGATGGTGAGTAGAGCTGGCATGTGGCTCCAGCAGTTATCTCAGAAAATTCCCCAGTTCTACCCTTTCACCGCTTAGCTTCCTATTCCCACCTGTCCAGTGGACATTTCTAATCAAGAGTCTCTTGCCAGGGGCGCCTGGGTGGCTCAGTCGGTTGAGCCTCTGACTCTTGATTTCTGCTCAGGTCATGATCTCAGGGTCGTGGGATCGAGCTCTGCATCGGACTCTGCCCTCTGTGCAGAGTCGGCTTGTCTCTCTCCCTCTGCTCCTCCCCCTCCTCTCTCTCAATCCCTCAAATAAATAGATAAATAAAATCTTAAAAAAAAGCAACAAAGTCTGTTGCCACCTGACACACAGCATGGCCAAAGCAGAGTACGCCAGTCGGCTGACCTGTGGAACTCAAAATTAAGTCAAGTTCATTTCCAAGGCATGTCGATTCTAACAGGGCCAGTAAGAACCATGACATCGTTTTCTTTCCTGAGGTTGGACCTACGGATACCCGTCGAGGGGTCGAGGGCCCTCCATCAAGTAGAGCCTCCCCGACTGCACAGCCTCTGCCCCCTCAGTGGCCATAGTCATGTGGGTGGGCGTCGTGAGGGGAGAATTTGTTTTACTATGTACTCCTCTGTTGAATAAAAAATGAGCACTTATCTTGAAGGGGGAAGAGGAAGTCTGCCCTCGATAATATGTAATTCTCTCTTGGGTAAATAGATTCCTGATAGTGCAGGTCGGTAGAACTGCAATCACATTTTTTAACTCTAAGGTGACGTTAGCATAAACATCCCCATGTCCTAGTTATTGATCTCTTGCTCGGATAATGCTATTACCCAATTGAACTTCTGACATCGGAGAACTTGCAGTGGCTGCAATTCCATTTTTCTTTTATTCCTGCAACTTAATTCAACGTGCACATCCAGCTGTGATCTCTATGAAAAAATGTTGTTTTGCAGGAGTCTGCATAGAATGTTCAATCAGCCTCTCTCTCCCTCTCTCTCTCCTGGTAGGAATGTTAAGTTTTGGCTTGAATCCTGAAATGAAATACTCAGAAACTACCAATTAGGAGCTTGAAGTGTGGTGTGTCCCCAAGAGGTGCACAACTTCTGAATTCTTGGGGGTTGACTTCTCTAGTGTGAGCCATATCAAGTAAATCCTTCCCCCATAGACCCACTTTCCATAATCAGTACTCTAAAACTGGGGGAAAAAGAGCTTAAATTAGAAGTAAGAGGTCCAGCCTGGGGGCTGTAATCTGCTGTTGAGTGTCTCACCACTGGCAGAACAGAAGGATGGGCCATGGAAGACTTGGCATTTCATTGCATACTGACCTTGTTACACCTAGAGTCCAGAAGGTTCCGTCACTGCATGAGAAAACTGGTCTGTGTGATAATGCTTTCTGAATCCTTCTGAGGGGAAGTTGTGCTATGTGGGAATTTAATCTGGCTCAGTGGCAGTCAGTGAGCAGTTGAGTTCAAGTCTAGGATCTGTGAGATCCTTAAGGACAGCAGAAGGGTCACACAGCTGATATTTGAACTCAGGTCCAAAGTGCCCCTGAAGCCATGCTCTGCAGTCAGCCACGGGATGATGGCCTCCAGGCCGGTCTCCTTGCCTCCTCTCCATGAACATTTCCACCAACCGAGAGAAGAATTTTTCAGAATTCCATTCCGGCCTTTCTTTGATGCATCAACATATGTCTGTATCTGAACCTCCATCCCCTCTTGCTTATCGAATCCCCTTCCAGACTAAGGAATGGATTCTACCTTGGCTGGGAGGAAATGTATCGAAACTGAGATTATAGGTACATAAAACAAAGAGGTTTAAGAACAGACAAGAGCCCAAGCAGTGGAACACAAATACCAGGTCCTTATTGGAGGAATAGAGAAACTGACCAGGGGTCTCTGTAGGCTGAGAGGGAAAAGAAAATAAAACCAGACAGTCCTGGGAAAGAGGAAATGGGGCAGATGCTTCTCACGTGTTTGGAAAGTTCTAGGGCCTTTTCTAAAGGACCTGTCACACCTTCCCAGCAGTTGGTCCACTTCCCCTCCTTCCCGTTTCTTCCTTCTCCTGCTCTCTAGTGAATACAGCAACATAAGACTTAAATGTCCGAGGCCTGGAAATCCTGCTTCCAGGGGTTTCTTTTGTGCCTGAGAGCAGTCTGAAGCACTTGCAAGGGTGTGGACAGCCCATTCGAGGTCATTGAAGGTTGTACCCTGGAGTGCACATGCACTTCTGTGTGAGTAGGAATGGGGTCTTGAAGACCCGCTGCAGGGTCCTCACCCAGGTTGTGCCCCATTGCATCACCCACTTTAACCTTGACATGCTGCTCCTGGCTCCTGGCTTTACTGCCAGTTCTATAGTTTTACCAATAATTAATGATTCCGATCATTTGCTCTAAGCTGCTTCTCCCTTGAACCTTCCACTAAAGCATCCGGGCAAAAACAAGGTGGCTTGGTGAGAACCGGTGAGGAGTCTACATTTACCGCCTTCCATTGGCCATTAGGAATTTATCTCCAGTTAAACAAGCCGGGAAATGTAATTAAGCACATGGTTGATGGTGACAGCCAAGTGTGCATGCCAGAAAAACAATAGGTTCTTTAAAGGTGCCAAGGACCGATATTATGCATCTTCTGTTGGAAACTGTATACACTTCACAATTCGGAGCCTCCTGTGTGCTGCCTCATATCTTCAATCAAATTATTATATCCCAGAAATATGCATAAGGGAAATGATTCTACACATTTTATGGAGGGTTGTTGCTTGTAGCAGTAATTGAAGTACCTTTCCACTTATGAAAGTACTAATTTTATTTGTTTTTATTGCTTTTCTAGATGCAATTATTTATTTAGTGTGCTTTGGCTTTATTGAATTATGTTTACTATAGGAACATCATAAAAATGTATGAAAACAACACATCAGCCCAACCAGCCTGGTGACCTGTATTGAGAAAGCTAGTGTTATTTTTCATATCCAAACGTAATGGAATAACTTAAGAATAAACAGATAATCTACACTAGAAAACAATGCAATTTCAAGGTAATGTAATAAAACACCTGGACAATATGATTTCATAAATCTGGGTTCTAAAATTTACATGAGTTGGGTTTTGCGTGCTTATTTGAGGACACATGGCATTTCTAAATGGAATCATTATAATGTGAAATGTAATTAAACTGAAAGGCAAGATGTTGGCTTGGAATATCTGGACAACTAAGAAGGAATGTTAAAACTTGATGTCAAAAGACAAGCAAGAGGCTCTCATCCCTATAAATCTCCTTTGAAATTTAAAAATGGCCAATTTGTGAAGGTCGATTGGCAATCGTACTGGCGTAGGAGTTCAGGAACTCTCTTTGTCTTTTGCTTCCTGTCTCTATTAGGATGCTCCATTTCAAAAGAAAAGAGGTTTTTGCTTTAGGCATTCTTTTTAAGAAACTTAAATTGAATGTAAATGATTTACTTGTCCTGAATCTTGGCAAGATAACCAAGGTGGAAGCACGAAAATAAAAAATCATAAAACAAAACAACACAACCAAAGCCAAGAAACAACGAAAAGCACGTTGCTTAAATGCAAGTCAGGTGTCTTTTATGACTGTAAATTCATGACTGACTTTTATTTTTCTGATTATGACTTAAAATTAATTAATGTGTTGTTTAAATACATGTGCCTACTAGAAAATGTGAAAGGTATCAACAAATGTACACACTCAATTGTGGGTCTCCCTTCGGCCATCCAGGTTATGTCACCAGAGGGCACCATGAATAGGTACCAGAGGCTTGATTTCCCAAGCAGGTTCCAAGGGCTTTCTAAGCATGTAAAATACATATACACATATTTACCCAAGTGATAATAAAACATACAGTCCACATATGGTTCCCTCATTCTTTTTAAAGACTGCACCAATACCCATTGTATGAATACATCAGTCTCCCGCTGATGTCCATTGAAGTGTTTCCAGATTTTTGCTTGTACCAACAAACACCTCCATTAACAATATACAAGAGGACCCGTTTCTTCTGTTTCTTTTCACAGTCTTTCTTTTTTAATGTTTGTTAACGTGAAAGACAAAAAGTGATGTCTGATTTTAAATCATGATTCTCTTATTACGAGAGGTTGAGTCTCATTTGTGTGTGTAAGAGCCTTTGTAATTTCCTTTCCTGTGAACTATCTGGTCCTGTCTGTTGTACTTTGTTTAATATTCTAATGGATTATTGGCCATTATCTTTGTTGAATTGTAAGGCTTTTTGATATGAGTTGCAAATATTTTCTTCTTCATTCTTTAATTGTCCTTTGACTTTATTTAAGAAATATTTTGCCCTCTATGGCTTGAAGATGTACATATCTTTTCTGTATTGATCCTGGATTATTCTGTAAAATACCTTCTATACACTGAGGTTATTTTTAAAAATGTCCCCACTCATTCTTCTAGCACTTATGAATTTATTTTCCACATTAAATTTTAAATTTATCTGGAATTTGTCTGGTATAAAGAATGATGTAAGGATATGATTTTTTTTAATGGCTACCCAAGTGTCTTAACACTATTTATTGAAAAATAATAATTTGTTTTATTATTCTGGGTTCATTTCTAGACTTTCTCATCAGTTTCATTGACATATAGGTGTATTCCTTTGCCAGTACAACAGTATTTTAATTATTACAGCCTTAGACTTTAATATCACTAGAATTGGATTACCAGTTATTCTTTTTATATTTATTTAATAAAAATATTTATAATTTATAATTATTTAATAAATATATTTATATTTACATATTTATATAAATATATATTTATTTAATAAATAAATAAGCACTTATTGCTTATTTATTTATTATTGAATAAGTTTGATGTGTAACATTGTATAAGTTTAAGATATACATGTGCTATTTTGATACATTTATATATTGTAATATGATTGCCAATGTAACAGTGTTTATCACATTACATAATTATACATACACATGTACATAATTATAGTGCAATATTATTGTCTACATGCATTATCCTGTGCATTAGATCTCAGTGCCTTATTACTGCTCGTTACAAGTTTGTACCCTTATGCACCATCACTCTTATTTGACTCCTCTCAGTCCCCGGATAACCACCATTTTACTCTCTGCTTTTTATAGGTTTAACTTTTTGAGATTCCACATATAAGTAATATCATACAGTACTTGTCTTTCTCTGTCTCACTTTAGCTTAATGTGCTCAAGGTCCATCCGTGTTGTCACAAATGGGAGAATGTCTTCCTTTTTCATGGCTGAATAATATTCCATTGTATATGTGTAGCATATCTTTTTTATCCATTCATCCATTGATGGGCATTTGTGTTGTTTCCATATCTTGGCCTTGTGAATCATGCTGTGATAAAATGGGGTTGCATACATCACATTGAAATCCTGTTTTTTGTTTTCTTTGGGGATACACCCAGAAGTGGAATTGCTGGATTATATGGTACATCTATTTTTAATTTTTTGAGGAACCTCCATATTGTTTCTATAGTGGTTGGACCAATTTACATTCTTTCCAACAATGTTTAAGGGTTCCCTTTTTACCACATCCTTACCAACTCATGTGGTCTCTTGTCTTCTTGATGATAGCCATTCTGACACGTGTGAGGTGATATCTTATTGTGGTTTTGATTTGCATTTCCCTGATGATGAGTGATGGTGAGCATCTTTTCATGTGTCTGTTGGCCATTTTGATGTCCTCTTTGGAGAAATGTCTAATTCTTTTGCCCATTTTTAAATTGGATTTTTTTGTTGTTGTTGTTATTGAGTTGATGGAGTTCTTTATATATTTTGGATATTATTTGACTATTTCAACCCCTTATCCATTAATAGAGTTCGAAAAAAGTTCTCCCTTTCTATAGGTTGTCTTTTCATTTTGTTGTTTCTTTTGCTCTGTAGGAGCCTTTCAGTTTTATTTAGTTCCATTTGTTAATTTTTTTCTTTTATTGTTTGTGCCTTTGGTGTTATTTCCAAAAAAATTATTTCCAAGACCAGTATCAATGAGCTTCTTCCACATGTTTTCTTCTAGGGCTTCTATGGTATCAGATCTTTTGTTTAAGTCTTTGATCCATTTCAAGTTAATTGTTGTGAGTGATGTGAGAAGTGGTCCGATTTCATTATTCTGCATGTGTTTCTCCAATTTTCCCAGCACCATTTGTTGAAGAGACTATCCTTTCACTATTGGGTGTTTTTGGCTCCCTTGTCAAATACTAGTTGACCATATATGCTAGGGTTTTTCAGTTGTCTGATGTGTCTATATTTGTGCCAGTACCATAGTGTTTTTATTACTATGGCTTTGTACTGTAGTTTGAAATCTGGAAGCATAATACCACTGGCTTTGTTCTTTTTTCTCAAGATTGCTTTGGCTATTTAGGGTCTTTTGTGGTTCCACACAAATTTTGGGATTGTTTCTTTTATTTCTGTGAAGAATGCCTTTGGTATTTTGATGGGCATTATGTTGGATCTGTAGGTGGCCTTGGGTAGTATGGCCATCTTAGCAATATTAATTCTTCCAGTCCATGAACATGGAATATCTTTCTATTTGTTTGTGTCTTCTTCAATTTCTTTCAGCAAAGTTTTGTAGTTTTCATTGTACAGATCTTTCGCTTCCTTGATTAAGTTTATTCCTAAGTATTTTTTTGATGCCATTATGAATGGGTTCATTTTCCTTATTTGTTTTTCAGGTGCTTCATCTTTAGTGTAAGGGAGTGTAGTTAATTTCTCTATGTTGGTTTTGTATCCTGCCACTTTACCAAAATAGGTTTTTTACTAAATCTTTGGGATTTTCTATATGTAGGGATCATATCATCAGCAAACAATAACAATTTTACTTCTTCCTTTCTGATTTGAACGCCTTTTATTTCTTTGTCTTGCTTAATTGCTCTAGCTGGGACTTCCAGTATTTTATTGACTAGGAGTGGTGAGAATGGGTATCCTTGCCTTGTTCCTGATCTTGGGGAAAACACTTTCAGTTTCTCTTCATTAAGTAAAATGTTAGCTGTAGGCTTGTCATATATGGCCTTTTGTATGTTACTTCTATATCTAGTCTGTTAAAGGTTTTTATCATGAAAAGATGTTGTGTTTTGCCAGATGCTTTTTCTATATCTATTGAGATGATCATGTGATTTTTAGCTTTCATTTTATTGATGTGGTGAATTACATTTATTGACTTGTGTATGTTGAATCATCCTGCATCTCAGGGATAAATCCCACTTGGTCATGGTGTATAATCCTTTTAATATGTTCATGAATTTGATTTGCTAACGTTGTTTTGAGAATTTTTGCATCTATATTCATCAGGGATATTGGTCTATAGTTTTCTTTTCTTGTGGTACCCCTGTCTGGTTTTTGTATCAAAGTGATGATGGCCTCATAAAATGAGTTTGGAAGCATTCCCTCCTCCTTGATACTTTAGACGAGTTTGAAAAGGATTGGTATTAATTGTTCTTTGCATGTTTGGTAGAATTTTCCAATGAAGCTGTCTGGTCTTGAAGTTTTTTATGTTGGGAGTTTTTTATTAGTGATTCAATCTCTTTACAGTTAGCTAAAGCTACTCTTTAGCTTTTCTATTTCTTCCCAATTCAGTCTTCTTAGGTTGTGTGTTTCTAGAAATGTAAACATTTCTTCTCAATTATGTAATTTGTTGGCATATAATTGTTCATAGTAGTCTCACGATTCTGTGTATTTCTGTAGTATCTGTTCTAAGGTCTTCTCTTTCATTTCTAAATTTTTTTATTTGATTTTTCTCTATTTTTCTTTAATTAGTCTAGCTTAAGGTTTGTCAATGTTGTTTATCTTTTCAAAGAACTGTCTGTTAGTTTCACTGATCCTTTCTATTATTTTTCTGGTTTCTATTTCATTTATTTCCACTCTGAGCCTTACTTTTTCCTTCTTTCTGTTAACTTTGGGCTTAGTTTGTTTTCTTTTTGTAGTTCCTTATGATGTAAAATTAGGTTGTTTGAGATCTTCCTAGTTTCTTAATATATGTACTTATTGTTGTAAACATTCCTCTCAGAACTGCTTTTGATATATCCCACAGTATTTGATGTTATGTTTTCATCTTCATTTGCTTTGAGATAATTTCTTATTTCCCTTTTGATTTCTTCTTTGATCCAGTGGTTGCTTAGAAATGTGTTGTTTAGTTTCCACATATTTTTAGATCTTCTCACTTTCCTCTTGTTGATTTCTAGTTTTATACCATGTGGTCAGAGAAGTTGGTTGTTATGATTTCAGTCTTCTTAAATTTCCTAAGATTAGTTTTGTGGACTAACATGATCTGTCCTGGAGAATGTTCCAGGTGCACTTGAGAAAATGTGTCTTCTGCTGGATGGAATGTTCTGTATATGTCTGTTAAGTCTATTTGTTCTAAAGTATGTTTCAATTTCAACATTTCCTTGTTGATTTTCTGTCTGAATGATCTATCCATTGCTGATAGTGGGGTATTGAAGTCCCCTACAATTATTGTATTGTTGTCTATTTCTCCCTTATGATCTTTTATTAATTACTTAATTACTTTTATTAATGACTTAATATATAATATACATATATGCTTAAATATTAATTACTTAATATAATTAATGTATACTTAATTTCATTGTTTAGTTGTTGGGAGCATATATATTTACAATTGTTATATCTGCTTGATGTATAGACCCCTTTATCATTATATAATGACCTTTGTTTCTGGTTACTCTTTTTGGCGTGAAGTCTATTTTGTCTGATATAAGTTTGGCTATGTCTAATTTTTCATTTCTGCTTGCTTGGAATATCATCTTCCATTTTTTCATGTTAAGCCTATTGTGTGTCTTTAGAGCTGAAATGATTCTCCTGTAGGCAGCATTTAGTTGGGTTTTATTTTTTATCTATCCAGCCACTTGTGCCTTTGATTGGTGAGTTCCATCCATTTTACATTTAGGATGAATATTGATATGTAAGTATTTACTATTGCCATTTTGTCTTTTGCCTTCTGGTTATTTTGTCTTTCCATTGTTTCTTTTTCCTTCGTTTCTGTCTACTTTTGTAAGTTGATGGTTTTTCAAGGTTATTGGCACAGTCTCCTCCCCCCCCCCCTTTTTAATGTTTTGTGTCTATGCTTTAGATATTTGCTTTGTGGTTGCCATGAGGTTTACACAAAACATTTCATAGATAACATAGTCCTTTTGCTGCTGATAGCAATTTATTTTCATTTGCCTATGAAGTCTCCATTCTTTCACTCTTCCCCTTTTATATTTTTGATGTCAAAAATGATCTCTTTTTAGGGGTGCCTGGATGGCTCAGTCGTTAGACCTCTGCCTTTGGCTCAGGTCATGATCCCAGAGTCCTGGGATCGAGCCCTGCATCGGGCTCCCTGCTCAGCGGGAAGCCTGCTTCGCTTCTCCCTCTCCCACTCCCCCTGCTTGTGTTCCCTCTCTCTGTGTCTCTCTCTCTCTGTCAAATAAATAAATAAAATCTTAAAAAAAAAATAAAAAAAACCAAATGATCTCTTTTTATACTGTGATTTTGTTACCAAGTTGAAATAACTGTAGTTATCTTTAATGCTCTTTTCCTTTAACCTTCATGCTGTAGTTAAGAGGTTAATAAACTATTCTAAAGAAGAGTTATCGTATTCTAATTCTATGTATTGCCTTAATCAGAGTTTTGTGTACTTTCATCTTTTCATTTCAGCTTGAGGAGCTCCTTTCAACATTTCTTGTAGGGCAGGTCTAGTGGTGGTGAACTCTCTCAGCTTTTGTCTGGGAAAACCTTTATTTCTCCTTCATTTCTGAAAGATAACTTTGCCAGGTATTCTTTGCTGACAGTTTTTATCTTTTAGTACTTCTAATATGTCATTCTTCTCTCTCTTGGCCTGTGGAGTTTCTGCTGAGAAATCTGCAGATAGCCTAACCAGGGGTACTTTTGTAGGTTACTGTCTTTTTTTCCCCCTTCACTGTCTTTAAAATTCTTTCTTTATTGTTGACTTTTGACAGTTTTAAAATAATGTGTCTTGGAGAGGGTCTTTTTGCATTGAGATAATAAGGTGTTCTATTAGCTTTGTGGATTTATATATCCCATTCCTTCCCCAGGAGTGGGAAGTTCTCAGCTCTTATTTCTTTAAATAGGCTCTCTTCCCTTCCCCTCTCTCCTCCTTCTGGGATACCCATTATTCTTATGTTGGCTTTTCTAATAGAGTCAGATGATTCACATGGTTTCTTCACTATTTAAACATTTCAGTTCTCTCTTCTCTTCCACCAGAATCATTTTTATTTTTCTGTCCTTGAGCTCACTAATTCTTTCTTCCATGTGATCTGCTGTATTTCCCGTACATTCTAATGCATTCTTCGTCTCATTTATTGAGTTCTTCAGCTCCAGAATTTCTATTTGGTCCTGTTCTGGAATTTCAGTCTCTTTGGTAAAGTATTCCTTCTGTTTATTAGTTTTATTGCTGAGATCACTGCATCATCTTCTTGAGTTTTCTTGTGGCTTGAACTTCTTTACAACAAGTGTTTTAAATTATCAGTTAGGTTATAATATTCCATGTCTTTGGTTGCTGGCAAATTGTCATTTTATTTTTGTGATATCATGTTACTGTGATTGTTTTCATATTACTGTGATTTTTCATGGTGTTTGAGGAGAAGTGGTTCTGCCACTGCATTTGAAGTAGTGAACACCTTCTTTTAAAATGTAGGCAAGGTTTTGTTTACTTTGATTCTAACTGTTCAACAGGTTGGTAATTAGGAGCCTTCCTTTTGTTTTCCAGAAGGTGGCGCTATAGCACAAGATTTTGGCTTCTGTTAAGGGATCTGACAGGCTGCTCAGATTGGGAGCACTATGCATTTTAAAAAAAAGCAAAAGGTGGGGCAGAGCAGGGGTGAGTAGGGAAGGTGTATACTCAGTGCTTGCGGTTTTGGGTGTGCCCACTGCTCCGTAGGGGGATCCTGAAGTGGGGATGGTCCTCTTTCAGTCTCTTTTCCTCTCCCCCATCCCTGTGGTCTCCTCAGAGAGAGCAACTGGTCCCTCCAGCTGTGTAGCACATAGCCAGGCCGACCACCACTCACTCCTGACTTCACCCTCCACCTCCTCTGCCAGAAGGGTGGTGCTGGCTGGTTGCTGGAGCAGCCCACACCTTCTCTGCCATCACAGCACATGCCACCGCGGGCTCCGTCACCACCACCACCCTCCCTCTGTAGTCCCGTCCGCCCACCTTAGGTGCACAGATGGTCAGATCTCTTGGCTATCCTGGTATGCTATGCAGAGGTGTTTTTCTTTTTGGTTATGGATGTCCAATTAGTTGTACATGGAAGGGGAGAGAAGAAAGGAATGACTCCTGCTGGTGTGATGCTGACGTCACTCCATAGTAATCCACCAATTATTCTTTATTTTAATTATGTTCCTTAATCATGGCAGGAAAATATACACCTCTGCCTCCTTCATTCAAATGTTGTTTTTAACAAAAACGTTTCTTTTTAATTTTACTAAATACCTTTCCAGCATCTATAGAGATAACCGTATTGTTGTTTGCATCTGTGGCTATCGTGGATTGTATTGGTAGATTTTTCTAACATTGAACCGTCTTTGCATTCCTGGAACATGGTTATCTGCCTTTTAATGTGCTTCCTCATTCTGAGTAAATCTGATTTAAAATTTACATTGATAGATTGTTTTAAAATACATGAAGTTTTTCTTCTTCTTTTAATGTTCTGGATCAGTTTAATTACACTGGAATTATCTTTTCCTTAAAGGAATTTCTCATAGAAAGTTTCCTATAAAGCTGCCTGGGCCTGGTGTTCTTGAGAAAGAGCTCTTTGACAGTATTTCCTTCCCTTCTTTTCTTTTCCTTTTCTTTCTTTTTTTGATAATAATTAGTACATTCATATTTTCTGGAGTTAATGTTTATAATTATATTTTTGGAACATTACCCATTTTATCCTGTATTTCGAAATTTGGGGCAATGAGTTGAGCAAAGTCATTTTTTTGTTTGTTTGTTTGTTTGTTTGTTTTAATTAAAAAAATTTATTTACATTATATCCCCTTCCTCATTTCCTATGTTAGTCATTTGGGCTTTTTTCCCATTTTATCTTGATTAATTTATTTTTCAGTTTATTTGTTTTATGGTGTTTTCCAAGCACAAGCTTTTGGGTATTTTTATAATTCTACTATTGTTCTGCTTTCTGATTCATACAGTCTGGTTTTAATTTTGTTGGTTTTTCTTTCTACTTTTTTTTCACTTATTTTGTTCTTTTCTAACTTCTTTAATTGGGTGCTTGATCCATTTAATTCACATTATTAATATAAGTATTTAAGACTGTGACTTTTCTGTGAGTACTGCATTCTTTGGTTTCTAGCAAGTACTGTTTTCTTTTTCATCATTATCAAGATATTCCAGAGCTTTAGTTTTGTACAGGTTAAGTCATTCAAGGCAATGTCTAGATGGTATTCTAATTTTGTTATTAATTTCTAGAATTTTTTGTTTCTGTCTCTATCTTTTATTTATTTATTTATTTTTTCCTTTTGATCAGAAACTGTTAGTGGGACACCTGGGTGGCTCAGTTGGTTAAGCATCTGACTCTTGATTTCTGTTTAGATCATGATCTTAGGGTCATGGGATCGAGCCCTGAGTTGGGCTCCACACTTAGTGGGGAGTCTGCTTAAGATTCTCTCCCTCTGCCCCTCCCCGGTCTCGTGCTCTCTCTCTCTCTCAAATAAATAAATAAATAAAATCTTTTTTAAAAAAAGAGAGAAACTGTTAACATTATTTTCAGAATTAAAGTTTATTTTGTGGCCTCATGTTTAATCATTTTTTGTTAGTGTTCTATGTCAACTTAAGAATAAATGATGATGGGGGCACCCGGGTGGCTCAGTCGTTGAGCGTCTGCCTTCGGCTCAGGTCGTGATCCCAGGGTCCTGGGATCGAGCCCCACATCGGGCTCCCTGCTAGGCAGGAAGCCTGCTTCTCCCTCTCCCCCTGCTTGTGTTCCCTCTCTCACTGTGTCTCTCTCTGTCAAATAAATAAATAAAAAAAAAAAATAAAAAAAAGAATAAATGATGATGTCTCTTTGCAGGGCATAGTGTTCTTTAGAAGACAATGAGATCTTTATGATTATATTAATTAGGTTTTTATCTATCCTTGGAAAGTTTGTGTCCATCTTTTCCCCCTTGGATCCTCAGAATGCAGTGAAAATGCACGCCCGATGAATGAAGGTATGATGTGGAACTCCCTGTGGTCAGCTAGAGTTGTGTTGTGTTCTATCTTCTAGCCGAAGATTGCCGAGGAGAACCTGACCTACGCTGAGCTGGAGCTGGTCAAACCCCACCGGGCTGCCAAAGGCCTCCCCACCAGCACTGTCTACGCCCAGATCCTCTTTGAGGAGAACAAGCTGTAACGTGGCGTCCTCTTCCGTGGTCCTATTTAATACCTGCCACCCCAGTTATTTATGATATCTTGGAAACAAAATCCTTATTTTTGTATTTTACCTCGTGCCTTCTGTGTGGTGAGGAGCCCTTTTCCAGCGGCGTCCCAGGTGCCTTCGAGGAGAGGTATGACACACGAGGTACGAGGCTCCTCTCCATCAAAGAGTAGGGGCCACAGCCCTTGGACGAATCTCCCAGGACAGGATATGTCTGGGTCCGAGCCCTGAGCAGTGTGAACTCTGATTCTGAGAGCACCCAAGGAGATTTTCTGCTGAGCCAAACCTCTTCATGTTTTCTTCTCCTTTCTTTGGGTTTTAATCTTTTTAAAATCTTATTTTAATCTTCTACTCTTCCTGTATTTGTGATACCAAGCTCATAGTATATAGCTAGAGGAAATGCCATTATAGGCCAAAGTGTGAGATGGTAGATATGTCCTAATTGGTTTTTCAAAAGGTCAGAGAACATTTCTAGGGCACCTCGATCAGAGCGAACTGCTTATTGCAAATGGTCACTCAAGATAGCATCTCTTGTTTTAAATAGATGCACTGACCCTGGTGATTTAAGGGCAGAGGCAGATTGTGGGGAACTTTGATGTCTAAGCTAACAGTCCACTGTCTCTAAATACGCCAGTGCCCATTTCCCCGCCTGTGATCACCCAAGGATGCAGGGCGAGTAGCACACCATTCTAAAGGACACCCCCCCCCCCCTTCAGCACGGTGGACTTATATTGCTATAGAAACTCATATTCCCCAGAAAGTTCTTGCTCACTGTTTTCCAAAGGAGCAAGGGAGGGAGCTAGCCATCGATGGACACGCTGGAGGAAGTGGGCCTCTTGGAAGTGTGCCGAGGTTACCAGCTCTGATTGAATGTCTGCTCTTGTGTGAGCAGAGTTTTTTTGCCTGGTTCCACTGGGGTAGGAGAGTAGGAAGTGCAAGCCGAGCTGGAAAAATGTGTTTTAAAGACCCTACTGTTGTAAAGTGCCTCTCCCAACTCGACTTCACATGTGATTTCTCATGTGTTTGGGTTGGGCTCAGGCAGGGATGCGGGGCAAATACATCTGTGCTGAAGTTGCCCTGTGTGGACTGATGCGACATCCAGCATCTCCCTGAAGATGGACACCTTCTAGAAGAGAGGCAGCCTGTTGACTGTGTGAAGGACACTTTTTGTGTGGGTGTGCTCTGGGCGGTTATTTACTGCACACTGCAGAAATTGTTTGGCTTTGTAATGGATCATGTATATACGGTAAATTATATATTTTAAACACAGCCTTGAGTGTGAGTTGTGCTCCTCTGTGAGACGAGCCACGTGCACTCGGTCTTACAAGTTTCTTATTCCCTAATTATCTCAGACTCATGTTTATATTAAGTTGACTTAACCTGTCATAGAATTCTTGTAATGGGATAACGACTACTGTGAGATTCTGGATACTATACGTTGCTTCACAATACATGGTGTTAACATTCGTGCGACAGCCAGTACTTATCTTCAGAATGAAAATTTCTTTACAGTGTAAGGCTCTCATTACAATAGCTTCAAAAAGCAAATGTTTGTCCATGAACTTAGCTCTGCAGTAACACTCGCAAAGACCCATGATAGCTTATGAGTACATCTTGTGGTTTATTGGAAAGGGTCCGCATTGGGAGCAGGTAGATTTTCTAGAAGCAGAAATAATCTGCCTTTACAAAGAGGAAGTCATTCTCTCTGGCCTATACCTGCATCTCATTTCCCTTCCCCTCTGCCAAATTTCAAAGATAGTGAATAAACCACACAGCTTTTGAGGAAGAAATACCACCTGGAAGGATTCACTGGACCTTCCCAGAGCATCCTTTAGGAGAGTGAATATATGGTTGGCACACAATTCATATAATTATCATGGGCAGCATATCCTATTTTATCATGGCAATGTTCCAGCAGACTGTGGTTCTTTGGTGTTTTGAGAAAGGAGGGTGATTTCTTCATTTGCACGAGGAGCCATATGGGCTAGTGGGGCCCCCGGGGGTGACAGGTGGGGGTGGAGAGTGGGGTACATGGAGAGAAGATTGTGGGGAGAAGCAAGAGGGTGGGGAGCCCCCAGCCTTCTGCAGAACCGAGCTGAACTTCAGTCACCCTCAAACCCATGTCCTTAAATTCAGAGGGAGTTTAGGGCCATCATATATGGAAATAAACACATGCCACTAAGAAGATCACAAGCTTTTCAGAGCTGGTAGCTGCAGGTTAGTCTTAAAGGTCACTGTTATAGAGTCAACCCAGACTTTTTCTCCAACATTCTGGTCATAACTGCATAAATCCACCCTATGCTGTGTGTCTGGGGGACCAGATAGACATAGAGTATAAAAGGAGCCTGCCAGACCATCACCCCCTACTGAAAATGCTTCCTGAAGGAATCTTGGAAGGTACCATCCACATCCGAGCAGAGTTCATCCCACCATTATCTCCAGAAGCAAACCGTCCCAGTTCAGCTCACAACTAGAAGCAATGGATGATCTGTCCCTGGTGCTTCTTTGGGATGATAAATCTGGACATTATTGTCATAGTAAACTAAAAAAATGGGTCTACTTGTTTATTCTCTATCAAGTAAATCACTAACCATGCCTTAAATTTCTAAAGTAAGGGGAAACATATCAAATAGAAATTAGGAAAAGCTCTTCAACTTGCTTTTACTCTCAGGCATCTATTGAAACAACTATATTAAAGCAGTTTATAAAAGGGACAATTGCTTGTACATTTAAATGAAATCAAAACAAGTAAGAACCCGTTACTCATAGATACTCTAAGGTTTGGTGGTGAACTTTGACCTAGGCCAGGCTTAACATGGAAACATGGAAACATGGCAGGAAGCAAGGCAGTGAAAAACGGCATCCTCAAGCTCTGAACTAAAGTTCTGAACTAAACGCCCCATGTTGTGGGGGGAAAGGGTTGGGATTTCTCTGGGATCATGTCTTCATTAAAGCATCATGATTTTGTAGCTCACAGGGCGAGTCAGAAAAAGCCAGCTCCCCCGCCCCCCACCTTCCACACCCTTCCTGATACTTGCTGGAGTGAAAATGACATGGGGCACTTGGTATTTTTTAGTGCATAGTCATCTGGGTCATCCCACACATCGATAAGCCCAAACACTCACTGGGGATAAGAACACTGAACCAGCTGATGCTTTCAGGGACTGTTCACGCCCTTGCTCATCACTCTGCCTCTGATATGCATGACTGCAACCTAGGCTGGGCCAAGAATGGGGCTCATGCTCCAGGCCACAAAAAATGGTCCAAAGCTTGCAAGAGGCCTGGCCTGGACTAATCAGAATCCTTGGGAGAAACAAAGCATCTTTCCCTTGGGCAGCAAAGCTAGGATGCCACATACCAGATCTGCCTCCAGCCATGTCTCTGGTGAGTAGAGAAGCCTTGAAGAATGAAGGAGACTTCGAGAGAGAAGCAGGGAGGAAAGCACAGAATCCTAGCTCCCAGACCCTAGAATCTCCCGGACTTTTCTCTTTCCTTCAGATCTTCTTTTGATTCAATTAACTACCCTCTTTTCCTATCTTCTAAATCCTGGTTTTGTTCAAGCTCATCAGGTTGCAATGGCAAGAATTCTGACTAATATAGTATGCATCAAAGTTGCTTCCCAGCTCAGGAAGCAAAAGATTCCCACTGAGTGTCCCTACCCAAGGAGTCCACTTACATTATGTCCCATGAGGTCCTTGCAGCCACGAGTCTCTGCACTTTCCCACTGAGCAGACCTTCTCAGGGCCCTGAAGACACTTCTTGATGGAGAGGGACTGTCAGGACTTATATTCTCCTGATGGAGGGACCCTCTGGCTTGGAGTAGGGATACCAGAAGGCCTGGAGCAGTACTAAGCAGCACTGGGGACAGCAGGGGAAAGGCACGAGGAGGAGATTCAAATGAGCCACGCCACAGGGATACTGGAGGGAGTCTTTTTGTGTGGCTGTGAAGTTTAGTGTGGCTTCCGTATAGAACATGTCTTTCAGTGTCCCTGTGTTTCCTGGGGGAGAAGGTGGGACCCAGCTCTGTGTCGTTCCTAGCCCATTATAAGGTGAGGCAACCACATGGTGGGGATGTTGACTCTCCATCACATCCCACCCCCCACCCCCACCCCATACACTGGACAGAAGCTATTCACCAGGATGGAAAACAAAGAAGACATTCATGGTCTGGAGGAAGGGCCTGCCTTCTGCATGGACAGGTTGAATGTGAGCTATGGTGGAGTGCTCCCTAAACTTTAGGACATTACCGGATCTTGATACGCTGTGGATCGTAGTTCAGGAAGTCTATATGGGGCCCGGGAGTCTATGTTTCTGACAAGCCCCCAAGGAATGCCCATGCTTCTGAATCCGGACTGTGTTTGGAGTGGCATCGATGTAAACTGTTGGGAAATGTGGATCTGGAACCCCTGGAAGGTTGGGGGCTGTCCTGAGAGTATAGGTCACAGCCGAAGCCTGACAGTGAGCAAAATCCCCAGGGAAAGGCAGCCCAATGTGGAGAGAAGGTGCCCAGACCTGAGTGATGAGGAGCTCCCTGCTGGCAGCTCCAGGAGCAGGTGAGGAGCCTGAAGGAGGCCAGGCGAGAGCAAGCGATCAGAGAAAGCCATGTCTGGGAGTTTCTCGAAGGAAGAAGCACTCAGCAGTGTGCACTCTGCAGAGGTCAAATACAATAGAGGTTGAGCCTTTGCTCTTTCTGAATTAATTGTACATTTTGCATTTTTAAAAATGATTTGTTTTGCTGGGGAAAACAATTCCCCAAGTGCACAGGGCTAACAGACTTTGGCACTGAGCCCTGTGTGCTCTGCTCAGTAGATTTTCCCCGAGGCAATCGGTGTCTTTCCATAGGGTGGCGATTTGGGGAAGACTCTTAATTAATGCATAGGGTGGGGGGGCAGTTTTCTGCTCCTTCTCTTGTCATTGATAAAAGATGACTTGGTGTCTACTTCCTAATAAACACAGCTCGATTAGCTTCACACACCAATTTAGAGTCTGATTGTTAAACGTTAATGTACTGGACCCTATAGTTTTAAATAGAATTAGAGATGTTTACAGCTTTGGTTAAATGCACCGTGTTCTTCCACATTAAACTTTATTACAAGTGTCCTCCATCAGCAAATAGGAGAAAAACTCATTATTAGCTGGTGTGTATGAGGGCCGTGGCTGCGGCAGGCAGACCCAGCATTCTGTTTTCCTTTATTACAGCTTGCTAGCTGGCAGGTGGGCATGATCGCTCCCTATGTATGAGGATGATTAGGACCCCAGACTCCCGGGTCTATGGGGGGATCTGAGAGAATCCATGAACACCCAGGAATTTTTATACAGAAGTTTGTGTTGCTTGTGTGAGGGCCTGATGCCCTCTTCAGTTTTCTAAAGGAGTCCATGCTCCACATAAGATGGGACCTTTAGAGACTCTGCCAGGGTCCTAACGGTAAGGTCCCCTAGGAGCATCATGATGAAGTCTGTCACTTTACAACTGGGGAAGGTAAGGAGTAGGAAGGGACCTGCTAGTTGGTGGCAGAGCCCGGTTGGAACCAAGCTTTTTTGTCGCCAAGCCTGGTGACCGTCCCCCCTCAATCTCCCCACCCTAACCCCCCAACTCCACCACCAAGCTCTGGCCCCAGGCAGCCCACCAGTTGGAACGCTGGACATGGAGTCTCCGGACCCTTCTCCTGAGCTCCATGGCTACCCACTAGCCCTCCCCCCCCCCCCCCCCACCCCCGAGCACAGCCCGGATCTCTCAGAAGCCAGTGTCCACGGCTGACCACATCATGAACACCCCGCGCCCCTCAACAGCTAGCCGTGCTGCTTAAGAACACCACTGTTCAGCCCGTAACTAAGACAGGAAACCTGGTGTCGTCAGTGGAGATGGAGGTCATGAACAGCAGGTGCAGACCTACTGCTGACTTTTGGAGAAAAATACCAGGGGCCAGGCACCGTACTGAGCACATTTTCTGTATTATCTCATTAATACAGAATGCCGTACCGTGCCGCCCCCATCTGCAGACAGAGAAGCAGAGGGTCGGAGAGCTCAGCTAGCTTGCTCAAGATGGCAGAGCTGGATCATGATATCTCCCGTTTCACGTTTGCCCGCACCTGCCCCTCCCCTCCATCCACACGGCTCCTGCCTTCCACCGGCTCTGGGCACCTCCCTCATGGGCCTCCGCATTCACACCCAACCTTCGCCCTGCCGTCTAACCCATCATGACCCGGCCCGGCTTCCCTTGCTGGTTCCACTACTGCTGGCCGCCCCCTCCCCTCACACCGTTTGCTCAGCCCAAGTGGGGCGTCGGGGCTGCAAGAGGAGGCAGCTCCGGCCGGCGGAGGCTGCCCCAGCAGTTCTCAGAGCATGGGGAGAGGAGACCACGCCTCTGGCCACCGACCCAAGCCCCAGGGGCAGCCACGCAGCTCCTGCTTCTGCAGCATCTAGGGCCAGAGCCCCAGGACCAGGGAGCCCAGGCAGGGTCGCCGTGCTCCCCGAGTGTCACAGACACAGCTGCTGGCTTTGGTGGCACAGTGGTGGCAAGCTCTGGAGCGACGTGCATCTAAGGCAGTAGAATAGGGAGACCTCTAGCTCTTGGGAGGTGCGAGGGTTTTGTCTACACTGGCAGGGTAAGCTTAGCCAGGACTGACCGTGGAGACAACCACAGGTAGGCTCCTCTGGGCTTTCTGTGATGTCAATGGAGGGGCAAGCAAAGAAAGACGGGGCCTGCTCCTGGGCTGGGAGAGTGCCACTCAAGTCACACGTCCCTGCGGAGGGACAGATTTTCTCTCGGCCCCAGCTGGCAACACGGGACTCCCAGTCGCCAGAAGCCGATGACTCGGCATCTAGGAACATGCCCTCCTTATAGAATGTTAGGACTTACAGGGCCCTGAGAGGTTGTCTGCTTAAACCTCCCCGTCAGTGCCCCGTCACTTTACAAACAAGACCATGACTTAAAGGTCACAAATTTGACCATTAGTGGTCATCAGGATCCCAACCCAGGGCTCACCTTCTTTCCATAACTCCTCTCCCCCCAGCCTGTGTGCCTTCCCTCCCTGCCCCACCCCCAGAGGTCAGTCATGTCTTAGCCTGATCGAGGGGGGCTGGATGGAGAGCACCCATCTGAAGGTGACAGCTAACGGCTTCCAGCTGGAATGAGCAAGGTCAGGGTTGCAGAGGGGCGGATGCATCACACCCAGCAAGCTTAGCAGCCCCAGGGGAATTCCAGAGGCCACACTCAGTGCCACAGATGTTCACTGAGCACCAAGTATGTGCCAGGCATCGAATGCAGAAGCCCGAACAAAGACGCACAGCCGATGGGCAAATCATACTGACGGTGGTTGCCGTGGGCGGGGCAGTCGCGGTGTGCTGGGCGCGGCTTGCTGGTGCTCCGGGCTTCGCAGCAGCCCCGAAGGAAGGTGGCATTCCTGCTGTGTTACCATTGGCAGAAATGAGGGTCAGAGCGTCTACGTCGCTTGCCCAAGGCTGCACCGCACGTTGCAGAGCTGGATTACAAGTCATGGTTGCTCAGTGTCAATCCTGTGCTCTTTCTATTGTGGTCTGGCCCAGAAACACAAAGGAAATAATCCCAAATTGCCCTGGCAACCAGAAGGAGGAAAGGGTCAGGACAGGCTTTTTGGAAAAAGTGTCCATTTGAGCAGAGCTCCGTGGAGGGGCGAGAATCTGCCCAGAGGCAGAGGGCAGGGGGCTCCGTGGGCCGTAAATATCCCGCTGCACACAGAGCTCCTGGTGGGAAGGTGCGTGGTGGGAGAGCGGTGGGGGTGGGGGGTGTAAGGCTCCTATCTGCCTCCCCTGGGGGACTGCGGTACACAGGAGCCAGGACTGCCTGGGAAGGGAGATGGGCCATAGGCTGTTCAAATGGGATTGCAAGGAGTGCACAGGCTGGGAGGGCTGGGCGCTCTGCTTCCCCTCACAACCAGCAATGACGATCACCTTATCATCACGCACAAACGGGCCAGTCAGGTTAGGAGAAAAGCTGCAGTAAAAAGGTAATTTGGTACACCTGACGGATGGCAGAAAGAACAAAAAGATAACACTGCAGAGAAAAGGTCTTCACTGAAAGTCCCTAAAATTCTGGAATTCTGCCCATTCCCATCCCCAACGAAGGGAGTTGGTGGCCTGGTTACTTTTAGCTTTAGTGTGTTCTCTTATTTTGATAGATTTGGAATTTATGCACTTAACTGGCCACATGCTTGTTCCAGATAAGTGAGTAAAAAGGAGACCTTTGCTAATTGACCAGCTCCTTCTGTTTATGGCCTGCGTGACCATGATTGTGGTAGGAAGGGAATCATGAGGGATCCAGCCCGGGCTTGGGACTTCCTGAGTTAACAGACCGGGGGCGGGGACGTGGTGGGGACTCACCGCTTCCTCGCGCCTCCCCCAGTCCTTCCCGCCAGGCGCTTCTCCCCGCTCTTTGGCCAAGTCTGGACAGCAACCCCGCGGCTCCGGGTAGGCAGCGCCTCCTGGTGGCCACTGCTGAGAACTTGCGGACCTCCCTTGCTCCCACCTGTCGTCCTTGGCCCGGACCTCTCCTCCTGTCTTCAGAGGCCGCTCCTTCTGCCTCTCTACATTCCCGCGCATGCTCGTCCTACTCCAACCTTCACCAAATCCCACTCTTGCTCTTAGCATTTTCACTCCCTTTCCCGCTCTCCTCATGCCTTCACTCCATTTGCAGGGAAAGCGGTTATTTCGTCGTGGGCCATAAGCAGGCTAGGACCGGGCCCACACGTCCAGCCATTCTCTCTGGCTCGGGGGCCAGAGCCCAGATCAGAGCCTATAAATGGAGTTCTGTGTCTGCGTTCTTTCTCTTCCCACACACTTTGTTTTCTTTTGCTGGTGTCCTGGCTTTTCTCACTCAGTAGCATGAGCACGGGATTTAGTCAGAAGCTCGGGTCCAAATTCGGAGTCTGCCTTTTAATTGCTGTGTGTCTTTGAGAAGCTATTTGAGCTCTGGTCTTCAGTGTCCCCCTGTGAAAAATGACCAGTCATCATCACCGCCCCTCCATGTGGGCCTCAAAAGACAGCGGGAAGGGGCAGGCGTGTGGAGGGCTCCCAGAGGGGCTGCACCCCAGGGAGGAGCCGCCCCAGGGCCCAGGACGGGATGCTGGTGCAGGGAGTTCTAGCCCCCAGGCTGGCTCTCCCTTCGGCTTGTTCTCACTTAGACTGAGGATGAAAACATCTACTGGTATTTGTTCGACCCACATGAACACATGGAGCACTAGGCCTGGGCGCAGAGTCACCTCCTTTCCTTGCTCCCAGGACCTTCCACGAGGTGCCAGCAACCGGCCTCCGGCTCCCAGCTCTGCTTCCTTAGCACGCCTTCCTCCTCCAAGTGCTCACGGTTGGGGAACAGGACGAGGAAAGGATGGCTTTCTTCTCCCCAGGGCACAGTGAGTCCCACTAAGGGCAGCCCCTATCTGCTTTGTCACTACACTGTCCCTGCGGCCTGTCACAGAGCCTAGGACCCAACTGCTTCGTGATACCTAGGAAGGGGACGAAGGGTGGAGAAGGACAGTGAAGGCATTTTGAAAACTAAAAAACACAACCCACATGGAGGGAATTTTTTTTCCTATAGATTTTATTCCTCCCGAAGGCATCCAAACCCTGTACCCCAAACCGCATTATCCAGAGCTTCCACAACTCAGCAGAAAGACACTGCTATATTTGTCCTGTTGGCAGCCCCCTCGGCCAGTTTCCATCAAGGACCAGCCTGCAATCACATGCTTGCCGGGGGCGGGGGGGGGGGGGGTGGTGACCAGGCGGCCGTGGCTGGCTGCAGTCTGGCTGTGGTCCTGGCAGGGTGGGGGGCTTGGCGGGAACCCTGGGGTGTCGACCGCCTCAGAGGCCCGCAGAGGTTCCTCTTCTGTGGGACAAGAAGGAGGCGGTACATTTTCCCCGGAAAGCACTGGACCATGACAGCCAGGAGGCTGGCTCGGGGTTGGCCCCACAGCCTCAGAAACATCTGGAGTCAGAAGACCAGAGCTGAGGGCTTGGGTCTGGGGGAAAAGTCCTTGCCTCCCTAGGAAGATACCTGGCTTCAGTGTCTAGACGGGGGCAGGCTAATGTGTAACGTGTAGAGGCTTAGGCAATATTTTATTTCCCCAGATGAAATCCCAACTCTAGAACCAGGTCGTGAGAGGAGCTTAGGCTTGCAAGTTGCTTACACTTTACAAAGGGTCTTCGGGTGTGTTGTTTTTCTCCCCCAGATTCGACACCTAGTTTTCTAGTACTCTTTCTGGGGAAGGGCCAGGGTTGGCCTAATTTCCAGCCACTCTAGCCCTTCCCTGCTCCTTGACAAAAGCAGGGGTGCCAGCCACTGCCTCCCTGCACCCCCGCCCGGCCCACCCTGTCCGGCTCCTTGTCCGTGTGGGGTAGCCTTTCGTGCCCCCCAGGGGCGCCACGGCCCCGTCTGCCCCGCTGCTCGCTTCTCCTCCGAGATCCCCAGAGTGACCTTACAGCTCGCCAGCGGACGTCGTGCGGCAGGGAGAAATGGACCTTTTCACCACAGATGAGCCCAAGTAAGACCAACGTAAAACCGATTACTCTGCCTCCCGTCACTTGAGCTTTCCCGCATGCCACCACACGTCATCGACAGTGTCGACGGCCCCACTAGGGTGCATGTTTCTTTACTTTTTACTCTTATTTGTTTTATTGTAATAAAATACACATAACATTAAATGGACCGTCTTAGTGGTTTGTAGTGAATGGATGCACTCACACGGTGGTCAATCATCTCCGCCATCCGTCTCCAGAACTTTTTCGTCTTCCCAAACTGAAACTCCAATCCCCCCACCCGCTGAGTCCCCGGCCACCACCACTCTGCTTTCTGGCTCTATTTGACCATTCCAGGTACCTCACGTAAGTGGCATCATTCAGTATTTGTCTTTTTGTGACTGGATGGCTCTATTTACCATAATGTCTTCGAGGTTTATCCGTAGAATGGCACGTGTCAGAGTTTCCTGCTTTACAAGGCGGAATACTATTCCATCGCATCTATGTTCCATGTTTAGCTTATCTGTTCATCCGTCCATGGGCTCGTGAGTTGTTTCTGCTCTCTGGCTTCTGGAATAGTGCCGCCATGAATGTGGGGGTACGAATATCAGTTAGAGTCCCTGCTTTCAGAGAGCGAGTGCTTTCTCTGAAGCTTTTCACCATGGCCCAGTGCAGGGCCTCACGCAGATGGAGTGCCCAACAGACACGCCCGGGCTGACTTGTTGCTGCTTATCTCTTCCCTGGAGCAGTGGGTCCCGTACTGCTGAGATGAAGATGCCTTTGGAAGTCAAGATTCCCTTTGGGGGACATTTGGAGATTGTGATACATTAAATCAATGATAACCAAGGATGTAATTTAGCACTAAATTAGGTGTCCAATTTGTAGTTAAGAACGTTCTATTTATTGAACTTAACCATCGGGGGTGAGCTGGTAAGTGGCTCGAATGAGAATGGGAGAAAACCCGCAATGTTTGGTTTTTACGGTGGAACGTTCCAGGAGTCGTGCTTGCAGAGGGTAGTTTGAGATCTGCACCTGATTTGGATGCTCTCAGGAACACCATGTGACTGATGGGGCCTCGTGAGGGTGCCCCGTACCCATCAGGCCTCCTGCGTGCTGGTACCCAGCTCTCCTGTAAGCCAGCACCGTGGGGCAGCAGAGCCTCCCTCCCAGGAACTGCTGGTCTAAGTTTGTGGGGCCAAGTGGTCCAGCTGAGGCCACTCTTGTTTCTGTTCTTTGCGAGGAGCCTTCAAGGCAGGAGGGGCACAGGCCGGGGGAGGGTCAGGACGTGGTGGAGAGAGGCCTGAGCTATGTGAGCTAAAGGGAGCGGGGCTGGGCACTGAGCGATACTCTTCCCGTTCTTGAGTCTTACGGCATTTCCAGCCACTTTCTTGCTGTTTCCATCTTCTCAACCTCCCTGAGGATCAGTTTTCTCATCTTTGAAATGGACACGTTTCCTCTAGGGATGATGACCAGGCTCGACGAAGCCAGGACATTAAAGGGCTGGCGGACTCCCAGAGCGTGCCAAGTGCTCAGCACACAGGGGCCGCCGCTCGCCGCCCTGCCGGCCCCCAGGGGCCCCCCGGCTCCGTTGCTGCAGGTGGCCCCGGCTCCCGTCTGCAGCCTTCCCACAGTGCCGGTGTCCTTGGAGCCCCCGTGAGGGTGGGACAAACTGCACGGGAAGTTGCTGTGGAAGCACCGTGCACGGAGGGTGGGGTCCTCGGCCCTCCTCCTGCTCCATGTGTCCTAGCGGCTGCCTTGGGTGGGGGCTGCGGCTGGGAGTCCCCCAGCCGGCCTCTGCTCAAGCGACACTAATTGTGTCAGGGAGAACGGCTCACTAGAGTGGAAAATAGTCCTCATATATCTAGCTGAAGACGATAATGACCTTTTAAATTACAGAAGCAATTTTATTTCAATACCTCAATTACTCTGAACTCTGAAATGTCAAAGTGCTCGGCACTTTCAAAATAGCTTAATATAGACATTTATAGCACTTAGACACAGCTAGTTTCTTATCTAACCTAATTACGTGTTGTACAGGAAATGGCGAGGCTCGCCATCTGTGTTATTTTTCACAGCGATCCCCACGCACGGCCCCGGGCTCCGCCTGGGGTCCCACAGCTGGGTTCCTGCCCGGCCCGGGACACGCCAGCCCCGGGAGCAGACGTGAGCGGGTCCCTGCCGGGGGCGGGGGGCCAGGGGCCCGGCCTCAGCCCCGGGGGGAGAGGAGGATGATGTGGGCCTCCCAGTTTGGGTAATGCCCACAGCGTTGCGGCCAGACTCCAGACACGGCTCCCATGGACGTGAGATGCCGCGGCCGCAGGAACGGGAAGGAGTGGCCCACGAGAGCTGCTGGCGGTGGGGCTGAGCACCCTGCCTCTTCGGGTGGAGCCGGGAGGCACCGTCCCAGGATGGGGGTGCTGAGAGAGGCCAGGGTCACCTGGCCAGACTTGGCCGGACTGGAATCTTCTGTTGCTACTTTTTAGAAGCCGCCCTCCCTTCTTCACATCTGCAGCGTAGAGACCTCTGGCCATCCTGGGTGACGGGCTCCCTATGACCCTCCCCTCATTTCTACTCTGCCCCTGTTCCTGCTTCTCTCCATCACCCTGCCCCAAATCAAACCCCCCCCCCCCCCCCCCCCCCCCCCCCCCCCCCACTCCCGTTTTTTCTCGGAGCAGCATGCTCCTGCTTTAGAGACTCGTGCTGGCTCATCTCATATGCTGGAATGTTCTCCCCCGACACCCACCTGGCTCTGACTTGCTTGCTTCAGCTCTCAGATGTCACCTTCCTGGGGCAGCGATCCCTGGGCGCCCGGTCACGTGTCTCCTCCCCGCTTCCTTGCCCCTTTCCCACCTGTTTCTACTTGGAATGGCACCTTACTGACCAGGTATTTTCCTCATGTATTGGCTGTTTGTCTCCTGGAGTAGAATGCAAGCTCCTTGCAGGCTGGGGCTTTATCAGGCACTGCTCCACCTCCAGGGCCTTGACCGGCACTGGACATACAGCGATCACTTGGCGAAGAGTGTTCAGTGTTCAATGAATGAGCAGATGGGAGGCCAGGAGAACAGGCTGGAAGGTCCTGGGAGGAGATGGGCAGCCCACGGCTCTAGGCTGGCTGGCTGGCGGACACCGAAGGGCCAGCTTCGACACTGAGCGGCTGTACAGGGCACCCGGCTAAGGGAATGCATGCCTTGCACTGTAGACACTTTTACCCTCCAACAGGATTGGGTGTGATCATGGACATTTCACAGATTTGGGAAACGAGGCTCAGAGAGGTCACGTCAGGTTCCTCGAGTTCCTCAGCGGAGCACGGGCAGAGTTGGGACATCAGCCACAGTCTGTCCTACTTCAAAGCCACATCTTAGCCAGGGTCTGGTGTTCCCACCTGCTGGCCGCGGCAGTGAGACTGCCAATCTTGGGAGGGTCCAGTTGTGTTTAGCTGGTTACCAAGTGTCCTGCTCATTGCCCAGGTCCTGTCCCAAGAGGTGACCTGCTCCCATTACGTTGCCCACTCTTTCTATGTCTCTCACTCCCCGTTGTACCTGTCTTCCTTCTCCAGTCCTCACTGACCAGTGTCTGCTGGTCCACAGGCCACGGTAGCCCTGGCACAAGCAGATGGGGGCACCCCTGCTGGAGCTCAGGCCCAGCCTCCCAGCTATGGAGCTGCTCTCCGCGGTGACCGCTTATTAGGACCTGGCCAGACACTGGGAAAACATCTTTGTAGAACTTCTGAGGGTTCCTTTCAGTTCATCATTCATTCGTTCACCACAACTTCCGAGAGTGCCCACATGGGACCAGCCCCTCCCGGCAGTAGAGACAGACGTAAATACACAGGACATTATCTCTGATCTTCAGGACCTCACCAATGCTCAGGGGCTTGGCCAGGAAAGGGGAAATTTTGCTCCCGAGTAATGCGCTGGGGTGGAGGCAGCAGGGGGAAGGGGCACCAGGGAAGAGTCTGGCTGGGGGCTGGTTGGGGCTTCGGTTCAGGTGCTCCTCTCCCCGCAAACCTCTTCGCCTACAACCGAGGTGGGATAAAGAGCCTTCCTTGGAGTCATTATGGGAGGGGGCTGCCTCACCTGGGTCCACCCAGCCACGAGGTGCCCACTCTGGGTCCCTTGCAGGGCCGTGTGTCCCTGTCCCCTGCAGCAGGCCCTGGGCTCGGCACTTGTGCTCAGAGAGGAAGCAGGCACCAATAGTCTCCTATGTTGGTGCTAGGACAGTCCAGGGGGAGGCAGACAGCACAGAAGGGCCCACCCCTCCCTGCGCTACGTGCCACCCAGGTGACCCATGGAGCACAAGGGAGAGAGAGCCACGATGCCTCGGAAGGAAGGGCAGGGGAGAGACAGGGTGGCCACGTCTTAGAGCCAAGGAAAGAACACTGGGAGAGGCCCAGCAGGGCTCAGTGCTGTCCCAACAAGGACCTCCTGCGGCTCTTCGATATGATGCCGTGTTAGGCGGGGACACAGACTACCCTGAATCCAGGCCCCTCCCGCTGGGACTGGGCCCCCAGCCTCTCCCAGTCTCAGTTTCCTTAACTGTAAGACACAAGATAACATGAGACAACATGTATCTGGCTTTGCCCTCCAGCAACCAATTCTCTGAAGGGTGTCCCTCACTGTTCTACCTTGAGTGTCCCCTGATGTCCCACTTCCTCACGAGCTGTGATCTTTTCATTTTGTCCTTGTCTGTCTCCATGACTGGACTATCAGATCCCCAATGGCAGGGACCTTAATCTGTCTTGTTCACCATTGTGTCATGGCCCTGAGAAGAGTTGGTGTTGGAAAAGTAATTATGAATAAATGTGGAATGGGTTAGAAAGCGCCTGGAGGAGGACATGACCCCCAGAGAATGGCTGAGAAATTCTTGCCAGCCACTTACAGACCCTGAGGGGTCTGGGTTCGTGGGATCCAGGGGGGGTGTTCTTTTGCCCCTGCGTGCAGTGCAGTGGTGGTGTTTGCACATTTCCCAGGCTTTGAGTCTCCCCCAAAGTGCTGGCCCCGTGGTTGTAAATGATAATGGGTTTGGGGGCCATCCTGATGATGTGAACCTGATGTGGCTTGCAAAACCACAGCATGAGGAGGCCGCAGGACCTGCTCCACACTGGAAGCGCCATTCAAACCTCCCCAAGGTGTTCAGACTCAAAATAAGGGCTCGCTCTGAACGGCCCAGACATAAGACACCTGCAGGCTCTACTTGGCTCCTCAAACTGCCAGTTTGTGACCCTGCCCTGGTCCCAAGGCCCCAGAGATCCCCAGTATGTGAGGTTGGGTGCCTCCTTCTCGAGGCAGCTGGGGGTAATCACTATTCACTACTCCGAGCCTTAAGAGGCTAGGAGCACAACTGGGCGAGGCCCTGTCACTGGTGAGGAGGAGTCTGCTAACTCTGCACCGTGGGACCCCAAGTCCGTAGGCTTCTCTAGCATGGGGTTCAAGTGAGGAGAGGGAATGCCCTTCCTTCATGGGCTGTCTCTGCTACGCAATGGTGGGTCATTCAAATGGGATGACCCCTCAGTTCTTTCGGGAAGTTGCCTGGGGGTGTCATGTGCCCTTGGGAGCTGACTCTAGGGGTTCCTGTGCTCCAGCCTCCTGTGGGTGTCACCTCCAGTCCCTTAATGGCTCTCCACCTTCCTCACATTCTCTCACCAGGGCTCCATGGCCATCGGGGGTAGCTCATGCCGCTTGGCTCACTGAACCCCAATCATGCCGTGTTTCACACAGAAATGGGGAGAAGACGCCTCTCCCAATGTGGACCTGGCTTTGCTGCCTCCAGTCTCCCAGCAGAGGCCTTATGCCTAAAGCCTCTCCTTGTTCCTCATGGAAATGGCCCTGGGTACTTACCCAAGAGCAGGGTCAGTAAGCTGCAGCCCTGTTTTGATACAACCTACAAGCGAAGAGTGATTTTTCCATTTTTGAATGTTTGGAAAAAATCAAAAGAATAATACTACTTTGTGGTGTGAAAATTACATGAAATTCAAATTTCAGTATCCATAAATAAAGTTGTGTTAGAACAGGCACGCCTATCCCTTTACGTTATCTGTGCATTGTCTATAGCTGCTTTCATACTGGAAGGGAAGAAAGAGTTTATCTTTCTAGAAACTTCCTTTTCCAAAGTGATTGTACCATTTTACATTCCCTCCCACTGTACAGGAGTTCCATTTCCTCCACGTCCTTGCCAATATTTGGTATGGTCATTCTTTTTAGTTTTAGCCATTTTTACAATGTTGTGGCCTATTATTTGGTTTTAATTTGCATTTGCCGAATGATAATGATACTGATATCTTTTCGTGGGCATACTTGCCAGCCAGATACCTTCTTTGGTGAAGTGTCTGTTCAAATCTTTTGCATATTTTTTTTTTTTAACTGGGTTGTTTATTTTTTTTTTCATTGAATTTTGGGAGTTTTAAATTTCATCTAGATACAAATCCTGGGACAGATATGTGATTTGCAAATATTTTTTTCTCCATCTGTGACTTGTCTTTTATTTTGTTAACAGTATCTTTCAAAGAACAGAAGATCTTGAATTTGACAAGGTCCAGTCTACCTACATTTTCCTTAGTGGATCATACTTTCGGTGTTATATCTAAGAGACCCCGGACTGGGTGGTGGTAGGCGGACATGGAAAAGAGTTGTTGTTTGTCCTTTTGTTTTTATGTAATTAGTAAAAATAGAGACTGTGCCTCAAACCTGTGATTTCACAGACATTAATGCTTAGAGGTTAAAATTCACGGAACATGTGGAGTTAAAGACAACATTAAGATCATTGCAGTTGATACAGAGGGCCTAGAGAAATCATGAAGGTGGTACGGGAATGAGAAAAATTCTGGAAGCATTTGAATGAGGGGATAATGCCCCAGAGAAGAGAGACAAGACAAGGAAGGTGTTATTCTCTTATCAGGCCCTGTGTGAGAAACCACGTTAATCAGCATAATAACAATAATAAGCCTTTCCTGAGCCCTTGCTCTGTGGTAGGAGCTTACACGCATGATCTCATTGAATCTTCCAGCAGCCTGTGAGGTGGGGAATTGTCACTCCGACTTTACAGAACCCCAGGAAGGAAGGACAACTGGGGCAGAGGGACACAGAGCCCAAAAGCCACACGGGGTCAGAAAGGGTGATCTCACAACCTCTGCTCCCGGGGGCTCCAGGGTCCCGGACACCCGGCGCAGGGGGCCTCCTGAGACTTGTGCTCCAAGTAGAGAAGACCAACTTCCAGGTCCCAGAGCGCTGCTTTTTGAGGCAGTGAGTTCCTTGTTGCAGGAGATATCCAAGCTGGTCTCTTCCGATACAAACTGTTCAACCCATTTTTCTTTTGTATTATTCCAGGAGCATCTAGGCCCACTCTTCATCCTCCCTGTTTTGTTGTGAGGTGGGATGGGGCAGCCAGTCCCAGAAACCCAGGCACTGGAGAGTAAGGCAGGGTGCTGAGGCTCAGGGCCTGGCGGCAGGCTGTTTACACCTCTATCTGTCCGTGGCCCCCCAAGGAACAGGAGGCCGTGCGGTACTGCAGAAAGGGTGCTCTTGTCCGGAGCCCTGAGCAGGTCCTGCCACTGCCCTGCTACACGACCTTAGTTACGTCCCTTCCCTTTTCTGGGCCCTGGCTTCCCCACCTGTAAAAGAGCAGAATTAGAGGCTCTGTGTGACCCCAGATGGCTACAGGCTCTTAGGGGTTAAGTTTCAGGCATCCGTGTCCAGACTCAGTCTCTCTCCATCAGGCCCCAGCCTGGCTTGGAACACTCAGTGGTTCCTTGGGCAATGCTAGTGACTGAATGAATAAAGGAATGAATGAATGAACAGACGAACGAGCAATTGCCTGGGTGGATAGTTAATGTAAGCCATCACTCCGCCGTCAGTGAAATCGCATCAATGCCTACTGGCTGAGTGAAGAGCAGGGCCGCACAGTGTGCCGGGCAGAGCGCTGGGCCCAGGGGACCTGGGGTCACGGCAGGGTGGGGGGTGTAAGGTGATCATTTCTGGCAAATGGCGATAGTGGGTCTTGGGCAAAGTCTGTCTGTATCAGCTGCTTTGCGGGCAGACAGCTCAGCCCTGGACCACACAGTGTTCCCTGAGCTTTCAGGGATTTGGGGGAAGGAGATAACTTGGAGAATTCTGTTTACTAAGGAGACTCGGAAGGTGCCCCTGGCAGCAGCCCTAAGAATGAAATGGGAACAACACACTCGTGTGGGCAGACACACGCACGCATGCATGCACGTGTGCCCACACACACACACACACACGCATGCACGCACACACACGCACGCATGCACGCACGCACACACATGCGTGCACTCACGCATGCACACGCACACTCACACGCGCACGCACGCACACACGCGTGTGCACTCACGCATGCACACACGCACGCACACACACGCGCACACCCTGGATCTGCACATGTGATATGTACCCAGAACTTATTAAAGCAAAACTGATTTTGGCTTAGAGAGATTTGATTTTATGCTAAACAAATTTCATCAGGATTTTCATATGAAGAGTCTATTCCTCCCCAAATGTGCCCTGCTCGGCTGCATGCTAATGTGGCCAAATCCAATCTCTGAGTTCTCTGCAGGCCCGTGACTGGGTTCTTAGGACTTGGCTCCCAGCTGCTGGCTGAGCCTGGGGGAGGGAGCTTCTGTCCCAAATGGAGTCCAGAGCACAAAGGAACAAAACCAGAAGGTCAAGGTATGCTTGCCGAGAGCAAGGGCCAGAGGAAACATGGTGGTGGCACAAAGAACCCCTTGTGGTCCCTCCACCAGGTTCTAGCAATTCACAGAAGCAATTCACTGTCATGCACTGAATATGATGGGTGTGTCAGGTCGTTGGGCAGGCCACCATCCTTCCTTGACTCTAGGAGGTCCAGGGAGCAGGGCACGGGGACTTAACAAGTACAAATACAAGACATTCAGTTAAATCTGAACTTCTGATAAGTAATGAATAGGTTTTAGGCTAAGTATGTCCCAGGTGAGCCCAAGCCTGTCCAGATAGAGAGGTGGGCATGGCTCGAGCCTTGCTGGGACCCACAGTGGGTAAAGCTGTCTCCCAGAGGGTTGATGCAAATGCAAACCCTGATCTTGTGCTTTTGCAGACTGAACTGGAAAGCCCTGCCTTCCTCTCTGCAATTAGAGGGATGTCCACTGCACTGGATTCTCTTCCCTGGCCTCCCAGAGGAGGTAGAAATCCTAAGGAGGTCAGGATGAGCATTACTGTGACGAATGGGTGGGAAAGCAGCATTTACTTGGAATGGTGAGCAGAGCTGAGACTTTCCCAGGATGGGAGTGTGGGAGCCCTCTGTCATCGCAGTGGTGGGCTTGGGGGGTGGGGGCTGGTCTCACAGTTTTTTTGTTTTTGTTTTTTTAAATATTTATTTATTTATTTATTTTGAGAGAGAGAGAGAAAGAGAGCCTGCATGCACATGCGTGAGCAGGGGCAGAGGCAGAGGGAGAGGGAAAGAGAATCTCTAGCAGACTCCCCTCTGGGCGCAGAGCCCAATGGGGGCTCGATCTCAGGATCCTGAGATCACGACCTGAGCTGAAACCAGGAGTCAGACGCTCAACCGACTGAGCCAGCCAGGCACCCCTGGTCTCACAGTTAGTAAGTAGTTGTCATGGGGAGGAGCTCAACTGGGCGAGAACTGGGCACAGCTACTGTCTCTGGCTGAGCCAGTGAAAGTGAGTGGAACATGGGGGTGCCTGACCCCAGAGGCCAGGGAAGGCCCTCACCACCTGTCTTGAGACTGCAGGGTGGGCAGCAGAGGGCAAATGACCTCCATCCCTGCCAGGTCCTGTCACTGTCTACTCCAGAATATCTCCGAGTGGGCACTCTGGAACCCTCATCAGCACGGCCTGGGAAACTTGAACATGCAGACTACAGCTTCTGCTCTAGGAGGGACCGGGTCACTGAGAGTTGGACTTGCATTCCAGGACGTTCCTGAAGCAAGGCTATCCTGCGTGAACACCCCTGCTCCAGCCTGAGAAATCTCCAGGCGCAGAAGCGGGCTTCCCATCATGCTCTCTCTGAGCCTCTCCCCAGCCCAGGCAGGGAGCATCCCTGGGAACAGGCAGAAGGGTTCTCTGTCCCCAGGACCCTGGCACAGGGCTGAGCTCAGCAAGAGAAGATACCGGTGAGTGACTGAATCTGTGATATATCGAAAGATGCATCATGTCAGGACAAGCAGTCTGTTGTCTGCTTCAGCCCTCCATAAAATAAACAGATACAACATTAATCTCACAACAGGCCATTAGGTAGACACCAGGATCCAATTTTACAGATAGAGAAACTGAGGCTGCTGTTGGCAGGAAGTGGGGATGCTGGGGAAAGGGCTCAGGCTGCCGGGGCCCCGGGGAACTGCTCTTATTCATGATCCATCCTCAGATTCCAGTCTCCAGATACTGAGCTACATCCAGACTTCTTGGCAGGGCTCCTGCTCTGGGGTCCCCTCGTCACTGCTAGGTTTGGGGTGCTGGCAGGGGCCTGGATCCGCGTGACCCTCGCAGCTCAGCCCTGTCTGCCGGTGCTCCTGGTGAAATACGGAGGCCAGCAGTCACCGGTCTCCTCCCGTCTCTTCTCACCTTCAGTCCCTTTCGCTTCCCCTCGCCCCCTGCCATGGGGGCGCTGCTGCCCGGCCTGCTGTCCCTCAGAGCTGTTCCTCACCCCCAGAGCCACCAGCTCCGAAGGGCCTGCCACCACGGCTCATGCATTCATCTGTGCGGCCACGTACGTCAGCAACACGCGTGGAGCATCTTCTGTGAGCTGGGCCCTGGGCATCTATCTCTGGGGTGGATGGTCCATCTTTGCCCCCTCACTCCCGCTGGCCCTGCCCCACCGCCAGCCCGCGCTGGCCGCAGCCCCTGCAGCTCCTGGACCACAGCCTCTCTTCCTCCCAGCCTCCGCATGACCCGCCTTCTCTCTTTGCCGGCCTGCCCCTTCTGGCTCCGGCCTGGCCTGCCCTGCGGTCTCCTCTTCCTGCAACATCCTACTCTCCACCTGCACACGGCTAAGTCATGTCTGTCCTTCCAGGCTTTGCTCTAAGGCCACCTCCTTCAGCCAGGGTCCTGGGCTGAATTGTGTCCCGCCAAATTCGTGGGTTGAAGTCCCGATCCCTAGGACCTCAGAATGTGACAGTGTTTGGAGATAACATCTCTAAAGAGGTAATTAAGATAAAATGTCATGAGGATGGACCTTAATCCAACATGACTGGTATTTTTCTTTACAAGAAGAGGAGGTTAGGACACAGAGAGACACAGAGGAAGATCCATGTGAGGACGCAGAGAGGGACAGCCACCTACAAGCCAGGGAGAAACGCCTTGGAAGAAACCAACCCTGCCGACCGACACCTTGATCTTGAACTTCCAGGCTCCAGAACTGTGAAAAGTCTTTCCAGCCTGTGGCACTTTGTCCTGGCAGCCTGCGCAGACTATGACAGCCACAATATCGCCCGGGGCCTACCTTTGGGCACAGTGCATCTCTCTCTTTAGCATTCCACCTCAAAGTCACGTTTTTTTGCACAGACATCTTAGCCCCAAGACTCCAACAGTAAGACCTGATGCCCTCCCCCGCTTTTCCCAGTGATGTGAGGAAGCAAAAGGCAGCATTCAGGATATGTTTGTCAAGTGAATGAGCCCAAGGCAGGCTTTGGGCCATCAGACCTTTCAGCCCCAGGAAACTGCAATGAATGGTGTTTTGAAACAAGACAGCAGGCCCAGCCTTGATATTTATGACCCTGCTTCTTGGCCTTCCTGGGGAGTGGTGCTCTCTGCTCTTCAATTTATGGTCCTTCAGTGCAGCCCCAGACTGACGAGGGGATTGCAAATGGGCTCTTTGCTAATAGCACATGCAGACAGTGCTGGGGGTGGTGAGATCCTTGGCCCTGGGGTCAGGCCCTTCTCATCCAGGGAGGGGCGCAATGGGCCTCAGAAGCACCTCCTCCTCCATCTTGCCCTTTGCAAAGCCCTCGAAATTTACAGATAGATCACTCTTTCCTATCCATCCCTCACTCACTCTCTTTGGCATAGCTGCATACCACCTCTATGTTCTTAAAATTTATCTTTAAATCGACTCACTGCCCCCAGAGGCCAGATGACCCAGGTCATAAAACACTCCATTTTCTTGCCATCCCCAGGTCTGAGCTACGTTGGGTAGGGACACTCATCAGAGCCTCTCCAGGACTTGCAGAAATATGGAAAGGATTGTGTTCCCTGGAGAGGAAATCTCAGGTAGGGGAGTTGTTAAGGAGCTTCATTACCCTAAATCCCCATGCACCCACCTGGACTTGACTTCATTGAAGAGGCAGTGAATTTCCTCTCAAGGAGCTCTGAAAGGCTGGGGGTGGAGAGAAGACACTGGAATAGAGTGATGCCTTCAGTGCCCAATGACGGGACTGAGAGTGACCCATGCTCTGGAAGGCACTGGAATTCCTCAGAGGGGCTCCACTAACTACCTCACCTGCCATATTCTCCCTGGAGGGCAGAAGTCACACAGCAGCCCAGATTCTTCCAGGATGAGCTCCAGCTCCAAATCAGCATGTGGACTGGGGCCCTTGACCTTTGTGTAAGGATAGGCTCTGGGAAGAGCCTGCCAAGCCCAAGCCTGTTGTGGGGTACAAAGAGAGGGCAGGCATACCATGGTGGGGTGTCTCTCCCCCATCTCCCAGGCTGGCATGGGCAGCCTCATGTCCACGTCCTGTGGCTCAGCCACAGAAGTAGGCCTCCTGAGTGTGGCCCCTCACTCCCCATGAGCCCCTGTCCAGCAGGCAAGCCTGCAAGAGAGCCAGGTTCCACGGAGGGAGACAGGAGGGCCTGAGAAACATTGAGAGTGGGCTGTGCGTCCCTGAGGGCTTCTTGCCTTTCTAGGTATGGGAGGCAAACAACTGAGTGGAAAAGGGTGGTGATTTTATACTCAAGAGCCCTCTTGCATCTGGAAAATAGTTGTTTTAATAAAATAAAGACAATCCAATATTTCCCATTAGTTTCTAGTAAGCGACCCAATTTTTTTTCCCCATGTAATAAGCCCTCTGAAAAGGTGAGTCCTGTGAGTTCGTGGGCAGCTAGTGAGCAAGTCAGTTTCCAGATCACCGCTCCCAGGCTCCCAGGGTGCTTTCCTTTTTATAGAGTGCGTCCTTGGACAATCCAAGGCCAAAGTCCCACGGGCCGTGGAGTGGTTCAGGGTGTGCGACTCTGAGGCCAGCAGCCCCTTCCTCGGGGGAGACTCTCCTGAGCCCCAGGCACTGCGTCAGCCCACATTTGTGGGGTGCTGCTGCAGCTCAGGACACACGCTGCTCGGCCAGACTTCCACCGTCTCTTTCTTCCTACCCTTCTGCAGACCAGCAGAATATTCTCCCCTTCTCATCGCCGACCAGGAGTCTGGTGTGGTTTCTTGGGAAGAGAAGGAATAGACAGGAGCGTTAGAGCCAAATGTGAGTCCCGCTTAGCCCAGCCGGCCCTCAGGCAACTGTGACACAGGGGGTTCAGTCCAGGACCCCGTGGGGCCTGCACCTGGCCTCCACCTGAGGCAGGGGGAGGGGCTGGGAGAACTGGAGAATGTTTTGACCCAGGGGGAGGGGGACTTTTGAACTAGGAGGGTTGCGGCCTCCTTCGTGACTACGGAGGGACACTCCAAGATGTCCAGGCTGCAAGTGGCAGGATGAAGCCCAGACTTTTCTCGCCAACATCTCCAGGTGTGCCTGATGTCCCCCCAGCCAAACAAATGGCAAGGTTTCCAGCAGAGAGGTAGGGCTCTGGACCCTCTGTCCCTTTGCCCATGGCCCACCTTAGCCTACCTCACTTCAGCCTGGCTTCTAGAACACTGTGTGGGTCCCACCACCACAGACCCTGAGCCACCCACTCCAGGGCAGTGAGGGAAGAAGGGAAGCGGCTCTCCAAGGTCCATAGCCTCCTGAGGCTACACTTCCTAGTGTGTGGAATGGATTAATGACAGGAAGTACCACTTACTGCCACGGGGTAGCTGTGAAGAATAAAATGCTCTCTATCAAGGGTAGTGTCTCAGACTCGGCTATTCTACACTGCCTTGGAGCTTTCAAAGGCTTCTTTTTTTTTTTTTTTTTTTTGTGACGTAGGATCATCACTACACCAAATGTTATAATCAGTAGTGAGCCTCAGGAAAAAAGTCTCTCTATAGCAAGAAACTACAAAGCCATATACTTTTACCCTTTAGATTTCTTCATGAATTCATGGATATTTGAGAGAGAGCGAGCAAGAACATGTGCGTGTTAAAAAAACGTCCCAGGGCCTGACATGGGCACCTCGTTTGCCTCTTGTGCGTGGTGGGCCCTCCCAGGTCCCTGTAGTAGTGAGCCCACCTTCCAGGGCCAGGCAGCCTGAGCCTAGAGCTGTGGGGGGGCCTTTCCTAGGGGTGCCCCGGCGCCCCCTGCTGGAGGCCTGAAGAAGCCAGGCCTTGGTTACCTGGACACCGCCAGAGCTGTCACCGCAGGGCTGGTCTTGCTGGGCTTCCCGGTCAAAGCAAGGCTGACATCCAGCTCTCGGCACAGGGCAAGATTCTTCTGCCACCTGTGACCTGTGCGGATGGTGCAAGGGAATCGTTCAAAACCCCGAGTGGGCTCACACACATGCACATGTACGTCCACACGCAGGGCCACAAACACATACACACGTATTTATATTTGTGGTCAGCAACTTGTTAAATTGAGGGGGAAAATATATTTAATCTTGGCCTGTGCTGTTGCAAAAAGGGCCGTCCCAATTTAATTTGCAGCCTGTGATAGTTCCATGTGCTGACGTGCCGCGGTATCCATTGTGTACCAAATTGGATTTGTGTATTATTGCTTTCTAAATTGCATGCCTAGTTCAGCAAAATTGTTCATCAGTGTTTACTGGCTTTATGCTTAATAAGATGCCCCACAATACCTTGCTGCCAGGATGTAATGCAGCCCGTAATTGCCTAGTAAAAACAAATTACATAAAGTCGGCATTATCAACTTATCTAAATCCTCTCACGCCACAACCAATAATTAAATGCTGAGAACGTTTTTTCAAAAAATATAACTCAATGATTGTTACTTCACTCATTTTAATGACTGCATTTGGGGACAGACAGTAATTCCTTCAGCATGGAAGGGTGAGATGGAGACACATTGGCAGGGTACATCCCCGCGAGGTCCCTCGGCGGCCGGGCAGGAAGATGCTGCTGCCCCAGCTGGGCCCAGATGGCCTCTTCTGTGCCCTGGGAAATGCATGCACATTTTGTGTCTGTGCAAAAGTCCAAACAACAAGCCTTCCCCGAGCACTTTTTATGTACCAGATTGAGTCCAAATCTACGGGGCGATTCCTAAAACGAATTGTGCTCAACGGGGTTGGTCCTTGCTTCAAATGACAAATAAATGAATTCCAAGCAGAAATTAGATTACATCTGTACACAAATGCAGCATCCTTAATATCTTCAAAGATCTCCTCTCTTTCCCCTTACGACATCCGAGGGATGCAGCGATATACACACCAACAGGACACGTGTGCAAATATCCATGTGTCGTGCCCAATACTGTCGCTTTCCAGCAAAACCGTTTCGAGCAATATTTTGAGAACAGCAAGACCTCCACTGGCTTGGGTTTGCAAGCCTTCACATGGACTTGCTAGCTCCATACTGTGGCCCAGCCTGGTTTTCATGAATGTGTCTGCGCCCTCATGTCATTTCACCTGAATCCTCCCTTGAACTGTGATCACAACCCTGGCACGTAATTCTATTGGACAGTGGTGACCTCAGGCAGGTCAGGGCAAACGGCAGGGGAAGGATGTGGACCTGGGCCTGAGGGGGCTCTTGCCAGCCTGAAACTGTCTTTGAGCTCCCTAATGTCATCAGCCGGTATATGAGGGGGGGAAGGCTCTTTCAAGCCTGTGAAAATTATAAGGACGACCTGCATTTTGTTGAGTAGATTCTTGTCTATGTCCTATTATTTTTCTGTCATCACGTTAGGATGTAAGGAGCACCTCCATCTCACGGGGCGGGGGAACTGAGGGACAGAGAAGCTGTTGGGGACAGAGCCAGGTCTAGAGCCTTGTCTCCTGCTTTTTATCTCATTTTCCATTGCTCTGGACCCCACTCCCAACGAGCACAGTCTCAGCACAACTGCTGATTCCGAGTAGAAACCCATGAATACGCTGGCACTTCCAGAATCAGCAGAATGTCTCTGACGTGCCCTTTGTTCATCTGTCTTTCCATCCACGCAGCGTTCTTGTTCAGACATCCGTTTATCTACCTTTTCTTCATTGCACCACCATGGCTCCAGAAGTGGGCAGTAGCGCTCATGCCGGAACTGGCATGCTCTCGGGCAGGTGTACCACAGACAGGGTACACCTGGGCAGGCTAGAGAACAAGGATCCTGTGCTAGCTCTCTTCCAAGACCGTGGCAGTCGGGGAGGAAGTCTGGGCCCTGCTCTCCAAAGAAGTGCTGTCAGTTTCTTAGAATACACAAGCCCCACACATCTTTCTTTTTACTCTGAGATGGGCTGATGCCCTGTAGTCCCAAAGGACCCTTAAGACACTAGGAATAATGAAGTGAATGTGGTTGTAGATCCTTGTGAGGTCACTGCTCTGGGTCAGCCCAGATTATTGACAGGTGTTTCCGGATGGCCCTACTTTGAAGGAAGGGATTCCCTGTGCAGAGCCTGGGACCTAGTAAGGGCTGATCAGATGTCTGTGTATGCTTCCGTGAAGAAAGAACCATAAATGGATGACTAAATGACTCAAGGAGGTGTGGAGTACATTCTAGAAAGGAACTAACTGAAAATGGCTACTCTTTTCAGAAGGCAGCCCTCAGCACTCTGGAAAATTCTCTCCCATGAAAGATCATGGGTCCTGGGATGCAGAGCAAACCAGAGAGACTCATGATGACAGGAGAATCCACACTTCATGGTAACACGTTTCCTGTTGTCACAGACACCAGGAAAGATGTCTCAGTCCTGCGCCAAAATCTTCGATGAAGGTAGAGCTGAGAAAGGTTTGCTGCACTGGAGGAGGTGACGGTGGGGCCATTGGGACAGCTGTGGTATAAGAGAAGGAGGTGATGGCTTTGATGGTGACCTTTGTGTCTATGGTTGGGGGTGGTGCTGTCGATAGTGATGCATGGCAGCATCTGTGGTCGAGGTTAGTCTGGCAGTGTGACGTGAGTCTGAGGTTGGTTGTGTCTGCTCTCGTGGCAGAAATGAAAACTACAATAGTCATATAACTTTGGGCAAGTTACTAAGCCTCTCTGTGCTTCAATTTCCTTATCCTACACAGGGGTGTCATAGTAAAATCGACCTCACACGGTTGCCGTGACAAATAAGAGAACGCATGGCAAGTGCGCACCATGGAAGCCGCTCCTGGCCAGCCCTCTCCCTCTGGGTTCCGAACTGGTGGCCATGCCAGCTGTGGTACCAGCGGCCATGATGGCAGAAGAAAGAGCAGATTTCCCTCCTTTAGGCCCATCTGCCACAACCCAAAGAGGGCTTCGGAATAGTTGTTCCCTTACTTTGGTGCACACCACACTTACCTGGGGACCTGTTGGATATGGAAATCTAACAACCCCCAATCATTTGCTGGGGTTTAAGGTAAGAACAGGATCCAAATTTACATTTTTAATAAGGCTCCTGGGCGATGCTGATGCAGAGGACCCCCAGACCCACTTTGAGGAGCTTGCCCTGGGGTTGGGTGGGTTGAACCAGGATCCACAGGGAAGGCTAGGGCACTATGGAACCACTTCTTCTCCCCAGGCATACGGCAAGGCCCTTCCCTGGCCCCTCCTTGCTCCTGTCTGTAGCCTGGCTGTCTAGGCAAGTAGGTATTTGGACCCAGGCCCTAGGCTGGGAAGTTTGGCAGTGAAGAGTCATCCAGGCAGACAGAGAACATTAAACCAAGTTCTGTAAGGCGTGTCCCCCCCGCCCCATTCTGCAGCTCAGGAGGTCCTGACAACCAACATCACCACTGTTCACATGTCTAGGGAGCATCCCAGAGCTCACTGGTCCCTGCAAGATGGGGCCAGGATGCAACAGGACTTCTCCATGATGCTTCACATCTGCTAGGAGCTTGCAATAAACTGTGCTCTGTCCCCCCAACTTGGCAACATCCAGAGAGACTCGATGGCTTCCCTGGGCTCTGTAGGCCTGAATGGCACTACAGGAGGGGAGAGGAGAGGGACAACTGAGCAAGGCAAGCGTGCCCCGCACCCTGAGCAGGGCAGGTACCTCTAGGGCTTGGAGGTGGGGCTGAGGTCTCCTCTGGTGCTGCCAGCCCAGGAACAGACGTCTTCATGTCCTCAGTCCTCCAAATCTGTCCAGAAAAGAGAAAAGGCCATGGCTGGGGAAATGATCCTGTCTGTAGGCTCGGGCCCATCCCATTCCCTCACGTCCAAGGGACTCTGAGGGAAGGTGTGGGAGCCTGGTCCCCTTTCACCTCCACTATTAGTGTATTCTCTGGGAAAGATTACTTGGGCTTCGGCCGAGCACAGTTCAGCTTGGATGGGTTCACTCTGCACTCCTGTGACAGGGCATCTGCCCTCAACCTCAGCTCTAGGGGTGACACTCAGCAGCTAGTTTATTGTCATTTTACCTAGCTAATGCCCTCTCATCCTGCTGCCGCCATCCCTGGAGGTCTCCCTCCCCACTCAGCAGCTAGGGTTCCCCATCCTCTGTGTCTGGCTCTTGGTCCCAAGCCCTCTTGTGAGCATCCTCTGGCTGACCACATATGGCTTCTCACTTGCTGAGTCTGGAAGTTCCGTAGCCAAAGGACAAGGACGAGCCTCCCCTTAATGGTTCTGTGAGCTCCACACCAGGCCTAGCACAGTGCTGGGCCATCCCAGGAGCTCAATTATCTTCCTGGATGAATGAGTGCTGAGGGTATGAAAGACTCCCACTCATGACTTGGGGGCCTGTGAAAAATGCACCTGCTACTCAGACAGCCTGGGCTCCTCTGACTGACCCACAGCGTGGACCGCACCCCACCAAGCCCAGGCCTCGCTGACCTCCTCATGTTCTGGCTAGCCCAGGATGCCCTGCTCTCTGCAGAGACCATGTGCCCCTCAGAGCCCACAGATAAAGGCTTCTTGAGGGGCCTTCCTCAGTCTTGTCTCTTGCTGTCATACAGCAAGCTTTCATAAATATTTGTAGAATTCAATGGGCATTTTCTTGAATACCTTGTGGCATATTTGACATTTCCTTTCATAAACTGTGGAATTCAATTGACAGTTTCTTGAGTTAGCCTCTGAATGATTCTTTCTTTACTTATTCCTTCATCTTTCCTGTCAGTCTCAGAAAAATTACCTTGTTCTTCTCCTTGTGCTAATCCTCACACCTCAGTGTTTGTTTCCTTCTCTTCCTGGTTTCTTGCTGAGGGAGGATTCTCTCCCTCGCCATGGCCTTCCTAAGAGGATCCATGGCACTCTTTGATTATCCTGGTCATAGCATGCATTGCATACATGTATTTTCTTTTTCTCTTCTCTTCCAGGATATGAGCATCTTAAGGGCCTATTACCATTAAGTTCTGTGTCCCCTATGGCTTGTATGAAGAGTTTGGCCCAGAGCCAGAGTTAGGTGTTTGGATAGATGAATAGATGAACAAATATGTGGGTGGATAGATGGGTTCATTGATAAATGGATGGGTATATGGAAGGACAGATCACTGGATGGGAGGATATGAACAAAGGAATGAAGGGAGGGAGGGAGGGAAGAAGGAAAGGAGGAAGGAAGGAAGGAAGGAAAGAAGGAAAGGAAAGAAGGAAGGAAGAAAGGAGGGTAGAGGGATAAATAGTTGGGTAGGTAGGTAGATGTGTTACTGGATGGATGGATGAATAGATGGACATGTAGATGGATGAATGGATGGGTAGATGGAAAGTTAGATAGACGGAAGGATGCATGGATGGATGAATAGGTACAGAGATAAAGAGCTGGATAGATTAGTGGGTGGATAGATGGGTGGATGGATGGATGGACAAGTGTGTGAATGGATGGCTCAAATATTTCTTTCAGCACTGGGCTATGTTCTTGTGCATTTGACCATTTGGCTTTCACACCTTGTGACAATAAGTGTTTATTTCATTACATGAGTGTATGTGTATATAAAATTATACATATATAATTTCATTTATTTATTTATTTATTTACTTTTTGCCTGGAGGGAGACTTGCCTTTGCCCTCACTTGCTGTGGAGATCTGGTCTGGTCTGCCACCTGGCTTGAAATGCAGCCTATAGATTTAGACTCTTGGAAGAAGTGAGCAGAACAGAGAAAAACACTTTCTTGTACCATGCATTCATTTTGCCCAAGACACACCTACCCGAACCATGCCGTCTTGACTCCCAGTGATGATGACATGGTTTGTGTCCCATGCTGGCCCCTCCAACACGCAGCAGCAGGTTATGGCTCCTTCAGGGCCCCAGGCAGTGGTGATGCTGGCCAGGGGTTGTCCATTGACATTCCATAGAGACAAGTGGGCTCCCGCACAGGAGACAATGGTGCCCTGCAGCACGAGAGCCGCCTTTACTCCATGCTGGGGTCACTGCCTGCCCATCCGCCACTTGCTCAGACAGAGTTTGTACACCCAATCACCCTTAACCTGCTATCTTCTGAAGACTATCCAAGGTAATCCAAGACCTTCTAAGACACCTACTTCTTCCCAGATGACTCATAGGTCTGCTGTGTTTTCACACACTGCAAATTCCTGGCTATTTTCCTATTGCAATAATGTGTTTGGATACTGCTTTCCGTGACACAAGCTGACTGGCTCGCCCTTTGGACTCCTCCCACAACCCTCTCCCTGACCATATACTGACTGGCATAGAAGACCCAGCTTGGAGACTGCCCCTGGCTCTGGACATGGGACCTATACCTGGCTGGCTGGCCCTCTACCCATGAAGAAAATCTGGATATCACCTGGTGGAGGGCAAGGACAGAGGTTTGAATGACTGTATATGACTCAAAATTGGACAATATCCCTCTGAAGGGAATTTCTGAGGAAAAATGTCCCCATTGAATTTCCTATAATGGTTATGTCCAGAGTTTTCTTCTCAAGTCCTTGTCTATGTTATAGCCAATGGTGTAGTGGTCACTGTCACCGAGGTCTCATAAAACCAGCTGGAGCCATGCTTTTGAGCCTTGCCCTACCACAAAAGGGATGTAGGCAACTCAGTGCCCCTCCATAGCCCCCTGGACTTGGCTCCGTCATGTCCTTTCCTGAACTGTTTGGTATAGAGTCTGCTTGAGGCCAAGGACCATGTTGATATATCTCTGCCCAGTACCCAGCACTGGGCCCAGCAGGCACTCAATTGGTGAACTCGGTTGGTTTCAGGACAAGTTGAAGTCAACAAGTTGTTGTCCTGATGTAAGTCTTCTCTGAGGACTGAGGACATTATTCTATATGGGTTTTATGCTCTCTCAGATCAGGGCTTTTTTCTTTCCCAATGCCACCAATTCATTCGTTCACCCACCATCCATCCATCTATCCATCTATCCATCCACTCTCTATCTGCCCATTTACCTATCCACCCACTAATTCATCCAAATATCCATCCACCCACATACCTATTCATCCATCCATCCATCTATCCACCTATCTGCCTGCCACCCATCTGCCTATTCATCCTTCAATCTCCCCATCCATCCATCTACCCATTTATCCATCTATCATCCATCCATCCATCCATCCATCCATCCATCCAACCATCCACCCTCTATCTGCCCATGTAACTTTCATCCTTGATTCAGGCCTACCTGGAGACCACTTTTGACTAAAGTTGGTACCAGGAGCCTTCTTGATCATCTCCCCCTCCTTCTATTATCCCCTTGCCCATTCTATCCATGTGCTGGACTCCTGGGGCTTTCTGTGAGTAGATGCAGAGGCTTTGAATCCTCAGGGAACCCTGTGCCCTATGATGGAGATTCTAGCCTGGGAGAAACTCCATATTGAGATTTAGATATATATGTCTCTAACTCTCTCTCTTCTCTCTGTCTCTGTCTCTGTCTCTCACACACACACATGTTCCTGACAGCCTCATCTATGGTAGCCAGCACCGAGGGACAAGCAGAAGCACTTCCTGCCATGGAGACCAGAAGCACCTGCTGAGTTAACACTGATTTGCAGTCAGTGAGCTGAATTAGTCAGTCAAGCCCAGCAGATCTCTTACCAAAGCCAACTTCATGCTTGTGCCAGAATAGACACTTCCCACCACCCCCACCACCCTGAGGGAGAGAAATAAAAAAGGAAAAAATAAAATCTAGACCCAGATGCTGCCCATGTTGATGGCTCCACTCTGTCTGGGTAAAGAATACTCTATACGATCGGGAGCCTCTTCACATTCTTGGGTGGTCAGCCTCTCTTTGCCCCTGTGTTTTCTCTTGGGGCACTGCACTGTGCTGCCAGGCAGGCTCCCAGACATTGAGAAGGCAGGGCCTTACTGAGACGTCACTGATGGCGAGAGCAGAGATGCCTTCTCGGTGGGTAGGCAGGCGGGCCACGTGAGTGAGGTGATCCAGGTCCCACAGGATGCAGGTGCAGTCTTGGGAGCCACTCACCAGGAGGCTGAAGGTGACCGATGCTGCCAGGCACGTGACAGCCTGCGTGTGTCCATACAAGGCCTGGAGACAAGAGGCAGACCCACAACTTATGAGAGGGACTCTCAGTCCAGCTACTTGGGGAGATATCCTGTCCTCCTTTTCACTGTTGGGTCCCAGAGGAGGAAACAGAGATTCAGGGTGATTCTGTGATTCCAAAGTCTGTGGTATGTGTGCACGTGTGTTTGTGTGTGTGTGTGTGTGTGCACGTGTGTGTCCATGCTGGTCTCTCAGCTCAGTTCCATCCATTTCTGGGAGTTGGGGCCCAGCCAGGGTGGATCTGCAGTCCTTTTATCAACTGAAACAGAGGCCAGTAGCGCCCTCTTGCTGTGTGCTCAACTGCACTTGTCTTCCATCTAGTCATAGGCAAGGACACTGATTTGCAAAGTGTGGCGTTCCAACCAGGTGCATAAGCATCATTGGGGAACGTGTTAGAAATACAAATTCTTGGGCCCTATCCAGGACCTACTGAATCAGAAACTCTGGGGCTGGGGCTCCGAAACATGGGTTTTCACAAGGCCTCCAGGAAATGTTCGTGCATGCTCAAGTTTAAGCATTACGCCAAGGGAGCCTCGAAAACAAATATGCCTCTGCCCACTAAAACGGGAAGAAGGCAAGGAAGTCAGGTCATAGTGAAAAAAACATATGACTTTTCATGTGTGATGGGTCTGGGTTCATAGCCTGTCTGGCCATGTGGCAGCAGGTGACTCAGGGCCCTGGTCTTGGCCCTCTGGTTGGCCTGCGCTGGGTCTGGCCTGGTTCATAGATGCCCGCGTATCCAAATAGGGCCAGAGCCCTTGCTCCCCTGGACGTGTGCCAGAGGGGCTGGGGTGACCTGACACCCCCAGGCCCACTGCTGCTGGCAACAGTGTGGTTTCAACATCACAACTGTCCCAGAAGCTTCCAGGTAAGCCGGATCTGAGAACTCCTGTGTGTGCCCCTGCTGGCGTCCTTTGGAATCTGCCAGAGAAGTGTGGAGGTGGCATTCTGAAACGTGATTACGCTGGCTGGTTACCTAGTGGTAAACCTCCACCCTCAGGACAGATGACTGCTCACTCATTTGGGTCAATGAGGCTGAGCATCATTTTTCAAAGCTGTCACTTTGCCTGGTCACCGCAATTAAAAGTTCTGCCAGGGATTCCTGTTTGTTTCTAATAGGTCTTAATGTGGCACCAACCAGATGGTGCCGGCAAGGTTCTGGACGTGACCCACAGAAGATGGTTTGGGTCATCTTAGGAGACTGGAAACTATCTAAATGAAGAGAAAAACAGAGGCTTTGACCGGAGCTCTGATGACTAAGTTCTGACCTCAGGGGACACGGTGATTCCAAAGCGTGTAAGCAGGGGGACCCTGCAGTCAGGGCTGGGGATTCAGAAGGAGCTCTGAGCCCAAGTGCCTACGTGTGTGCTGTCCATTAATGGTGCCAAGTCTGCTGCTTTCTGAGAGGAGGCCCTGGAGAGTGAGGGGGACCAGCCGACATGCAGGCAGTGCCCATCCACCGTGAGGCACTCAGCCACCCTCTTCGGGAAAGGCTGGGGAAATCAGCGAAAGAGGACAGCAGATTTAAATGTGTTCTCTACTGGCTCTTTTGTTTTCTCAGAATACGGTAGTCCCCCCCTTATCCATGGGGGATATGCTCCAAGACCCTCAGCAGATGCCTGAAACTGCGGACAGTACCCAACCCTATGTCTACTGTGTTTTTTTTTCCTATACATACATACCTATGAAAAAAATTAACTTATGAATTAGGCACAGTAACAGATTAATAGCAATAACTAATAATAAAGAATAGTTATAACAATATACTGTAATAAAAGTTATGTGAATGTGACCTCTCTCTCTCTCTCGAAATATCTTATTGGACACTGTACTCACCTTTCCTGTGATGTGATGATGTGAGTTGATGAGATGACATGAGGGGTATGACAGGCACCGTGACACAGTGTTACACCAGTACCAACCTTCTGACAATGAGTCAGAAGGAGGAGCATCTGCTTCCAGGGCGGGGTTGACCGCAGGTAACTGCGACCATGGGAAGTGAAACCAGAATAATGGGGGGGAGGGGACTACTGCAGTACCTGTCTATATGGCCAGTTAAAATAACTGCACGATGTCATCATACCTAACTAAAGTAGCAAAAAATAAATAAAATAAAAACCTCTGGAAATAACTGCTCATGCTGGACACCTGTTGTGAGATGGGCACTCTGAGTCGTCGGTGACATGGTAAAGCTATGGATAAAGCATCACATCCCTGCTTGGTAATTCTACTTCTTGAAATTTATTTTAAGGAAACAATTAATCAGAAGCAAACAGCAATCTATGTAAGTTGTTTTCTGCAGCACTATTTAAAACAGTTAAAATTTGGAAGTAATGTAATTGTCTAGTTTTAGAAGAAATGGTTTATTAAACTGTGGTGCACTGACATAATAAAACAATTGAAATGTAATTTTATGGAAATGGAATAATGCGGAACAATTGAAATGTAAATTATAGAGACTGTGGAAAAGCAGAAACAATGTGATAGGCTGGGCAAAAATAGAATAAACATACCTACACAATGATCAGAATGGTATAAATATGTATATCTGGGCATGGCAGTATGCAACAAAACTTTTATAGGGATTGGAAAGAATTGTTCAACTTTGAAATGAATTTGACATTTGTCTTTAATGTTGTAATATCTTTCAAAAATAAAACCCTCAAAAAAACTGTTTATGAAACTACTTAATGATGATTTTGTCAACAAGTGGGGGACAGATCACTGAGCAGCTGGTGGTCTGGGGGAGCCCCAAGGCCATGTCAGCTACCATAGGTAAATGAGAAAGTGTGCTATTTGGCCTAGGAAATAAGAGCATGTGGGATTCCGCATCCTTTCCCTCTTGATTTATAACTAGGAGAGGATGATGAATGGCATTTTTATGCTGTCAATACTGGGGCTTTTACAGTTCATCTTCATTTCTAAAAGGGACCTCAGAGCAGCTGGGGCAGCCCGCTTCCCCGACTCCCCAAGGCCAGCTCTGCAGTCAGGCTGGATCTCTGGCTATCCCCAGAGTGGTGCCTGGGAGAGGGGAAGGCTCCACAGAGTAATGCACTGTCTCTTCACTTAAGTCTGGAATTAGAACCCAGCCTCCTGACTGCAGTTCATGGAAAGGAGCAGGGAAACCCAGAACGATGGGAAAATGTGAAAAGGCAGGGCGCTCCGAGGCTGGCTTTGGAGGATCGCCTTGGAGAGTCTGGTGAAGGCAGCCTGCGCTTGGCCCACACTGCTGCCCCGGCCCGGCAGGTGCCACTGCTCCTCAGGATTCATCCGCCCCCTCAGCACTGACTTCCTTCACCTCATGTTCATGAGAGTCCACCGTGCACTGCCCATGCGCTGGGGGGTGGCTTGAAAAGCATCCAGAGAAACCCAGGATCAGTTCCGGTGAAACATGTTCAGTTTAGGAAATCTGGCCCATGGTGAGTTTTGTATGATTCGTTTGGGTTTTCGTTATCTTGGGTCTCTACGGCTAACTATAAAGCAGATATAAACACAAGTTGCACTTCAGAGTTGAGGAGACCTAGTGGTACTCTCAGGCAAGTTCAAGGGTGCAAAGGCAGGAAGCGTGGGCTTCGAGTTAGATCGACCTAGATTAAAATGCAAACTCGCTCTTTTTGAGCTTCGGTCTCTCCTGTGGAAGTGGGAATGATAGTGCCTGCTTTACAAGAGTAAATGAATGCACAAGTCGTAGTAAACAGTAAGGACACTGTGCTTGTTCTCAGAGCAGCGGTGGCTCCTGAGGCGGGACCAGAATGAGGCCATTGCCCCCTGCTTTTGCTCTATTCCTGCACAACCACTTCTGGTCTGAAACAGCCTTTCCATTTCTGCCTCTAGCACCAGTCACTTAACTTCCTTGCACCGGCTTTTTTTTCAGCAGTAAAGTAAGGACGATAATAGTACGTATTTGACAGGGCTGTTCAGAAGGCAAAATGTTCGGCATAAAATGTCCCTGGCACATGGTCAAAAACGGGCTCTAGCACAAGGAAACTGGTTTCATTGGCTCTGCGGTGCAAGCAGCATCTCTCACGGAGGCGTGGGTCTCCACGGAGGCACCTGCCCCGCGGGCTTGTCAAATCCACTGTGGCCATGAAACCGTGGCCCTCTCATGGCACAGAGCCGTGTGCTGCCCCCAGTGCCTCGCTGTGTTCTCTGCTCCTGAGGGAGGCAGGGCTTTCGGTGCTCAGGGAGTTGGGCCACACTAGGGTGCCGCACCCGCCCCAGGCACCGTCCCCACCGAGGCCCCATACCTGCTTGAGGTGCAGGCTTCTTGGGCGGCCTTTGGCTATGCTGAGCTCCCACACGCACACCACAGCGCTGGTCCCAGAGGTGATGATTACTGTGGGGGCTGGGCACACGGTACACAGACAGCGGCCCCAGGCAGCCAGGTTCTCGAATGTCATTAGGATCTAGAAGAGACAAGCGGGATGAGCCCTGGTGCCCCGGCCAGCACAGGGCTGGGGGCCAGGACAGGGTGACACAGGGACAAAGGCAGGTCTGGATACTGCTGGCTTGCCTGTGGGCCATGGGAACGGGGGGACATGTCACTTGTTCGGGAGGCTGGCTCTGGTGACAAAATCCAGACAGTCCAAGCCTGTCCCCAGGGAGCTCATACTCTAGGGAGTGGGGAGAGACAAGCAAGCAGGAAGTCATGGAGACATTGTGAGATTCCCTTGGGAGCACAGTGAGCCTCAGGAGGCCAACGACAGCCTGAGGAGGTCAGAGACAGTTTTCAGGAGGGGCTGATATTTGGGACTAGTTTCAGGCTGCCTCATGAAGTGGTAGGGAAGGCTGGGGGTGGAGAGGCAGAGCTTGGTGGGCAGGGAGTTCATGCCATGTGATCAGTGGGTGGGAATTAGGGTGGGAGGGGAGGGGGGCTAGGCAAGGAGCCTGGGAGGCTGCCAGGGCCCCAGCAAGAAGTGAGGTCACTGGATGGCCTGAGTCAAGGATGGAGTCATGGTTAGTCAAGACTAACCAGATGGTTGGCTTCTGGCACTGGCTGAATGCTCAGTGACTGTCCTCTAACTCTGAGCCATGACCAGGGCCAGAGGAATGCTGACTTCCCACCCAAGCTGAGTGAGAGTCTGAGTGGCCTCCATGTAGCCGAGTGACCAGCTGGTGGCAGAGACTGCTCTAAGGTGACGGCGTGCACCGAGAACTTGCAAGCTCCACTCCTCCGAACACAGGTTGGAGGCTTGGCCCGCAAGGGCCCTGAGCCCAGCCGTACAAACCTCTCCCTCCCAGGCGGGGGGCACGGCCATGTGGAGGCAGTGGGGTGTGGGCAGCTGTGCCTGCTTTGGGCCGGCCCATCCTCTGACTGCCTCTGCCCCAACAGACAGAGGCCGAGGCCCCATGCCTGCCCTGCTCCCTGAGCCCGCCCCTGCACCCCATGCCCACCCACCTTGTCGGAGCCATAGTTCCCCAGGCAGCAGCTGAAGTCATCAAAGCCCCAGCTGAAGGTCCTGTTCCAGAGAGGAGGCAGCAGCACCTTGTTCTTCTCCACGGCCAGGATGCTCTTCTCGGTAGAGACGATGTGGCCAATGGCTCCTTTGGGCGATTCGGAGCCTAGAGAGAAAAGGTACATATCTACCCTGCAGTTAGTATGGTGGAGCTTACACGCCAAAGGACAACACCCCCTATCACTGGGCCCAGACAGGAGCCACGGCAGGTAACCCAGACTTGGCAAAGCACCAGCCTGGGCAGGGGCCGCTTGCTCGCCAAGGCACCGCACCCGAGGGCCTCACTCCAGGGGCCGTGTCAGACCCTGGTCCCAAGCTGGGCCCTCCCCTGCCTTCGCACATACATGAAGCTCGCATGTGGCCATGCAGGTCTTCAGTGTCTCTGAGGGCTGATGCCAGGGGAGGAGCAGCTGAGGCTGTCCGGGCAGCCACAGGAGCCTTGGTGGGGCTCTGCCCTTCCTGCCCCTCCTGGGCACCTTATCTAGCAGGGTGGGGTGTACCAAAGACACCATTCTTGGATTTGAAGGGAAAAAAAGGACACATCACAAAACCCCAACAAACCCCACCTTATAGTCCTTATACAACTCCAGAATGTTGCCCCATGCAGTGGGATTTCCCCAAAGCTGTGCAGCCCGCAGGTGGCAGACATCAGACTTTACACACACCGTGTCTCCAGGAAGCAGCCGGGCTGGAACTCCCACTGGGCTGTCTGCCCAGGACAGATGCTCTTGGCTAAGGCCCGCAGGCCCACCTGGGTGCTCGGGAGCAACAGTGACTGTGGGTACCACTGAGGGGAGGCTGTACTTCCCTCGGGAAATCTGGGACTTCCTCACTTGGCTTTGGAGGTGAGGAGGGGTGTGTGTGTATAGGAAAGAGAGAGAAAGAGAAAGAGAGAGAAAGAGAGGTGTGTGTGTGTGTGTGTGTGCGCACGCGTGCGCGCACATATATGAAAGAAAGAGAGGAATGTGTGTCTTAGACAGGTCAGTCTCTCAGGATCTAACAGAGGTGGTTCTGGACATTTCCAGAGCAGAGGCCTCCCCAGATTCCTTCTGTGACTAGAGATACCGCCATCTAAAGCCAGACCCCAAGACCCTGAAGGGTCTGTACCCCCGAACCTCCAAAGGAGCAATAGTCGCTGAAGGGACAACTCTGGGACAGGGCGCCAAACAAAGCAGACCAGGTAGGCACCTTTGACTGTGACCTGGGAGGGCCTCAGCGCATGCAGGTTGTAGAAGAAGGGCTGTGGGTGGCTGGGCAGGCTCCCAGGCAGGACAGCATCCTTTCCAGGTGAAGGCTTGCCCATGGTGGTCCTGGCTGGGTGGGGTTTCGTAAAGAGCTGGAGAGACAGAGGACAGACGCAGACCACACAAGTCATTAGGGATGGATGGCCTGAGGCGGCGGCGTCCCCATGCAAGTCACAGCAGCACCTTTGCTCTGAGTGCCTGGGCTGGGCTTGCTCCTGACTGAGATGAGCATAAACAGAACTGTCTGGTTCAACCCTCAGATGTCGCAGATAAGGGGCTTGGGGCTCAGAGAGGGGCAGCTACTTTCTCCAGCTCATGGTGCAGGACTAGCAGAAATAGCCCTCCTGGCTGCCAAACTGTCATCTTTTCCATGCTGCCTGGGACAGGATGACCTCATCGAGGAGCCCTGGTCCCTGGCAGAGCTGCGTCTCATATCATGGAGTCAGAATGACCCTCTTTCCACTCTAGATCACATGTCTCTCTTCATTTGCTTCAGCTCTTTCTCGTATTTTTTTTTTTTCCCTTTCCCTTACAAACTCTCTGCAGGCACATCCATCTGGGCATCAACACAGAATTCTTTAATAGCATCCCTTCAAACATTCCAAAGAGCACAGGCAAACCCCATTAGTGGCCTTTTTTATTTTCATTTTTCTTAGATCTCTGCTGTCAAATCGTCCCTAATGCCAAACTTTTTGCATAACCAGGCAAAACATGAAGTGCAAGGCCATGCTGCTAGCAGAATCTTGCTGCTGCCACAAAGGGCAGCTGAGGCCAGCTCTCCACCCTCCCCTCCCCAACAAGGCTGTTTTTTCCAGCCATCGGGCTCATGCTCCTCGATGGAAACATCCACTGGGTGCCACAATGGAGGGGGGAGATCTGGCCCCAGCTGGACCCAGGGGCAGAGGCAACGCTCAGCTGGCAGCCGGGGGGGGGGGGGGGGGGGGGGGGGGGTTCTCACAGCAGTCTAGGCTCAGTGACAGCCCTTGATCAGATACTGGTCTACCTAATAAAGTTGGGTGGGTGATCAATACAAACAGAAATCAGAACAGTGATTTTTAAATGAGTGATTTTTTAAAGAATGTCCCTCCTTTGCACAGCAGAATGACTAAAGCACCAGAGGCTACAGGCCTGTCATAGCCTCAGCACGCACAGCCCCTTGATGGCAAGTCCATGGTCCTGAAGTATTTTAATCCTGCCTCTAGTTGGGACCACTGGAAGAACTCTAATTCTGATGATTACTTAGAAATATTTTTGTAAAAGCTAATATGCTACATCACTAAATAAAATCAGAATCTAAAACTGTGTGCACTCTGTGAGCACATTGATGTGAAAATATTTTTTGCTTGTGGACAAGGGCGGTGAGTATATCACCCAGGACACAATTGGATGGGGGTAGCTACTATTTTGATTGAATTGCTTTATCTGGATTATTTCATTTCTTAAAGAAATGAACCATTATGCTACCCGAGCTTCTTTCCTGAAATTCTCTCTTTCCTAAGAAGTGTTTCCTGGCTAAACCCACATTTTGGATACATTGTCCATTCTCCAAGTCACCCTTAGGCACTTCTCACATTGCCCTCCCCTGGGAGCTGAGCAAACCTGGAGCATGTCACGTAAGACCAGGTAGAAAAGATGTTACTAGATTTGCACTGTAAGATGAGCCCATCCAAGCCTCATGGTTACATGTGGGTAAGGCTGCTGCCCAAGATGGCCCCAGAATTGGCTGGGCTTATGCACTCATTTCCCAGCATGGCTCCTGACTTCCTAGGCTGAGACCCCAGCCCATGGGGCTACGCTAGTAGCCCAGATGGCTGTCCTTAGGAAGAAAGCCTCTCCACGCTGAACTGAAGTTTGAGGGTCAACAAGGCTGGGATCAGTTAAATAAGTGCTCCTTTTGCCCACCATTCACCAGGATGTCACCATGAACATATAGCCTCATATTGCTACATGACTATCCTGATGCAGGATGGAGCCAGTGAAGCCAAAGGTCCACGTGAGACCCCAGCAACTTCACCAGGAGCCCAGGGGGCAGAACTCAGATACTCTCCCACTGCTGGTGAATGGCATAGGCTTTGGGGCCAGCCAGATGGGGCTAGAGCTCTAGCTCTGGCATCTGCGAAAGTGCAACTGTGGGCAAGTTACATATTCAGCCTCTCTGAGCCTCAGCTTCCTGATCTGTAAAAGAATAATCCCTATACCCAGAGCTTATGAGGGGATTCAATGAGGGAATCATACTAGTAACTAACATTTGTAGAGCGCCCATCACGTTTCAGGCACTTTCGAGCACTTAACGTCTCCATTCATTGGCTCTTCACAGCAACTCTGAAGTATAGACACACATATAGACAATTAAATCCTACGGATTTACTGTAGTGTCTGTCACATGTATCACAGGGGAATGTAGTCCTCATCATTATCATTAATGATGTCGTCATCTTCATCAACATCAGATGGAAACAGAGGGGTAAGCCCTGATGTTGAGGGGTGTAGGAAGACCATTTCCCCCTCCCCAGTCCTCTCTTGTTCCTATCCAGGAGAAAATGTCCTCACTCTCACTCCCAAGCTCACAGTGCACACACTCTTTTGAGAAAGCAAGACCAAGAACATGGATGCTGTACCTGTTTGGGCACCTGTCCAAAGTTGCTGACAAACCCCAGGATGGTGCTCCTGATCAAGGGGTCACTGATGCTGCTGAGGTCCATTTTGTCACCGTAGAAGTAGGGGTGGAAGGTATTAACAGCTTCCACCGCAGCTGACCCCTGCTGCTTGTACCCAAAAATGAGGTCTATCCAGTGGTGGAGGTTGGCACTGACAAAGTCACTTTCCAGAGCCTGGAACCAAAACCCAAAGAGCATGAAAAATGAAGGCCTCTCTTGGACTTGTGAGCCCTCTGCACAGATCACGAGGGGGCACATGCCTCAGGATGCTGGCTCTGCACAGGAAAGATGTGACATCTCACTGAGCTTGATGAGCACTAAGTGGGCAGACATGTGGGCCATCCAATGACCATCCAATTCCTGCCTCCAGCTAGTGGGAAAAGAGATCTGACTGCTCCCATAACCCTAGCTCATTCACTCCACGCTATAACCATGAGTTCAGAATATCTATGTCTTGCAGTGATATCTAAACAGAAGGCTGAAAATAAAGTCTTGGGGTCCTGTTGAGATTGATATAAGAAAAAAGGAGAGCTGATTCTGACCAGAGATGTCAGGAGGTTGAGACTAAGTGTAGCAGTTAGGAGAATACGCTCTGGAGCAGGCTGGACCCCAGCCCTGCCATGGCCATTTCTTAACATCTCTGTTCCTCAGTGCCTTCATCTTCTTCATCTATGAAATGGGGACAGTAATTGTACCTTCTTTGTGGAATTATGTGAGGTTTGGTTTGTGTCCATGCCTGGTGCATAGTGAGCTCCACGTAATGTTAGCTACAATGATTACACTGTGCACCTACTAGGTGCCAGGCACTGGCTTGGAGTTTGATGTGTATCGTTTCTTCCCATCCTTACCATTTCTGTTTCCTTATTATCACTCACCTCCTTTATTTCTTCATGTGGACTTGAGTTACTGTCCTTTATTTTAGCATGGAGAACTCCCTTTAGTGTTTTTTATAGGGCAGGTCTGCTAATGATAAATGGTTTTAGTTTTATATGTCTGGGAATATCTTAATTTCTTCCTCATTGAAGAATAGTTTTGCTGGCTATAAAATTATTGGCTTATAGTCTTTCAGCACTTTGAATATTTCATACCACTGCCTTCTTACCTCTATGGTTTCTTGTTTTTAAAGAAGATTATTTATTTGAGAGAGAGAGAGCATGAGCAAGAGAGCACAGGGTGGGGGTGGAGGGGCAGAGGGAGAGGTTTAAGCAGACTCCCCACTGAGGAGGAAGCCTGGCACAGGGCTCGATCCCAGGACCCTGGGATCATGACCTGAGCCAAAGGCAGATGCCCAACCAACTGAGCCACCCAGGTGCCCCACCTCTATGGTTTCTAATGAAATATTAACTATTAATCTTATTGAAGATAGCTTGTAAGTGATGAGTTGCTTTTGTTGCTTTCAAGATTCTTCCTTTGACTTTCCTTTTTGACAATTTATGATGTGTGTAAGTATAGATCTCTTTGAGTTTATCCTACTTGGAATTTATTGAGTATCTTGGATGTATAAATTAATGCTTGGCATCAAAATTGGGATGTTTTTGAACATTATTTCTTCAAATATTCTTTCTGCCCCATTCTCTCCTTTCTTTCTGGTTCTTCCAATTTGTGTATGTTGGTACATTTGATGGTGTTCTGCAGGTGCCTAGGTTCTGTTCATTTTTCTTCACTCATTTCTTCCTGTTTCTCAGACTGGATAATCTCAATTGACCTATCTTCCAAGTTTGTTGATTCTTTCTTCTGCCTGCTATTGATCCCTTCTAGTGAATTTTTCATCTCAGTTACTGTACTTCTTAGCTCCACAATTTCTATTTGGTTCCTTTGCACAATTTCTATCTCCTTATTTATATTTTCTCATTGTTATACTCTCCTTTAGGTCTTTAAACATTGTTTTATTTAATGCTTTGAATATATTTACAATAGCTGATTTAAAGTCTTTGTCTAGTAAGTCCAAAGTTTAGGCTTCCTTAGAGATATTTTTATTGACTGCTTTTTTCCCTCTGTATGAGCCATACTTTTTTTTCTTTACATGTCTCATAATTTTTGTGGAAAATTGGACATTTTAGATAATATGATGTGTCAACTCTGGAAATCAGATTTTCCCCTCTCCCCAGGGCTTGTTGTTGTTACTGTTTGTTATTGTTGTTTGTTTATTTAGTGACTTTTCTGAACTAGTTCTATAAAGTCTATATTTTTTGTTGTATGTGGCCACTAAAACCTCTTCTCTGTTAGCTTAATGGTCATCTTATGATTGGATGAAGATTTCTTTAAATGCCTAGAACCAGCTAGTATTCCAGTCTTTGCCTAGCGAGGGGCTTTGTGTGCATATTAGGGCATAGCTTTAGCGTTCAGCCAGGCAGAAGCTGCCTGGTAAAAACTCTGAGTTTACCTCACATCCTGCTTGCACAGAGCCTCAATTTCAGCCAGAAGTGAAGCTTAGGACCTTAGGAGCATGAACACAGCCTTGTGCATGAAAGCAGCCCTATAGATGTGTGTGTCCTTCTAGATTTCAGGGATTTTTTTTAAATTTTTTTTATTATGTTATGTATAGTCACCATACAGTACATCATTAGTTTTTGATGTAGTGTTCCATGATTCATTGTTTGCATATAACACCCAGCGCTCCATGCAATACGTGCCCTCCTTAATATCCTTCACCGGGCTAACCCATCCCCTGACCCCCCTCCCCTCCAAAACCCTCAGTTTGTTTCTCAGAGTCCACAGTCTCTCATGGTTCGTCTCTGCCTCTGATTTCCCCCCCTTCATTTTTCCCTTCCTTCTCCTAATGTCCTCCATGCTATTCCTTATGTTCCACATATGAGTGAAACCATATGCTAATTACTTTCTCTGCTTGACTTATTTTACTTAGCATAATCTCCTCCAGTCCCATCCATGTTGATATAAAAGTTGGGTATTCATCCTTTCTGATGGCTGAGTAATATTCCACAGTATATATGGACCACATCTTCTTTATCCATTCGTCTGTTGAAGGGCATTTTGGCTCTTTCCACAGTTTGGCTATTGCGGACATTGCTGCTATGAACATTGGGGTGCATATGGCCCTTCTTTTCACTACATCTGTGTCTTTGTGGTAAATACCCAGTAGTGCAATTGCTGGGTCATAGGGTAGCTCTATTTTTAATTTTTTGAGGAAACTCCACACTGTTTTCCAAAGTGGTTGTACCAACTTGCATTCCTACCAATAGTGTAAGAGGGTTCCCCTTTCTCCACAACCTCTCCAACATTTGTTGGATATTTTGAAGTTGTTTCAAGGCCTCCTAATAAGTAGCTCATTCCCTAGTTTTTCCATTTAAGATTTTTGGTTAGTCTATTGTTTGTCCAATTATATCCACTGCCTCTGGCAGCCACAGTGTTGAACAATTGTCTCTGGTTTATTTTTTCACAAATGTCACCAAAGGAAAGGCTTTTGTACTATGCAGGCTTTGAGATCAAATAAAGACAGCCTTGCTGGTGGGGACTTTCAGGGAACCACTAACAGGTCAAATAATGACAGTTCTCTGGATATGGGGCTTTGAAGGAGCTCCAACCCCATTCTTCTCCCTCCAATGACTGCTAGGTTGTTGGTTTCCACTGTTATTGTGGGCTGTTGGTTTTCAAAGCTACTATGGAGTTGAATAGGAGAAATGAGTATAGTGTAAGGTAAAACACCACAAAGTTTGCTGTCTTTACAAAGATTCAGCCATTTTTCTCAAAGGAATACTCCCCTGATTTTTCCAAGCCTCTGGTTAATTTCCTGAGTTCTGAAGAGTTTTTTTTATGACAATTTTGCCATTATTCTTATTACTTTTATGTAGTAGAAGATTTTCAGAGATTCCTACTCTGATATTTTCACTGACATTGATCATTAACATCCGAACCCACTCCAACCTAATCTTTACTCCCCCAAAAGAGGTCTCCCCACTGTTGTCACCACCCAGTTCCCCTTGGTCACACCTCTAATCTATATCTGATGGCATTGAATTTCTCTCCTTCATAGCACTTTGTGCAGTTATAATTTCCTTGTTATTTGCATGGTTATTTCATCAAGCTGCCTCCCCACTAGACCACTGGCATCTGCAGACCTGTAGAGTGAATCTGCTCACTCAGCCCAGGCTAAGAACTTTTCTGAGAGCACCTTGGCAGAGAGCTGCTGCCACCTGAAGGTTAAGTTCGTCTCTGGTCCAACTACTCAAGACCAGTGGGTTGTGGGAGAGATGCCTACCATTACTACATTTCCAGAGGCAAGGATAAACCAGGGAAGAATTTTCTCCTTGCCGAGGGAGAAGGACAGAAGAAAGAATACAGCTTTGTTTTTACTAGTCAGGCCCACCCCAGATTTTTTTCTTTTTAGGTACAATTCACATATAATAAATTTCACCCTTTTTAAATGTATAGTTCAGTGTGTTCTGACAAAGGCATGCGATCATGTAACTACCACCATAACCGAGATATAGGACATTTACATCAACTCAAAATGTTCTCTTGTACTCCTTTCCCATCACCCCTACTCCAGACCTTAGTAACTACTGATCTGCCTTCTGTCCCCATAAGTTTACCTTTTCCAGAATGTCACATAAATAGAATCCCATAGTATGTAGCTTTGAGTTTTGGCTTCTTTTGCTTAGGATAATGCTTTTGAGATTAATTTGTGTTGCTCCATGTATCAGTAATCTATTTCTTTTTATTGCTAAGTAGTATTCCATTGTGTGGATAAATCATTTGTTTATCCATTACCAGTTGCTGGATATTTGGGTTGTTTTCAGTTTTTGATAAGTATGAATAAAACTGATGCATATTTTTGTGCATGCTTTTCCATGGACATGTCTTTATTTCTCTTGGGTCAATATATACAAGTGGAATTGCTGGGTGATAAGGCAAATGCGTCTTCAACTTTATAAGAAACTACTAATTTTTTTCCAAAGTGGCTTTTCCATTTTATTTTCCTACAAACAATGTGTAATGAGTTCTGATTCTCCCTATTCTTGCTTACTCTTGGTTTTGTCAATATTTAAAATTTTAGCCACTCTTGTAAGTATGTAATGTCATCTCCTGTGGTTTTAATTTATGTTTCCCTGATGACTAATGATGTTGCATGTATTTTCGTGGTTTATGCTAATGCATGTATTTGATCTAGGATATGTGTCCCAAAATAGCCTCTACCACATCAACCTCTCTGGTTAAGAAGTATTCCCCAGTCCTGGCAAATCCTTCGGCCAGTAGGAGCCCTTCAGGGCCTCCAGCCCCTCTCTGAGCTATACTGAGCAGTATGGTCCAGGCATGGCCCTGCCTACAGGGCCAGCGAAAGTCACTAACTTGACCTCCAGGGCATCCAAAAAAAAGTCTGAATTTGCTTCCCCCAGTGATTCCCACAACAAACTGGCACAAGGGCAAAGTCTAATGGAACTTTTTCCTGTTAACCTGGAGCATGGAGCCTAGCACCTTCTCTGGGCTCTCTAGACATAAGAGCCTCAGAAATGCTTGTCAATAGCCCTCTGCTTGCACAGAAAGCCTCCATGGAGATTAAGAAAATACTGCGGTCTTCATTCAGGATGCCAGGGCCTCTGACGTGACCCTGGTCAACTCACCTGTCTGTGCAGGCTGATGAATTTCCGAGGGTCCCCATCAGCCCAGGGAGGGAGTTGCACGTCTCCCAGTGCTGTCCCATCCTGCATGCAGCCTGAGTGGGGTGAGAAACAGCAGAGCTTTGGGTAAATGAGAGCCCAAACTGGGCTAGGAACCAGGGGGAATACACACTGTGCTATCCAGGACTTCTGATTCCAGGCAGATCAGGCTAAGAGCTATGTCCTGCACAGGCTTCACTACTTCCTGCTTCTTCTGTCTGGTGTGTCCCTCCACGCATCTGCCTGGAATATTCCTTTGACCCTCCACGAGGCCCTCCTTGCTTCCCAGGCAGGTTTGTGCTTGATTCACAAGTCCTATAAAATGGCAGTGATGTGGTCTTTGTTGTCTTCCTCCCTACTATTCTGTGCCTTTTCATCTGGGTGCTTTCTATCCAGTGCTAGAGCACTAAGGAGATAATCACACTAACAGTAAAAGCTATCGTATTTTGAGCACCTAACTCTATGCCAGGGCACTATGCTAGGTGCTTGGCACACATCGTCTTATTGAGTCTTCATTTAACTCTATAATTTATGCATTTTCTCTCCATTTTTAAAGTGAGGGCAGCAAGGTTTTTAGAGGCAGCTTCCCCAGACATTAGAAAGAGTCTGGGTCCAAGCCCAAGTCTCTCTCCTACCCATTAGCCGCACAACCTTGGGCATATTGCTTAATCTCTTTGGGATTCACTTTTCTTACCTGTTACCCACACCCACCCCCTCAGAGGCTGGAGAAGGATTAAAAGAGAAATACGCATAATGTGCTTAGAAAAACTCCAGGCATATGATGGTTGCCCAATAAACATCAGTTACCCTCCAGAGCGTTCATGGTGCAACTAGAATAAAACCTTCCCCACTCTCTCTGCCTACAGGTCTGTGCCTGATATGGCTCTTCTTACTAGCCAGTCTCAGCTCACCTGTCACCAACTCAGGTGGTCCTTCCTGGAGACCAGAATAACACAGGGCCCTGTGAATCACTCTTGAACCATTTTCCTACCTTCTTTTTTCATAACAATTCTCAGCATCAGACAGTACTTCACTTATATAAATATGTTTATATTTTCTCTCCCCTTCCTCCCTCCTTGTACAGAATGCACACACCTTCAGCACAGTTGGTTGCAGGAGGCCCAACTAAATCCCCAATGCCTAAAAAAGTTCCTGCATGCCCCTGTGTGCTGTTTGGAGGAAGAAGGAGGGCCCCGAGGAAGGGGAGCTCTGGGGCACAGGTGTGTGCTGGTGACAGTTCATGAGTGCCCTCCACAGGGTGAGTGATCCCCTCCCCCTTCCTCTGGGGGGAAAGTGGCCCACACCCTGCCTCAGGCTCTGACCACATAGCCCCTTCCACAAGTCACCCTGACACTTGCAGCGAGGCTCCCAAGATCCACACACAGCCACCAGGGGACCTGCTTACAGGGGCCTCCTGAAATTGTTGTTCCTCTTGTAAACCAGTGAGAAGGCAGAGTTCATCCTGAAGCACAGGAAAGAGGAAGGACCACCAGCATCCCCACACAACCACCCTTAGATGCCATGCAGCAAGCAGTCTCTCCCAGGAGACCCAGAGAGTGCAGGTTAACCCATTTGTGGGCCATGGAGGAAAACGAGGCCCCAGAGGGGTCGGGGTTTGCCCCTGGTCCCGCAGCAGGGCAGTGCCAGACCTGGTTAATAGCAGGGCTTCTCACTGCAGATTGAGGCCCGGGGACCCTCACAGGACGGGTGGGACTGTGGCTCAGAGCCATCCTGGCAGCCCGGGGCCTAGGGTCCTTCCTTGGCTCCCACCTCGACACTGAGTGCCGCCATCAAGGGGAGACCTCACAACAACCACGCTGGTTTGGTGAAGGGCCTGTTCACTTAGTTGCCCAGGAAAGGTACTGATAACATTAGTCATTACCTGAGCTTCGGGGGAGTGATCCCTGCCCTGCCCAGCCCACCCCGGCCGCACCCCGGCCTCCACTCACCGAACTCCACGGCATTGCAGTTGATGAGAAACTCAGGCAGGTAGAAGAACTCTGGAGTCAGCTCCCTGACGTCACTCATGTTCTCTCTGGAGGCTGACTCCCACGCGTTCTTCACACTGTGGAACATTCTGTCTGCCACATCAAAGCTTCCGCCCTGTGAGGAAAAGGAGCCGATGTGATCATCTGTGTGTGGTGAGAAAGATGCGCAGGCACCGCCTGGGTGGGCCTCTCCTTGTCCACGGCCCCTGAGATGGGGTTTCCACCATCCATTTACTCCCACATACGTTCGTTCTCCGCTCTGTGCATGCGTGCCATGGTTTCTTCGTGCCTCTGGTCACTCGACCATTCTGTGGAGCCTTGCACTGATTATCCCACAGGGGATACATGATGCACTGTTTATTCTCCATTTTAGAAATCCAGGCTCAGATCAGAGACAGGAAAAGCAGAGTCATTCATCTGACCATTCCCCACATTTGCTAAGGGCCCGCTCTGAATCAGGCACAGACAGGATACAAAGAACCCGCTACAGGACAGAGAGCAGGTCAGCCATTCCATGCGGGATCGGGGCAAGTTTCTTGGAGAAGTGGACCCTGGTGAGTTTGCAAGCCTAGGGACAGAGAAGACAGCAGAGTGTTCTGAGCAGAGGCAAGGCCAAGGCCAGGAACAGAAGCAGAAGCAAGCAGGCTAGGTCAGGGCCCTGCGACATCTAACAAGAGAGAACAGGTATGAGGATGAACAGCTGGAGGTACACCAGCCTCCCAGAGACCGGAAGCTGGCCCATGGAGACAAGATGTCTGTCCACTCTCCATGGCCAGCCCTGGTTCTGAGGCCCATTTCCACAGGTGGCCTGATGCATCTCAAGCTTGGCAGCTAGGATTGGACCAGGTAAGACTTAAAACAAATTCTTTCCTTGGATTCTCTGCTCCTCTCAACTGAATCATCAAATCTCTTTAGTTGGTGTCACCCTATTTATCAGGTGGCCTTAGGGGCTGGGAGGAGGAAGAAAGGTCTGGTTGGAAGAATGAGGATGCTGGGGGCAGAGGGACTTCAGGAAAGAGGTTCTAAAGTGGGCTTTGGGTCTGCGTAAGTTTAGGGACACCCCAAAAACACCTGCCTGGGATTGGATACTTCACTTGTCCCCATCAAAGCTGGGCCTTTGTTCAATCAGAACTTGTCCTCCTTTTGCCAACTTCTGCAGAGTTCCTGTGGCCTGAGAACAAATGGGTAGTGCCCTCCTCTTCTCGGGGACTGAGGTTTCCCATCAGCATTTACCTAAGGAAGCTTTGGGGCAGCTGCAGGAGTAGATGAAGGGTAAAGAAGGGCCACAGCCTCCCCTTGGCAAGTCTGCCCCATGGTAGGCACTCTGTACAGAGATGTTGGCTCTTTATTCTCACAGCAGGGGTGTCAGGAAGGAATTGTACTTCCATTTTGCAGACCAGAAAACTGAAGCTCCTCAAAGTGTACTGGTTTTCCCAAAGCTATCAAAGCAATCAATGGCAGAACTGGGTCAATCCCATGGATGCCCCTCCAAAGTGTGCATTCTTTGCTCTTGTGTCAGTTTATTGGGGGAATCCCTGGGCCTGGGGCAAACGTGATCTCCTACGTGTGGGGCAAGGGGTCTCAGCTCTTTCTGCGAAGGGAGAATCTGCCACACTCCTGAGGCAGGCTACATTTGGACATCTTGGTGGGCCGGTCAGTTTTCTGAGTCAGACTTGAGGATCCAGGGAGGCCCATGGGTCATTCTCTGCACATGGATAGGGACACTGAGAAAGCCAGTTGCCCCTGCAGTTGCAACAGAACACCCTACCTGGGCAGCTTAAGGATGTGGCTTTCCTCCAAGGTCACTTTGCTCTTGGGGTGAAATTAGGGGATGATGCCCACCATCAGATTCAAATTGAAATGGAAACAAAATAGGGGGAGAGTGTTTTTAAATAAATCTGCACCTAACAGGTGGCTCATTGAAACATATTAAGAGCTTTGCATATTTAATCTGCAGCCCGAGCCTTACATCTGCAGGAGATTGATGCCTTCTCGTCCTCCCGGACTCCTTTTGCAGCTTTTATGAATGCTGATGGTAATCTCCTGAGAAACAATATGATTTGGTAATAAAAAGATTACCTGTATTAAATAAAAATAATATATACATAGGAAATATTGTTAGTGCTACAAATCTGGTTAAAGATATTACCACAAAGAAAAATGTTATTTTTTTCACAGCTGTCTAATGCATTTTAGCAAAAGTAATATCTTTAAAACTAAAGCCTGTATTATTTATAAAGGAAGCAATAACTGATTTTCCTATTTCCTATATTAATAAATGTATTTGCATACATTTGTTTCAAAATTAATGGGTTTTCTCACCTCTGCAATACAAAACAAATGCCAAATTCCCTAGAAGAAAAAGTGGAGCTACTTTGTTGCTTGTACTGTAAGCCTGTGGGTGGACACAGACTCTGGGGGCCGCCAGCAGTGAGTCTCCACCAGGACTCGATTCTCAGGAAAGGAAGGAAGGAGAAAAGGAAGAGAAGATAGAGAAAAGGAAGGGAGAAAAGGAGCGAGGCAGGGAGGCACAAGGAAGGTCTGCAGAGCGCCACCATAAGGAAAGTCCAAAACAAAATAAAATAAAACCACAACAAAATTAAGTCTAGAGACTGGATGTAAACCAGATGATCAGAGAGAACTATGGAGCCAAGATTTGCTCCTAAATCTATTCTGCAGATATCCTTGAGTATCAAGAACAATGAATCCTACGTGTATCCAACATGCTGAAAAAAATAATAGTGATATTATCATTATCAACGAAGGAACAACCTCTTTTTGGCAGAAAACTTTTCCCACGTGATGTTAAAAGGCTAGAAGACAAGGCAGCCAAGGCTGGAGGTTCCCGAGGCAAAAGGCACAGGCTTTGGATTTGATGTCCAACTGATATCACTCCTTCATAAAGGAGCCAGAAAGATATTCTGATTATTTAAGGGCTCAGAAACAATATAACCCTAAGTATCCTCCCTCAGTTCAAATACTTCCTAGAGGTGCAAAATTTTGCGAAGAGATGAATCAAAATTAAAAGCAAAATAATGGGGCGAGAAATGGCCAATAAGGACTTCTGATGGACATTGGCAGGAGTTCAAATCGGAAGAAAGTCCGTGATCGTGGTACGTCTATTAAAACCGGAAATGGTCTTGAAAGGAGTGTTCTGTGTCAAAGGCACTACTCCTGTGTGCACCTGTATCCCTGGGTAAGCCTTTCAAGAGCGACATTCTTAAACCCCTCTCCAGTACGGGCCGGGAAACTATGTTGGAAAAAAACCACTGAATTCTTGACCAAGACCCGCAGGGAGTACAGCAACTACATGTGCTCAAGGACACTCAAACAGAGATTCGTACGCTACGTGCTAGAAAGTCTGTTCTTCCTTTCCCGTGGGACTGACCCGAGTCAACCCACCGCCACATCCAGGTAATGGGATTGGTTTTATGAGGAGGCTGACAACCCATTGTCCTGGCAGATGTTCTTTCTGGTAATTTACAAGTATCCCATGTAACCAATCCACTTACAGGACGGTGTGTGCACATCAGTTGGTCTAAGCTGCTGCCCTCTGTCCTTCAAAGAGGGCACCCCAGCTGGGCAACCAGGTGGACTTGCATGGGAGTTTCTGCACTCCTGGCAGTGTGAACACCAGGGAGTTTCTTAAAGTCTTAATGTCTCTCACACTCTCCTCTGTTGTGGGTGTGCAAACATGTGTGAGCACGTGAGTGTGAGTGTGCGTGTGTGCGTGAGGTACCTCCAGCCATGCCAGGCGTGCAGGAAGAGGTGTTCCAAGAGCCCCGCCCCGAAGCCTCTTTCCCTTGGCAGACTGGGAACGGAGGAGCTCAATTGGGGGCCCCAACCTCAGTGTGCATGGGGAAGGTAACCAGGGGCTCCGAAGAAGAAAAAGAAAATTTAAAAGTTACTGGAAGCAGAAGGTGGGGTCTGGGGGGAAGTGAGGAGGGGTGGGGTCCTGGGACAGGGGCTGGAGGAAAAGAGCAAGCCCATCATCTAGGCAATTTTGAGACCCCACCACCACCAAAGAAATAAAGGGGCCAACGTGTGCAGTTGAGAAAGAGCTGGGCTCAGCCCTTGGCAGGTTTCTTCAGAAAAGTACCAGGCTCTAACACCCCACTTGGTAAGCTGAGCTGTCGGTCCAACAGAGAATTTGGGAAGCATGTGTACCAGCTGGGCTGCCTTGTCAGTCTTGCTCTCCATGGAGGGTGGGCTGACCCCCAAGTAGCCATTAGGTTTCCTTCCTGGAGGATGTGGACATTTACTCAATAGACAAAACCCACAAAGGTTTTGAAAAGCCTGCTGCCTACTCTTATGGGGAGGAGGGTGGACATATATGGAGCATTTAGAAACCAGCCAAAGGGCTCCCGTGCTGTAGCTCACCTCATCTTTACCACCTACGGAGGCAGGGGTTATTTTATTTTATTTATTTTTAAAGATTTTATTTATTTATTCAATAGACAGAGACACAGCGAGAGAGGGAACACAAGCAGGGGGAGCGGGAGAGGGAGAAGCAGGCCTCCCATGGAGCAGGGAGCCAGATGCGGGGCTCGATCCCAGGACCCCGGGATCATGACCTGAGCCAAAGGCAGATGCTTAACGACTGACCCACCCAGGCGCCCCGGCAGGGGTTATTTTAAAGGAGGAGGAACAGAGGCCCGGTTATTCAACACTACCAATTAGAAAGTTCTAGAGCCAGGACTTTGTCCCAGGTCTGCCTGTCTCTATTACATGAGCCTTTTTGAATGCTCCTTGTTGAGTCAGCATAATGCTAATTGTGCCTTTGCTTTGGACACAGCTCCAGCCGGACCCGTGGCCTGGCACCCGTGGAGCTCCCACGTGGACCGCTCGGGCGGTTCTCGGTTCTCTCTGCAGTTAGCATCTGTCTTACACGAAAAGCAGCCATCTCGCCTCAGGTGGTTCAGAAAACCCTTCTCCACTGCTGGTAACAGCCGCCGTCACACGGGCTGTGACTTAATTAACACAGCACTTTATTTCAGGTTCTTATTAAATGTAACAGCAGCTGCAGCAGCACTGCTAATGTGCCCTCGCTGGGGCGCTGCCGCCTGGCTCTGCCCTGCCCAGGCGAGTCTGGTCGCCGGCCTCCCGGCCACTGCTGCTCTTGCTGGGGCCGGGACAGGTTGCTCTCGGGCCCCGGCTCCAGGCGGGCGAGATGCCCGAGACTGAGGCATGCCAGGAGCCAAGCCTCTGGCGGGCTGCGGTCTCACATCTCCATGGGGCGGGGTAACAGCGCACGACCAGCTTGCGTCTCATCCCACGACTTATGCGTGTCACCTGCTCGGCTCGCACTGCCCCTACGCCGGGTCTTCTGGATTGTGAGAGTCTATCATCGTAATACCAGGTTTGAGGCAGAAGATCAAACATGGCAACCATAGAGGAATGCAACGATTCCAAGAGCAGCCCAAAGTTAGTAAGATGCAAAAGTGAAGGGACCACAGCACACCTTCCACCCAGGGATCAGAATGTGCTGCATGGCAATTCTAGGCTGTGTGCGAGAGCCCCTCCTTCTGTCCACATCCCACTCAGGGGGCAGGCCACATTGCCCAAGGAAAGCCGCGTCTGCCTCTCGACAGTGCACCGGGCCACACCGGGTACAGCGCATAGACACACGGCTCTCCGCGCCAAAGGTGATTCCTCCCGCCGAGCCATCAAACGAGCAAGCAGGTCACTCTGGCTCATTCACACTCATAGGCAAGAGGCAGAGCTTACTTCATGCAGAATGGGGAAGCATGCCTTTGTCATGCTGACTCCTGCATGCACACCCGGCTCTGGAAACCCGACATTCTCAGTTCCCTGCTCTCCAGATAAATAAAATAAGAAGGGCTCATGCCTGGATTCTGCACCTTCTCCACCTTTCTTACTCTTCCCTACCCCATGGTCCATGCTGGGGAGTGGAAGTCTAGTCTATCGAGAATATGGTGAGGCTCCTTTCCTTGTCACCACACAGGGGTGAAGCAAAGGTCTCTTAAGAAATGAGCCTGCCCCCTAGGAGATAGGGTGGGACAGAAGAAAGAGCCTGACTTCAGGAAGATGCCAGAACATTCCTAAGGAAGTCTTTGAAGGCCCCAGGACTCCCACAGGAGAGCCAGGTGCATTTCGCCCCAGATGTAGCCTTTTACCCATTCCCTTGGGAGCTAAAATTCATCTTTTATTCTAAGGAAAAAGCAGAACACTGTGGGGTTTTCTTACGACACACTAAAAGAGTCAGTAAAAATCACACATGGAGAGCCCAAATGATTTCAACACAGATGGGCCAACAGCCACAGGTAGATCGAACCAGGAAAACCTGGGAATCACATCAGACTTCAACATGGGAGTCAAAGGGCTGGAGCTAATGTGACTACATGTGTGCTACCCAAAAGCAGATAAAATTGGTTCTGACCACCTTGCATTGGTTTAGACCATCTCAAACCAGTTTGGCGTGGTCATCCACGGATCAAACTAGCTAAAAAGAAAGCTCAAACTAGTTGTCACCAACTTCAGAGTGGCCTTAACCCAGTATCTCTGTGGGTTTGCAGCACACCTGTTTCATCTGGCTCATGCCATCCTGGAATGCTTCTCTGCAGTCCAGACTGTCTTGAATTAGCTTAGCCCAGAGCAGACCAGCTTGGACAAGTTCAGGCTTGCTCAGATTCTATCTGGCTGATTGCAGGGAAAAGAAGTGAAGTAATAATGATTGATCACCTATGCAGTGTCAGGCCCTGAGCTAGGGGCTTTACCCACATTTCCTCATTTAATCTCAACAGCTCAGGGAGCTGCGCATATTTAACCCTCATTTCCAGAGGTAAAATCACTTGCAGAAGATTCTGTATCTGTCAAGTAGCAGAGCTGGTGCATAAATGTCACAGCTGATGCCGTTTCCAGTTCACTCTGCCTCCTGCCCATGTGAGAGGACCCTTAGTAACAGGCAGAGATGGGGCTTTAGAGCATTAGACTGAAGGGACGAAAGAAAGCTTTTAAAGCATCCAGAACTGCCTGGAGGGAATGCCGTAGCGGAACGCATCACCATCATCATCGACAGTGATCATGGCTTCTTGTGGATTAATGAGCAACATCTGGCTGGGATTCCTGGCAGGGGCTATAGCTCTGGGACCGTTTGTTCTCCAAACCAAACTTACTTAAAATGCTTGTTGCCTGAGAAAGGCTCAGGGGAAGCACACTTATTATTTTTGAGTGAATTTCCAGGGAGAGGAGGTTATACAATGTCTAGACAATCCCTGCCTTTAAGGAGAGAGAACACTGTGCCAAGACACAGAAGACAGGAGGGATTTTGTTCCTAATTGGAGAAATCACCTTGACTTTGCCTACCCGTTCCCACCTAGGGCTCAGGAGTTGGATTTAGTGCTGACGTGGCCTTTGGTCTCTCAGGTCCAAGGTCATCTGACCACAAAGAGTGGCCTTTTGGTGAGGTCAGACTAAAACCCCACAATTCCTGGAACACTCGCACTTTCTCTCTGATGAACTTCACTATCGGAGTAAGTCTGTGCACATTCGTGGCCTGTTGCCCACCATGGCTCATGCCTTCCTCTTCGTAGGACACTTGTGAGGCCTGGAGCAGGTCAGGCCCTACACTTGGGCTGTGTGCTGCATTCACTTGGGGGCTGACTGAGCCAGCTGGCTGCAGCTGGGCTACCCAGTGGCTCTCCCCAGTCAAAAGCTGTGCCCCTGGGACAACCTGGGAAGCAGGATCCCAGTGATAAGGTCAGAAAGAAAAGAGAGAAAATAAACTTCTTGGCTGCCTGCAAAGGACTCTATCCCAGCAATCCCACGTGCCTTGGACAGTACCACCCACTCAGAGCCAGACTTGCTTACTTCACGCAGTGTAGGGCTGAGGTAAAACAGAAGGGGGCCCAGCTATATTTGAATTTCAGATAAACAATAAATAATTTTTTTAGGATAAAAAATTCACTGTTTATCTGAAATTCAAATTTACCTGGGCATCCTGTGTTTTTCTTTGTGAAATCTTGCAACCCTAAGCTGGCATAATGAATGGTCTCTTGGTTTATGGGTGGCTAAGTTGGTTAGTTTCTTTCTCTGGTTCAGCTATTCATTATTCAAATACTTCGTCCTTTTAAGCCTTTCAACTTGTACTTAGCATGGCTGTCTGCATTCTGAAATTACAAGTGGTACTCTTTCACTCTTCCTTCTTTGTGCTTATTTTTCTAATTTCTGACCACCTACCTTCAAGGAAGTCTTCAAGGTTTCTGCTTTTCCTTTTCCACTAAAACCGACTTACGTTAAGTATTTTTTCCCCATATCTCTCATTCCTTATTTTTGGAGTCTGCGTCAGCCGACTGCCCAGAATCCTGGAGCCAGCATCAGTGGGAATCACTGGCTGAAGACTGGCTTTCTAGCCGGGAGATCCCTGCTTCATCCAAGCCCAGCCCTTAGTCTGTGCGATATAGTTGCGTGTGTGTGTGTGTGTGTGTGTGGAAGGGAGAGCTCACCTGCAGAGAGCAGAAGGCCTGGGTATAGGGTGGCATCCGGACCAGGTAGGAGGCAACAATGATGGCCGAGGAATAGTGAGTACAGTAGTGGCACTGGACAGTCATGTCTCCTGCAATGAAAGGACATGTCTGGAGCGGATTTCCCACCTGTGCTGGGACAGACTGTAGACACACAGGTTCTACGATGCTCAAGCATAAGCAGCGGGCACAAGCCCTGCTCAAGAGAGCACCTGCAGGTCACTGGAGCCTTGGTTCTGCTCGCAGACGCCATTATGATTTGGCCAGTAGCCACGGTGATGAAAAGCCCACTCAAGACCCTCAGCTGCACCCCCGAGTCCTCAGTGTTCTACTCCCAAGAATGTGGGCAGGGTCCGTCTCTGGGAAGGCTGTACTCAGGATTCGTGTGGAGACAGTGCTTTGGTCTTCTGGGTTAAGGGGTACGTAGAAAGCCCCAGCGTGCCTACAATCCCACCAGCGCAGTCGGCAAAGGCCTGAACCAGCTCCCTGCAGTGACTGCTCAGCCATCTTGCCGCCGGCCCCATGCCCAGCCTAAAGCCCTCCCTTGTGCCACGCAGGAGCTCTCTAAGTTGGATGTTTGGGAGGTTGGTGGAGGAACTTGTACAGGGTCCCAAACGCAGTGGGCAGCTCAAATGCACGCCCAGGGTGAGATGGGAGAAAACAGTGAGATCCCATGCTCCCCTGCCTGCTTCTGTGGAAGGAACCCAGCCACGCCTGGCAGCCAGAGGAACAGCACCTGGGCGGGGGACCCGAGAGGGGTCCTAATGATTGAGCTTCAGCCTCAGGAGGAAATAAGCAGGGCAAGGAGGGCCTGCCCAACCATCCACATCCTCCCATCTCCCCTGAGCGAGTCTGAGTGCCAGCCCCACACAGCGCAGGGGTCCCGGGCGGGTCTCTGTGGGGCTGTGCGGGAGGCAGCAGGAGTCTCCCTGTCCTGCTGAGAACCTGCTCGCGAAAAGCAGTGTCTCTGGGCCGTGTAAGCCTTTCCAAAGCACAATGCCTCTGGTTCCCAAGGGAATTTTTCATGGTTCATGGATGCCTGCTCCTTCTTTTAAATTATTTGCTTATTTCAAAGTATTTGAGAAAACCAATAGAGCTAGCATCAAATGCATGACAAAAATTGCCTTTTAAAATACGTTCATCAAAGTTCAGAAGTGAATAGACCTAAAGAAAAAAAAAAATTAAGGCAATAGGAGTTCAAGTCGCATGCAAATGCGGCAAAAATTATAAATGTGATGTGCAGATGAACAAAGTTTGGGAAGTAGATTCTACAGTCAAGACAAATACAGGCTCCACCATTTAGAAGCTCTGATCTTGAATGCGTTGCTTGAATTCTCTGAGTTTAATTCCCTTCTCTTTGAAACGGACCACTGTATTTAAGGCTGGCCTGTGCCTGGAATATACAAAGTGCTGAATGAATGTACTCTCTGAGCCTGGCAGCCCCTAGGTCTGGACGTAGTAGCTCTTAGCATGGTAGTTCTCAGTCCACCCTGCACCTCACCACAGCCTTACTTAAATCAGAATTTCTAGAGGTGGGGCCTGGACATCAGTATGTGTAAAACCTGCCCAGGTGATTCTTCCATGCAGTCAGGATGCAGACCAGCAGACTAGAGCTATTCCCTATCCCAATATAATTGTTTCCACACTAGGTGAGAGCCTAAATTGTTACCAACGACCGTTTCAAGGCACTTGAATGAGCAACACTGCAGGAAAAAAAAAAAAGTCAAGCTGGGATCTACCCACCTTCAGTCTTCTCAACTTCTTTAAACCTCTGGATGAATTTCAGCTTCCTTTCCTTGGTCTGAGCCCCCATAGGCTTTGAGAGATCGCGGAAAGTCTTGGGATTCGTCAAGTTCAATGTCTAGAAGGCAGACGTGTGGCTGGAGTTAACTCCCCTCAGACCCTCTTGTGCCCCAGCGAGACTTCAGGAGCCACGCTCTTTAGTTTTATGGTTCTCTTTATTGGTTTATCGTCGTTTGGTCTGACCCCCCTCCAGTGATTAGCAGGCGTGCAGGGGTTTTATGGCCCCAGAGCCAGTGATCCACAAAGACTTAATAAGGGAGAGAAGGAAAATAAGAGGAGGGGAAGATTGAGTTCACAGTGAACCTGTTCCAAGTTGACCCAAATCAGAACATCGCCACCAGTTACTGAAAAGAGACTTGGAAAAGAATCCCTGTTGTCAATGAGGTGCTTGGCTGCAGCCCTCGTGGAGAGAGCTGTATGCCTCAGGAGTTCACGGTCCTTGCAGGGAATCAAACTAACTCCCTAGAAGTTAGAAGTCCTCTGTTCTGTTTGGGGAGGAAATGTGAGGAACGGCCTCCTTTTTCTGGAGCCCACTCCCTTCTGGGCAATGACAGCATGTAATGTCACCCCTTCCTCTGTCCTGGGGAATATAATACAGGGCAGTGGAGACCTGAAGTTTTCAGGGCCAGGTGTCCTCGGAGATGTCTGCTTTTAGGAGAGATGTTCTACATTTTAGCAGAGGAGCTGTGTATCCCCCAGGATTTGTGTCTGATAGAAAGTGTTTCTTTATACTTCTTTTCCTTTTCACCAGCCGTGAACCACTGCAGTCCCCCTGGGGAGGCAGGGCCTGTCCCCATCTCAACATCTGCAGAACCGGGGGTGGGGGCAGAGTGAGGCAGGCGCTTCTCAGACCCCTGTGACCAACGGCACACGTGGAGAGCCATCTCAGCCACTGCTGATTTTGCCAGGACAGAATGGGGTTTCTGAGCTGCTAGATCTCTTGATCTTCCAAAAGATATTGGAAATCCAGATTTTTAGGAGAAATCTTCCGATTTTTAAATATGGGTAAGTAATCAAAATTTTGGGCTAAACAAAAGGGGCTGGTAAACCACCACTTTGCAACATGTGAGTTAAAGCTGGGATTTGCATGTTTCATTTTTGAAATACCTCAGCCTCAGATGGATCATTAGGGAAATAAAAGGCAACATGCAGCTGGCCATAAAAGTTTTGTGTTAAATGTTTTCATTGGGGATGGGAGGTCACAAAAGACTGAGGCTCCCTCTCCCAAATCCTGAGTATCAGTCTTCCAAGCAGCCCTAGGCAGGACTGGCAAGGACTGGTCTGAACCAGGACTTAGTCACCTTCTGTCCTTTATACACACAGCTCAACACCCCTCTTGATGGCCAGAGTCCAGGTGGTTGGGACAGTGCTTCATAACCAGGTCATTCCCAGCAATGTCACCCTGGCCTAGCTGTGTCAGCTTTCCTCCTCCCTCCCCTGCCTGCTGAGGTCCAGGGACAGCTAAAAGAGGGAATTATCTGGCCTTGCCGTCAGCCTCCCCTGTCCCAACATGTCTCAGTCCAGATCCTGAGTGAAGTCCCCATACCAACCTCTTGACTGCTGAAGTCAAGATACAGGGGGGTAGTTTGCTCTCTCTGGGTCTCTCTCTGTCTCTCTCCTATCCTCTACCTCCCACCCCACACACGTTGATTCAAGGAATAAATTCCATGGCCTGCTTCACTTGAATGACCAACATTGGTCCATGGCAGTGTCTCAGCAGATGGGTATCAGTCGCCTTGATAGTAGTAAGTCAGGAAGCCCTCTGGGGCTCATGTTAGCAACTGTCCTCATCATGTTGATCATCCCACAGGTGGGGTCACCTTCCCACGGGTGGATCTGGACAGAAACCCAAGCAGCCAGACTCCAAAGGCCTCCTCTGGGGTGAAGGGCCAAGCATGGAGCAGCCCTCGGGCCCAGGTGGACTGAACCTCGTAGCAGAGGCTCTGCATGCTGATTTAGTATGCTCTGGTCTTCAGGGTCAGGAAGCCTCAGGACTTCTGAATAGCATCCACACGAGTACTATACCTGTGAGGTGTAGTCGGCCAGGACCCAGGGAAACACTGGATACTGCATATAGTCATTGTAGGTCCTCCCAGCCATGGTGTTGAGGTGCATGAGATACTCAAAATTGCTGATGTCCCTTTTCTACCAGAAGAGACAAAGAGGAGATAAACCAAACACAACTAGCATCTTCCTAAGGACCATGGGGGTCCATTTCTCAGCCCTCTGCAGCCCTTGCTGTGTGGGTGAGAGCGGGCAGCACACACCTCCACTGTTCCCCGTGCACCTTGCGCCCGAGCCAGGCCAAAGCGGGGAGGCCACACTAATTCCAACGTGAACTGAAGCAAATATATTCAGGAAGCAAAGTCGGCCAGAAAAAAAAAAATACAGCTCAGCAGTCCAAAGCCAAGGATAAAGCCTTCTTTTGTTTAGCTGCTGGGTGTGATACTCAAAAGTTGATTAAAATAAGAGCACAAATGCTGTGGGTGAACTTACTGCTAACCTTATGATTAAAAAAATAAGCCGATGGGGCACCTGGGTGGCTCAGTCGTTGAGCTTCTGCCTTTGGCTTAGGTCACGGTCCCAGGATCCTGGGATCGAGCCCTGCATTGGGCTCCCTGCTCTGCGGGAAGCCTGCTTCTCCCTCTCCCACTCCCCCTGCTTGTGTTCCTGCTCTCGCTATCTCTCCCTCTATCAAATAAATAAATAAAATCTTCAAAAAAAAAAATAAGCCGAGGGGACCTTGCAGTAGAAAGAAGCCCTCACCAAGAGACTGAACGATCTGTCTTCCTCTGGGAATTTAGGGACTTTCTTTTCTGTCCCCACCTATTGGGATAACACTCATTCTTAGGGCCTTAGAATGTACAGTCAAGGTGGAGTCAGGAGTGTATTTGGGAAAAATCAGCAGGGCCAAGGGGTGAATGAACAGTCCAGTATAACTGTCACCTCTTACATGGGACCTACATGCTGTGCTCTCCCTTGGCCCTCTCGCTGGGAAAGGATTTTGGACAAGAGTGACCAGGAGTTAATTTCTTGTTGTCATGTGATCTCTAGGACTGACCCTCTTGGGGTCCCTGCCTTTCACTGAGAATCAGAGGCTAAATGTCCGTTCATTCAAGCTGAGAGTCATGCATGTCTTCTCAGGAGAAGAAGTGAACACTGGAGCCCCTCTACACTGTGTCCACTTATACATATGTGTCTATCTGCATGGATGGGGCAGGTGCATACACGTGCACACACACACACACACACACACACACACACACACACACTACCCAGCTCCCGCTCCAAGCCTCAAGTACCACTTTCAATCACTAAGATCTTTTTAGGGAAATACTTGGGACATTTTGGTAAATTAAAAAATAAGATCCCTCCCGAGTCACCCACATGCTTTGTCTCCCCACCACTGGGGCCTGAGCTATTTCTGATTTGCCTTCCCACAGGGTGTCCTCAGACCTAGAGTCCTCCACGGGGGCACTGTACCTGCCACCTCTGCAGCACGGTCCTGTCGGAGCCGGGGTATCTCCTGTGGGACAGAGAACAACGACAGTGACCCAACCTCTCAAGGCACCAATGAGCAGAGAAGTGGGAATTCCGGGGCTCTGTGGGACCAGGGCATCCAGGAAAGCCACAGACTTTCCAGGGCATACAGCAGCTCTCCCAGCGGGGTAAAAAGATTATTACCCAAGCTCTGCCTGACCCCACGCTACCCTACTGAAGGTTAGGCTCTTGCGGTCACTTTTGCTGGAATACTCTCCTGCTGCCTTACGTGTGGCCTGTGGGGAAGCCCTGGGGCCATGCAGAAGCGGGGTCAAGCCTCACAACCCCACACCAGACTTCCCATAGCCATGCCTCAGCCTGCTTTCCCCATGTACGTGTAATAGACATGATTATAATATACTGACACGGCACTATAATATATGCACGTAGTTTAAAAAATGTGGAAGGCCACAGAATAAAAGAGTGTCCAAACTATCACTCCTACTCGAGAAGGAGCCACAGTTAACGGTTTCCAGAACAGTTTTACCCCGTGCCTGTCTATGTGCTTATATCGTTGTTGTTTTTTAACTGGCGATACGTGGGAAGACCTCATCTGTGCTTTGTCACTGGCTTCCCAGCAGGGTGGGGTCAGCTCACATCACTCTGTGGCATTCGTTTCTGCAGCAGCAGGACCCCATTGTACAGACGGATCGGGACTGGTTGAGCCTGCCCCTGGGGTGGGTTTGGTCCTCGCAAATGACCTTTCCATGACCAGCTTCGGACATACATCTCTGGGTACTTGGGGAGTGTACCCATGAGAGAGATTTCTGGCAGCGGTTCTACTGGGATAAAAAGTATGAGCATTTTCCAGTTTGCTACATATTGCCAAACTGTCCTCTTAAAAGGCTGTACTGATTTCGGTTTCTACACATATAATTAAGAAATACAAACCAAAACAAAGAAATACCGTTTTTGACCAGTGTGGTGGGAAAAAGTTTAGAAGGGCAACAAGATGTGCCGGGAAGGGTGCGGGGAGGGTTTTTTTTCCACGTGAAATGCCCTTTCTGCTCAGCACGGATGTGTAGAGCCCAGTTCCTTGGCCTCTGTGGTATTCCTTGGTTCCTTTTCCAGCTCTGTTTTCTTCCCCTCTCTGTCTCCATGAGACTCTCCTTCTGCTCTCAAGACCTTTGTTCAAGATGTTCTGCCAAACCCACCCACATCATGTCTCCTCTTTCCATCCCTTCCCTCTTCCTTGGTCTCGTTCAGGTGCCCACAGATGCTACCCCACATGCATTTTATGTTCTACTCACGTGCACTGCACCAGGGTCCTTCTGGCCTCCATCTGTCTGGACAAGGCCTGGCTGCCCAAGGGCCCTAGCAGGGGCAGTGCCCCTTCACTTTCCCACCACAGCACTGTCAGCCTACACTCTGTCTCAGGTTTCCCATCCCTTTTCATTCAATTATTTCCTTGGTAGGTTTTTTATAAACAGAATGCAGCTCCCAGGCTGGGATTCACCTCTCCCCCCACCCCCCCACCACCCCCAGTAGAGAAATCATCTATTGCATCCACTCTATCTAGGCAAACAACAGTAACAATGAACAGAAGCAAAACACGCTCAAGTTTATTGCTGTAGGTTGCAAAGGCTCAAGTGAAGATTTGGTTCTCTTGCTCAGTCTGTGAGCCTGCCACCTAACCCAGTTCTAGAAGGCAGGCCGCTTGGAAGGCTACAAACACGGGCAGAGCCCAGGCTGGAGACAGTGGGGGTCACCACCTTGGAAAGGACATGTGCTGAGCCTTCCTGAGGAGGTCGAGCTACAAGAATGTGGAGTTAGTATGGCAAAGCTCGCTAGTCTTGCTACTTTATTTTGTTAAGTTTGACAGGGGAGCAGGAAATAAGGGAACAAAATGTACCTATTATAGTTCAGGAAATAAGAGACAGCCTGGGTCATTTTCTGTTTCAGAGAGGGTTCTAGAATTTTACCGGTGGTCTTTTGTGACACTGCCCCCAGGTGGAATGGTGTGCAGAAGACAGAGGCATACACCATCCCATTTCTCATTTCACCGGCTATGCGCTCCAAGGAAGATCCATCGTTCCCCTACTACCAGCAAAGGACGCCGTGACCAGCAGTGCCAAGACACCTAACCAGAGGTGAGTCATAGTTTTCAACTTTTTATTTGTTTGTTTTATTTATGTGTTTGTTTTATGTTTCCATTTTCACTTCTACTTCTGTCCTATTTCATTTGAGAATTTATGTGTATACTCCCACATGGATTTTTTTCTTTTTTTTTTAATTTATATATATATATTTTTATCTGTGTCCAGTTGACACACAGTGTTATGTTAGTTTCAGGTGGACAACACAGAGATTCGACATCTCTAGACGTTATGCTGTGCCCCCCACAAGTGTAGCTGCCGTCTGTCCCCATACAGCTCTAGTACAACATCACTGATGGTGTTCCCTACACTGTGCCTTTTACCCCCGTGACTGATTCATTCCGTAACTGGAAGCCTGTATCTCCCATCCCCTTCATTCATAGGCCTAATAATAATAATACCAATAATTATCACGCGTTAAAGATTGCAAAGACTTTTTACCCGTTGTCTAATTCCCACGGCGACCCAAGAAAGCAGCCATTACTTCACGTAGAGATGAGGAAGTGGATGGGTGGGGCGAGGGAGTGGCGTGAAGCCAAGGGGAGTCCACCCCAAGCCGGCGCAGAGCAGGGACCTGTGAGCCCCTGACACACTGGGCTGTGCAAAGCACCTGTCCAGACTAAACCTTGCCCCAGGGCCCTGACTCACAAGACAAGCTCCTTCCTCCAACAGGGAAAAGAAAACAAAAGTAAACAGAAAACAACAACAGCAAAAACCTTAGTTCTGGCTGACTTAGAAGGCAGTTACCTGACAAATTAGTAATTTGTGTACCTCTGGAGTTAGACAATGAGCATTAGCGAAGTCGCCAAGTTATTCCTGCATACCCGTGAGATAAACATGAAGCTGGAGAGGCATTAAAAGTCTGGAAGGGTATAGAACAGGAAGTTATGTCCAGATGCTGAAATTGAGCGGCTTTAATTCTCATGAGGTTTTACATATCTGCATTTTAAAATGTATTTATCTTCTTGGGCATTTTCTTCTGTAAAATATTGATTTTATTTTTGCTTAGCTGTGTTTTATGATTTTCACATTATTTATTTTCTAATTTGAATGATGTACTTTTACGAATAGTCTAATTAGAAACACACTGGGTCATAGGACTTTGGGTAACTTTTAATTTTCTATTTATCTGAATTTGGTAATTATTTTAAATCCATTTATTGTCTAAATTAAATGACCTGTTTTCTTTTAGTTTTGCATTAAACAAAACAGTGGTGGTATCCATGTATTTGAAGTTTTTGTGGTTAGCCATATTTTTATTTTTTAATTTCAACTATTTCCTTTTGCTTTTTTTTGTACTTTTCAAAATGTGTAGTGCTTGGATTCATTTTGTAGTTCAAATTATTTATCTGCTAATTATCTTACTTATTTCCAACTTGATTTGGGTAGTGCAATTTGGAGCATATTTATTTCTTCATTTCTACGTACGCATTTTCAAATTTTTCTACGAAGTTATTTTATTATTTGCATAATAGTTTTCATATGTAACTTTTTGCTGATCTTCTCAATTTCTGGGAATTCAATTTAAAGAAAAACACTGAACAAAAAGATTATAAATGTACAAATACATTCGTTGCAGCCCTATTCACGATAGCACCAAATTGGAAACAACAGGGAAAGCACAGTCCACCAGATTCAGTATTACACGTTCAATCGAAAGGTAGATTTTAGAAATTACACATCAGCATTTGACATAATATTAAGTGAGGAAAAAATGACTATATAACTGTATGGTTTTTACGAGCATTATGGTCATTCTGACTTCATAGCGTGAAAAGGGCACCAAGAGAAAACTGCAAGAAATAATTAAATTCAAATAAACAGATAAAAGATAGCTCTCTCACAGATCAAAGAACTGAAAAAGCTATTTGGATAAACAACAAATCGAGTGATAGTTCATGGGACTCCCTCAATGCTTCATAGAGAAGTAAGGTATCTGTCCCTTAAAAGGGGCAAGCATAGCTGTTTCTCCCTGTTAGCAATGTCCACTTCCGGCGTGGCCACGGCAAGCTGGTTCTGCCTGGTGGCGAAGTGCCCACCGCGTTGCTGGGGGCGGCTGGGAGGAAATTCCCCCCTGCAAGAAGCCGGAGGAGCCCAGGCCCCGGCGTCCCCCGCTCCGCGTGGCGGTGTCCTGGAGACATTGTCGCCTATTGTGTTCTCTCACCTTGCAGGCTGGCGTCAAGATTATGCTAATTAACTCCAGGTCCCAAAGTCTCTTGTTGCCTGGTGACAAAGTTTCACAGTTGAGGAGGAGGAACTGGCAGGAACGGGGTAAGTTTTTCTCTGGTGGTGGCCTTACATTTATCGATTTACTTCAACTCTGCCAAACAAACTCTGCTTTTTGCTCTCCTCCTTTGAGTAAGCAACTTTGGAAATGCTGGTTCTCTCGGTGTGCTTTGTTTACAAGCCCCAGACATGAGCTAATTCATTATTTAGGAGAGGAGGAAGCTGGCCCAGAGCCCCAGGCAGGAAGGGCAGCTAGCAGGGGCCCTAGCTGGGGACCCAGCCGGCCTTTCTCGGGTGCCCGGGGCCATGGGCCACCTTGGGAAAGATGGTGTGTGAATCTGTGGGGCTTTGCAGTCAAGCTTGGGTCTCTTTCCAAAGTCTGTGTCTGGAGCATTTTGCTGTTCCACAAGCAGGGAGAGACTATAGAGTTTGAACTGCTTCTTAGCAGTGACTGACCCCCAAAGAAAGTGCAGTGTGGGAGCTCTTCTTCACTCAGGAGGCTGGGGCCTAATGACTGCTGACTATGGTGGGGGTTGGGGGGCACAGTCCATCTTTTGAGAAGTCTGAAGGCAAACCCTTGCCACAAGCTACCCTGAATGCTGGGACCCATTAACAAGCAGTCAAGTCTAGGCTGGGCTGGGCCTTGCAAGGAGAGACTCTTCAAGAACACACTAGAACACATGTCTTATGTCCCTATTTCCATGACAGGTGTAATGGGAAAAGGTAGGTGCTCCTACTTCCAGTCTTTGTGACTCTGGACAAGCTACTTGGCCTCTCTGAGCCTTGGTTGCCATATCCATCCAGTGGAGATAAAAATCAATACATCAGGTGGTTATAAGAATTCCTTATCATGTCTGTAAAATGTCTAGCCTATAGTAGGTGGTCCATATAATCTACACACACAGTCTGAAAGCAGGAACTGGATTCAAATGCATTAACAACTATGTAGTGTCATTGCTTTGCAAAGGGTCTGGCACATAGTAGGTTCTCAGTACATTTATGAACCATATGGGTGCTATGTTACGTGAACCAAGTCCTGAACACCAGCTCCTGCGGGATGAAATGGGGAGTCAGAAAGGTTAGGAAATGTGTACGAGGCCACATATCTAGGGAGAGACAGAGCTGCGACTGGTCTGTGACTCCCATACCTTCTGGGCTTGAGCCTGAGCCTGCAGGGGAGACGGAAGTACTGGGACAGCCACTCCCCACTCTGCAGAGCACCTGAGCCCCACGGTTGTCTAGAGACCAATTTTTAGGGCCTAGTGCTTGGTGGCTCCAATTTCCTCTTGGGGACCCAAGGGTCTCCTACTGTTGCTGTCGAGAGGGGATGGTGACTTCATGATCTCTCCCTCCAGCCATCACCTGGGTGATGGGAAAGTCAGACTGGGTGATGTTTCCTGGCCCCTGGTATCCCTAGAACAGAAGGTGTGCACAGAAACCTGCGCCCCTCCAGACAGGCATGATGGGCTCCCCGGCCGCACGATCCATCACCAGCCTTTCCATCCACTGCCAGTTCGATTCACTGCCAACTTCCATTTTCCTCCCAGTCTCACACCACAGACCTCATCTCAGCCCCCAGAGCTAGGTCCAATAACACACACACGCTATCTTTGCCGCGACGGGCGAGTCTTAAGGATGGGGCTTGACCTGGTCTAGAATGAGAGTGCCACAGAATCTAGCTCCGTTGAGGCTAGTGTCTGGAAAACACGAGTCAGGAGCTTCCTTGTCAGTCCAGAGAGCCAAATTTATCACTGGACGTTGTAAAATCAAGTTTCATGGAAAAGCCGAGGGGCAGTTCAGCCCACAGACAAGAAGACTGAGCAGATACTGGCTGTGCTTGACCAGCGTGTGACTTTGACAGGGGACATGCTCTGAGGCTCAGTGCTTTATCGGTAAAGTGGGGTGGATGGACCAAATGAGATAATACACATAATGCACTTGGACATAAAATTAGCGCTCAGCACAAAAGAGGAACCATGTATAGAAAACGCCAGGCCCGCTAGAACGTCAGCCTGCATTTTCTCTTTGACCCACACATGCAACCCAGACGACCATTCCATTGATTCTGCTTCTACCACATATGGTAAATATGCGCTATCCTTCTCCTCCCCACCCTCTTGGTTTACACCATCTTTTGCTGCCTGCAAGTGGCTGTCTTCAACTACTCTTCCTTCCCTACCTCTGGAGACTTCCCAGCAGCCGGGGTGATGCTTCTAAACTTCTAAACAGGCCTTCCCCAGCTCTTTGTCCTCATCTTCTACCCTCTCCTTACTGGCCCTGCTCCAGTCCCCATGGCATTTCCTTTCTCCCCACTGGTAGGACTTTGCACCTGGTGCAACCCCCACCGTGGGGTGTTCTTCTCCAAATCCTCCTGTGTGGCCTAGTCCTAGTGTCAGCTCAAATGTCACCTCAGAGGGAACTTCCCTGACCTTCTTGGTCTAAATTAGGCCACTCCCTCCCCAATATTCTCTCCCTGATTCTTGGCATTCCCTTTGACGTCCACCAGGTTTTGATTTTTTGCAGAGCGTCTACACGAACTGAAATGATCTTAGGTCTTTTTGTTTGTTTTTATCGATTGATTTGCTTCTCCTAAAATAGGAGTTTCGTGAGAAGTACAGCAATGTCTATCTTGTTCACTGCATCTCTTCCGGCCTGACCCTGACCTATAGAATGACTCAAATACAGATTGTTGAATGAATGAATGAATGAGCAAGTGAGTAGCTTGGGCTGTAGCAAGCTCTAGAGGTTAACAATGGACAAAGGTATCATCATATCTTCTAATTGCTACTATGTTTTTTTTCTTTTATTATTAATTTGTGTTAAAAAGGTTGCAAAGACTTTTGTCCTTGGGAATCCACAAAGATTTTTCCACAAGTCTTACATTTGGTATTAATGACCAGTGGGGAGTGTCCTAGGGCTACTCACTGTAGGGAAGGGATCACTATGGTGCTGTTTGGTGGATCTAGCAGCATGATTTACCATCATAAAGGCACTGACTGCGGGAGCCAGGTTACCACTCACTGAGCACCCACTACACACTGGCCACTCAATGTATAGTCATCCCCACATTTACTCTTCATAACAAGCTGCACTTTTCTGACCCATTTTGCAGATCAGCAAACTGAGCTCAGGATTAAAATCAGGCTGGCAGTAAAGGTGGGGTGGAGACCAGTTCTATTGGCCTCAAAGCACCGTTGTTCCCTGCTGCCCGAGTGCCTGCCTTCTATTAAGTACTTTTATACACAACAGGAAGGAAGCAGACAAACTGGCTAATATCTTGTCACTAAGGTGCAGAGCTGCTCCATCCTAAATGCAGTGCTGCTGCCTGTCTAGATCTTTCCTATCATGTCCAGCAGGTTATATCTAGCTGCCCAGAGTCAGAGAAGGGGTCTCTCTCACTGATGATAGGGCTGAATGCTTCAGTAATAACTTCAGGTAAGCCCGATAAAGACTCAAAGAGGCATGGGAAATCTGAATTTAGGAAATATTTCTACAGAAAAAAAAAATTAAGATTAGAAGCCACGGCATTTCAAAAGACAGGTGCCTTACATACAAGCAATGAGCCCCAAACCACCCTTTTGTGTCGCTTTAAAAATCAGCCCATGGTTCTTCCAGTGGCCTTCCCCTCTGGATGGACAAACATTAGCACTGTTTACGTAAATATCCTCCCCTACGTTGCAGCCTAGTTTGGGTCGCCAACACGTAGAAGGCCATGTGGTTTGTGTATCACAGTCGTCTGTGGTTGGTCAGGGTTTTCAGTGCGGTGGAGGGCTGGCTGGCTCTGAGGGAACATCTCTGGAGGGAACGAGAATGGCTGCCTCCCTCCTTCCCCCACTCCACCACCCTCCCAGCATGGCCAGGCATGGGGCTGCCTCCAGCTTAGTTTGCATGTCTGTAGTCGGTGGGGCGCTTCTCAGGTGCTCCCCCACCTCCATCTGCCACTGTGGCTGGGCAAGCTGGGGTTCTCAACTAACAACCGGCACTACGGCTGCTATCCTGTCACCAAAGCTTCCCTTCACTGAGCACCTGTCACCCCCCCCCGACCTTTTTCTCCTATGCAACCCTCTCATCGCCCCACTCTACCTGAGGGAACTGAGGCTGGTGACACATTAGCAGGAAATAGGGAGTCAGGAGATGAGCCCGGCTGGTCCACCTCCAAGCCCGTGGCCCTCTAAACACGTGGTTCCTTCTCGTCTTTGTCCAGGGAATATTTTCTCAGATGTCCCTCTTTGACTCAAATATGCTCGCTATTTTAAAATCTCTTTCTTACACACACACACACACACACACACACACCCCTATTTTAAACACGATGACATGAGTGGCTTTACAGAATTCATGCAATTGAAAAGGAAGTAGATGTGTGTGTGTGTTGTGTGTGCACGTGCGTGTGAATGTGTTTGTAACTTTCTTTCCAATTAGACATAGATTTTGTATCTAATGCAGAGAACTTAGTTACATAGACATTTAAGAAAGAAAGTAAAAACAACCCGACACCATAATTTCCAGAGGGCATTTCTGCTAATATTTGGATGTTCTTCCATCTTTTTTCTTGAGGTGTGTGTGCATGCTCATGAGGGCAGCGAGGTCATATGGGCACAGAATGTTTTCCTCATAACATTATGTCTCCAAATGTTTCCTTTCAGCATTTCTTGGAAAATGATGTTTTTGTTTTGTTTTAGTTACTGTTGAATATTCATTTCATGCTGTGACTGGACAGTAAGTCGCCAACTGTCCACTGTTAGATACATGGATTGTATCCATTTGTTTTTATTATTTTAAATAGCACTGCCATAAACATATTTATACAGAACGTTTGGTTCTTATTTCTTGAAAAGAGGTTCTTAGCAGTGATATCTGCGCTGCCTGGTGAGCCGGAGTGGAGGATGGGGGGGTCTCGTCCCGAAGGTTAGCCGCATCTCCTCAGACCTCTTGCTTGATCCCATTGCTCTACCTTTGCTCTCGTTCATTCCTACTTTTGGAAGCTTTCTTTCCCTTTGGCCTAACCCAATTAAAACTTCATTTGTTGTACTGCTAACCCACTTCCCAGCCTCCCTGCACACTTAATCTCACAGCCAAAAATTTCATCACGCTATTGTATGCATCTATTTGGACAGGTCTTCCTGTCCTCAAGGGTGTCCCACCCAGGGCTGGGTACACACTCAGTGACTAATAAATATTTGGTGTGAAAGTGACGACTTTTCCCCACAGACCTCTCCCTTAAAAATAGTCTGCATGTTCTAGAAGCCCTTTCAAAGTAGGTGGGAAAACAATGGGTCAAGAGGGATTCCACAGCAGCTGTTACAAGCTGTGGAATCTGCAATGAAGCTGACCCCTTTCTGAGGTCATGGGAACTGAGATGACCTTGGTAATCTCCTAGAATTCATTCATTTAACCAAGACTGACAGAGGGCCTCCTGTGTGCCAGGCACTAGGAGTTTAGAGTCTGTTTGGGGAGGAGAGCAAGGGACAGACAATAAAAGTAAGCACAACAAGTAAGCCTATTATAAAATAATACTTAGGTTATATGTGTTATGGAAGAAAGTACAGCAGAGCAAGGAGGATTAGGATGTGCTTGGGATCAGGGCAGGCTGAATTGAGAAGTTAAATTTTACCCATAACCTTGAAGAAGTTGAACAGGTCAGTCAAGTAAATATCTGAGAGAAGAACCTTCCAGAAGAATGAAAGAGCTGGAGTAAAGGCCATAAAAGGAGTAAAGGCCATAAAAGGAGTTTGTGGGGGCAGGTTAGAGGAATGGCCGGGTTGGGTGGTGGGTGTGGAGTGAGTGTGGGGGCGAGTGGTGGGGAGCCCCCTCAGGGAGGTGGTGGTGGGTTAGGCCATGGGGCCACTGGAAGGTGTCCAGCCCTTACTTGGGTGAAACAGGAGTCACTGGAGGGCTGTGCGCCAAGGAATAACAGGGTGGTAACAGAAATCCCCTGGCTGCTGTGTCAAGAACAGATTGCATGGGGTGAAGACAAGTGCTAGGAGGCCACCGCAAAGGCCCAGTGGCAAACAGCAGTGACTCAGCCCATGGTGGCGCCCAGGCACGTGGTGGGAAATGGTAGGATTGTGGATCGACTTTGAGCACAGAGCGAGCAGCATGGAACCTAAGAGGAAAAGGGGTGTTGACTGTGATGCCACAGCTTGGGGCCTGACACACGAGATGCTGTTGCTGTTGGCCTGGCCAGAGAGGCTGTGGGTGCAGTGGGTGGACAGGGAGCTCGGTTTTGGACACAATGTGTTTTGGTGTCTTTACACAGTACAAGTAGAAATGTTAAGTAGGCAGAAGGATACAAGTCTGGGATCAGCGGGCGAGGTCAAGACACAAAAGCTGGGGAGTCCTTAGTGTATTTAAAGCAATGAGACTAGATGAGATCACCAAGGTATGGGGTATAGACAGAGAAGAGGCAAGTGGCTTGGCCATGGCCCCCCGGGAACCCATGGCAGACACAGTTCTCATCCAGCCTGGTCAACTCCCTGCCATGTCTGGTTTACGTCCAGCCCCCTGCTGCTCCCACTCAGTGGGCTGCACGTAAGGGGTCCCGCACATGGTAGCTTCCTGGTGGACCCAAGACCCTATCTGAGAGCACACACTTCACAGCGAGGTACCAGCCCAGTACCACACTATGGCTGATGCCAGCCAGGAGGCTGGGATTCCTCCTGTCTCAGGTAGAAATTAGAGAGGAGAGGGCACGGGCTTGTCTGTGATGGCCTTGGGGGAAGTGTAGGGACAAGCTTTCTCTCTTTGGTTTGACATGCCCTGGGGATTTTTCTCACGACAGCCAGAGTATCATTTGGAAAATAAGCCAGATCATGTCTGCTATCATTCTTTTTTGCTTATTTTGTTTTTTTTAATTGTGCCTCTGGCCTGCCTGCCTTCCTTTCTTCTCTCCTCCTTCTCCCCTGCGCTTGTCCCGCCCCTCCCCTCTGCCACAGGGCCTTTCCATCTGATGTTTCCTCTATCTAGAACCCCCTCCCCATCTCCTTGGATCCTTGCTTCCTTCAGTCTCTGCCCAGGTGTCTTCTTCTCAAGGAGGCCCTTCCTGGTCACCCTCTTCAGAAGCATATGCCCCCCTACACACGCCCCCCAAGCACCATCTGTTTCTTTTGTCCCAACTCCTTCTCCTCCTAGCACTCATTGCCACCTGGCATTGTACACTTCTTTGCTTTTGTTCCTCTCCTTCTTCATGTTGCTTGCCGTATAAAACCATGCCCATCCACGGCAGTTATCAGTTGTGTATCTGTATGCAGTTAACCTATTGTTAATGAATGAATAAATCCAAAGGGCCATGGGAAGTTCAACTGTTCCCTTATGGTCGATCTTTAGGGTTCCCCTTCACAGTATCTCATGGCTTCACAGTGGGAGGATTTATAGCCCCCTCGGAGCTGGGGGCCTTCCTACAGCAGATGGGGGCACCACATCAGGGTACCTGCCAGTGTATGCCTGCAGGGCACCCAGGGGTCCGTGCCATGCTCACCCTCAGCAAGTTCTCCCCGGGGCCAGACGGGGTACAGAAGATATGCACACACCATGGGGCACTTGTGAAGGACGAGCCCCATCTCTGCAATCTTGGGGTTCCTGTGCCTCAAGGAGCTATGTCTCCTTGTCCCCCAGGATAAAGTAATCTAAAGTCTGCGCCTGGTGAGGCAGAGATGCCATAGTAAGGATGTGGGGCTGTGAAGCCTGAATCAGATTTCTGCTCCATGGGAACCCTGGAGTCCTGGCTCCACTGTTGACCAGTTACGCTGTCCTGATGCCACTATTTCACCTCTCCCCCAACACACAAAGGCACCACACAGGCCTCCAGGGCTCACTCACCCTCACCCAACCTTCAGAAGCAGCCACTTTCATGATCTTATTCACAGAAGGGGGAGCTGAAGCTCAGTGAGGCTCAGGGGACCGTCCAGGGTCCCCCGGATGGTAGAGGGGTCTAAAGCCCCTGTACTTTTCACCCTTCCAGGCCGCTTCTCGGAGCCCATTGCCTTATCTGCAGGGGAAGCCAAGGCTGTGGGGAGAAAATGCAATAACATCTATCTGGCAGTAGCAGTATTTAAATCACATTGGTTGAAATTGGATTAACGCTCATCTCTTGAGGTTTCCAGGTGCCAGGACTGACTGGTCCTTCCACTTTCCTGTGTGTAGAGGTTAGTTTGTGTGTTTTGAATGCGTTCGCTGATGTACAAGGTGTTTCTAGTCTGTTAAACTAATAATCTTAATATTTTATTTTAATTGTAAGTCACCTATTCCCTTTTGTTCCCTTAACAAATCCAATTAAAACAGAGTACATTCAGAATTACAAAATAGATGCTATTAAACCAATAAGAAATCATAATCTTTTGTTATTGGGCCATGTGACCCCCTGGGAACTTTTGCTCCAAATAAAAGTTGAATTCTTATTATCCGCCGGGGGAAGGGGGCAGTTTGACAGATAACGACTTCCCAGCAGCACATGTGCGGAGCCACACTGGTGCTCAGGATGGAGAAGTAAATAATATTAAGGGTAGACAGCGCTATACATGCATAATAGCCCAGGAAGGTGGTTAGAGCTGTGTTGATCCGATTAACCAGATAACTGCCACATGGAGGGAACCTGATGATTTCCACACAGACACTCTGTTTGCTGCAGCTCTATTATCACGGAAAGAACGTTCCACCCAGAATAAGGTGAGCTGTGGGAACGTGGATAAACTACTTCATGCCCCACTCTACCCCACGGCATCCTTATCTTGGGGTAGGAGGAGAATTCCCACCTCAAAGGAGAGTAGTGAGGACTGAATGAAATGGCAAAGGGAGGTGGCTTTGTGAAGGAGAAGGCACGATGTGCTTCTATGATGAGCATGCCTGTGTGGGGTGGGGAGGGGGTGGAGAGCATCATATGATTGACATGTGGGGATGGCCTGTTGTCTGGGAAGATCAGATGTGCATCTTACGGGGGTTAGATTTTACAGTGAGCCCACACAGTGAAAATCAAACTTCTGGTGGTCTGCATACAGCCTCTCAGCGCCCCTACACAGCCAGCAGCCCCGAGGGCAGAAGAGGGCCTCGAGTCTCTGGGGTGAGCACCCGGGAAGGCGGTGGGCTAACATTCGCCGGCCATGCTGGATGACAAACCTGTATCTTTACATTCTTGGCACATTCAGTGTGGCAAGAAGCTCACACCTGGGGGGCCTGGGGGACTAGTGTGGCTGAGGGACAACAGATTCCAAAGCCAGCGGCACACCTTTTTGGGGGACATGAGGGACAAGCAGCTTTAATTTCCGTTCCAGGTGTATTTCGCCCTGGGAATGCTAGGATTCCAGAATGCCTTCTTCTCCTTGGAGTCAGGGGGCTGGCAATGTGCCCCCCAGGATAAGCATTTCCTACTGCTGGAGTAAAGGCAACAGTAGAAAGAAAAAGAAAGGCAGCATAGTACAGCACGACGACCATAAGCTTCGGTGTCAGACATAACTAGGTTTGCGGTGGCTGTGCTGTGTTGTCTGTGTTACCTTGGGAAAGTCACTTGACTTCTCTGAGCCTCAATTCTCTTATTATAAAGATAGGAATGACACTGTATCGTTGCTGTGCAGATAGAGGAAGGGCCCAGCCGCATGTCTGCAATCGTTACTTTGGTACATGTCACCTGAGTGAATGATGTGGAGTGGATCTTCTGAACTTGATGTCAGAAAACTCTCACAATCATGGGGTCCCTGTAAGACCCCACACCTGCTGTCTGCATCTCTCTCCATCAACTCTGCCATGTGTCTGGTGGAGCTGTTGCTGTGAGCCTCACCGACATATTTCTGCTTCTAGTCTGTCCCTTATCCCCTTCCTAGCAATCTGTCCTGTCCACAGGAAAGAGGGGCTCAACATAACACAGCTGGGGGCAGGAATGGAAAAAATAAAAGCACTTCATGTTTACACCCCCAGGGAGTCTATACTCCAGAAACCAGCTAACACTGTAAAGCAAGTAGACGAGCGCACAGTTCCTCACCCAGAGTAGGCACTGGACAAATGGCAGTTCTTTCCCCCAGTGCAGACGTGCCCAAGTCAAATATTAGTGCCTATTTTAGAGCCCTGGCCAGAGGTTCCAGACAGATGCTCTCCACAGACAGCCCCATGGTGACCACCCACATCTCCACCTGCCACCTGGCTGCTTATGAGAAGGTACAGCACATTTGGGGAAGGGGTGGAGGGCACAGGGAATGACTGGAAGCCATGTGGGCAGTCACGGCGGAAGTGAGGCTGGCCTCTTACGTGTCTGGTGAATGGGTCTTATGAAAGTCAGGAGATAGAATAAATGCAGTGCCTTTGGAATGAGTGATTCTATTGAAGGAAGTTTACATTGTTTCCCCTTAAGAGATGGCCCACAAGCAAAAGATATTTCTCACTCATACAGCATGAAGCTTGCTGTGAAGTTAGCTCCAAACACTGGCTGGGAAACAGCAGTGACTTTTGGGGTTTGGGTTCTATAGTGTGTCTATCCTGCGTCTGAATGCATTAGTCAAAAGAGTGAAATAATTATTGTGAGATCACATTAGCAAGATGTTAAAGATATCAGATATATACAAAGTCAGTCTTAATTACAAATATAAAGACACATGAGTGCAAGGCACAAGATAAATTCTATTATCATAGTGAGGATAACAATCTTACAACTAAAAAATGCCTGCAAATATTTTGATGGCATTAAAATATAGGTTGCCATTACATTTTTAATTTAGATATCCATGGGGTGTCCCGCCATGCTGTTTGATTCACAATGACTAGATAGAAAAATTAATTAGAGATTAGAGTCAACCAACCGGTCCAGTTTTTCCAAAGTATAAAAACCAATTGTTCAAGACAAGAAGACCCAGTACATTTTAAAACTTCTTGTATTAGGGCTTCTCAGCTATTCATATGATATGAAATCTCTTATTTGTCTATCCATCCACCCATCTGTCCATCCATCCATCCATCTACCCATGTTTATCAATTTATATCTCCTTCTCTGATTTCCAGCTTCCTTTGTGTGGGTTGTTGGTCCCACTCTGACATTTGAGGATTCTGTGAATTGATATCATCAGACCATCTAACCAGTTTTTGTTGAATCAAAAGATCATGAGTTTTACACTTCTTTTGCCCATACTTGTTCTGCTACTCAATGGGCAGAACTGGGCAGGATGCTGACCTTCCGAGTTGACTAAGAGAAGGGATATTCCTGGTCTTTAGGGGCTTCTGGCACTGGTCTGCTTCCATTGGTACTCAGCAGCTTAGGGGGTCCTCACGGACCCTGAGCAAATACAATACACCCTGCTCTCCATAACCAAGAGCAAGGTCCCTAGGCAGGTAACGTGGAAGATGTGTGAAGGGGGTGGGGGCTGATTATGCTTCATCTGGCCTGGGGCTGACTGGGGACCGAGATGTGCTGGGGAGGAGGTGGAGTGCATGATCCTAGCCCCTGTTTTGCCTTGCAGGTAATTCACAAGCAGGCTCGGAGCCAAAGGGCCTGTTGGAGAGAAGCTCTTTAATGGAGAAGTAGTCTGCGGGCAGCTCCATGCTGCTACCTTCCCAACATTCATCAGAGCTGGAGGGCTTCTTATCAGGGTGTGGATGGGCTCTGGGGAGCAGGCTCAGCAGGGCTCACCTGGGCGGGTCTTGAGTCTCCTGGAAGCATCCTTCTCATCCAGGGCCCCTCTAGCCCATGCTTATTGTGTTTGAGCTGAACTTTATCTTGAATATAAGAAACTTTAGGGAGCTCAGGAGAATCAGTAACAATCTAGATTTTAGTTCTTTGAGCTTGGGGACTGGCCCTCTTTATTGCTCACCTGTGTAGCATCTAATAGGTCCTCAATTTACTTACTCGGTGAGTGAACAAATGAATGAATGCAGGAATAAGTGCATCGATGTGGTTTAAATTAGTCCTGAAGGACTAACACAAGGATCATGAACAAAGGAAACTTAAATATTTGTTCAGGCCCATGGGATAGAATTGCCAAATAAAATACAGAACTATGCAATGTTTGGGGGCACATGTATACTAAAAATTATCTGTTTATCTGAAGCTAAAATTTAGCTGGGAAAGTGTAATTTTATTTGCTAAATCTGGCAACTTACCATGCAGAAAAGTCATTGATAAACATTAAAATCAGAACACAGGATCCCTTGCTCTTGGTCCACCTTTCTTTATATTACAATTTCAACTCAAGTGCTGTAGGGCAGTTTCTCTGACACGCTGCCTTGGGCAGAGGTGTTCCCTGTGCTGATATGCACGTGTACCAGAGCAATGCCACGTGGTACATATCTGGATGCCCTTTATTGGGGCAGACAGGGCTAAGTGGGGCTATAAAAAGTCATGCTTTTTGAGGAGCATCCAAGTTGTTGCATGTATCAATAGATTTGTCCTCTTTTCTGTTTCACAGTGTTCCGTGATAAGGATACGCCTCAATTTCTTTATCCATCCACCCACTGAAAGGTCTTTGGGTTGTTTTCTTCTGGTTTTGGCAATCATGAATAGAGCAGCTATAAACACACATGCATAAGTTTTTGTGTGATCCTAAATTTTTGTTTTTCTAGGGTAATTATCTAGCTGGGGAAATGCTGGGTCATGCGGTAAGTATACAGTTCATTTTATAAGAAATTGCCAAACCGTTTTTCGGAGTAACATTCTGAATTCCCATGAGTGCTCTGGTTGTTCTGGTATCCTCACCAAATCTTTGTACTATATTGATTTTTAAGGGTTTTTTGTTTATTTTAGACATTCTAATAACTGTGTAGTGGTATCTGCTTGTGATTTTAATTGGCATTTTCCTAGTGACTAATGATGTTGAGCAAATTTTTGTTTGCCAACCATATAACTTCTATGGTGAAAAGTCTTGTTAAATCTCTTGGGCATTTTATTTTTTATTGTATTGTTTGTCTTCTTACTGTTGACCTTGAGTTCTTTATAGATTCTAGATAATAGTCCTTTGTTGGACATGTGATTTGCAAATATTTTCTTCCATTCTGTAGCTTGTCTTTTTATTCTTGATTTTTTTAACAGAGCGGAAATTTTAAATTTTGTGCAAGTCCAATTTGTCAATATTTTCTTTTCTTTTAGGGATTGTACTTCTGCCTAACTCAAGCTTATGAAGATTTTCTTGTACTTTTTCTTTTAGATGTTTCCTGGTTTTACACTTTACATTCATATCTGTGATTCATTTTGAGTTTACCTGAGTTAATTTCGATAGTTTGAGATTATTATTATTTTTTTGTATGTGGGTAACCAATTGTTCCAGCACTATTTGTTGGAAAGTTCATTGTTTCTCCACTGCATTTTCTTTGAACTTTTGTCAAAAATCATTTGACCACTTGGCTATATTTGTGTGGCTCTATTTCTGGACTCTGTTTTCTATTCCACTGATCTATGTATGTGTCACTTCACCAATACCACCTGTTGTAATTACATGGTAAGTTTTAAAACTGGAAGCATGAATCCCTTAACTTTATGTTTTCTTTTTCAGAATTTTTTGGATTTCTAGTTCCTTTTCCTTTCAATATAAATTTTAAAATCTGTACATTCATGTATACAAATAATCCTGCTGGAATTTGAATTGATCTTTAGACCAATTTGGATAGAATTGACTCTTAATGATATTGAGTCTTTCAACTCATGAACATGTTATGTTTCTCTATTTATTCAGATCTTCTTTGCTTTATTTTGTCAGTGTTTTGTAATTTTCATCATAGAAATCCTGTACATTTTTATTACTTATGTGAAATACACAAATGTTTTACTTTTGGAGTTTATTATTTTTCAAATTTCAAATTCCAATTGTTTATTGCTGGGAATACAGAAGTTTTTTGTCTTTCTCCTTTCAATTTTATTGATTTCTTCTCTTTCTTTATTATTTACCCTATCTGCATGCTTTAGGTTTTTTTGCTCTTCTTTGCTAGTTTTTTAAATGGAAGTTTACACTATTGGTTTAAGACCTTTCTTACTTTTTAAAATGTTCCTAGTATGAACATTTAAAGCTATAAATTTCCCTCTAATCACTGCTTTAGTTGCATACCATAAGTTTAGATATGTTCTATTTTCATTTTTCTTCAGTTCAAGACATTTCCTAATTTCCCTTGAGATTTCTTTGACTCACGAATATTTATCAATATGTGGTTTGTTAACTATTTGGAGATTCTCCAGTTATTCTGATATTGATTACTAATTTAATTCCATTATTTTCAGAGAAAATATTGCATTATTTCAATTTGTTTATATTTGTTAAGGTTTGTTTCATAACCAAGAATATAGTTCATATTTGTGAATGTTCCATGTGCACTTGGAAAGAATGTGTATACCATTGCTAGGTAGAATTTTTTTTTTTTTTTTAGGTAGAATGTTTTAAGTGTCAATTAGATCCAGTTGATTGATGGTAATGTTCAGTTCTTCTATATTAGCAATTCTGATCTGGAGGCGATTTTGCGCCCCAGTGAGGAGTTGGCTATGTTTAGAGACATTATTGGTTGTTACAAGTAGTGGAGAGCTACTTGCATTTAGTGCATAGACTCTTCTGGCCTTCTGCTGCTAAATATCCTACAATGCATGGAACAGGGCTTTCCCCCATCACTGCCCCACCCCTGCTAACAACAAAGAAAATAAAGAATTATCTGGCCTCAAATGTCAATAGAGCCAAGGTTGAGAAGCCCTGTCTGTTTTATTGATTATTGAGAGACAAGTATTGATGTCTCCACCTCTAATTATAGATTTGTCCATTTCCTTTTTCAATTTTATCAGCTTTTGTTTCTTTTATATCAAAGCTCTGGTCTTAAGTACATATACATTTAGTATTTTTATACCTTCATGGTGAAGTGTCTCTTTTATCATTATGTGGTATTCTTTTTAATCTCAGGTAAATTTTCATGCTCTGAAATATATGTTGTCTGATGTTAATAAAGTCACTCCAGTTTCCCTTCAGTGTTTGCAGAGTATCTCTTTTTTCATTCTTTTAGTTTAACTTACTTTTGTTTATATAAAGTGGATTTCTTATATATATAATTGGGTCTTGTTCTTTTATTATCCATTCTGATAATTATGCTTTGGGTTGGTGTGTTTAGGTCATTTTCATTTAATGGAAGTACTAACATGTTTGGATTTAGGTTACCATTTTAATAGTTGCTTTTGTTTGTTCCATTTCGCCTTTTCTGCTTTCTTTTAGATTATTTGACTTCTAATTTTTTTACAGTTTCATTTTAATGTATATATTTTATTTATTCCTTGTCTGTACATTGTTTTAGTGATTGCTCTGGAGATTAAAATATACATGCTTATCTTTCCACAGCCTACTTAGAATTAATATTTTACCAAAGCACTGTAAAAATCTTACCTACCATATAGGTCCCAATACCTCCCCCCATTATGTTGTAGTTGTCGTATGTATTTCATGTACCTACATTGAAAACCCCACCAAACTGTTATAATTTCTGCTTTCAACTGTCACACATATTTTAAAGATCTTAAGAGGAGAAGAGTAGTCTGTTTATCAGATGTTTACCATTTCCATAGCTCTTCCTCTATTCTCAAGTCCAAGTTTCTTTCTAATATCATCTCCCTTTCATCTGAAGAACTTCCCTTAGCATTTCTTCTACAGCAGCTCAGCCATAGTAACAAATCCTTTTATTTTTCATTCATCTGAGAATGTCCTCATTTTGCCTTCATTCATCCAGGATACCGTCATTCACTGTCTGCCTGACTGTTCCTTACTTTCAGCACTTGAAAACTATATTTTTCCAGTGCTTCTGGCCTCCATGGTTTCCAGTGAGGAACATACATCCATTCGCATTGCTGGCTCCTATAGATAATATGTATTCTCTGGCAGGTTGTGAATGTGAATTTTTTTGTTTTTAATTTTAAGCAGTTTGATTATATGTCTGAGTGTGGATTTTTTTAAGCTTATTTGTCCTCTTTGGAGTTCACTGAGATTCTTGCATCTGTCATTTTTATATCTTTTATCAACAGTTAAAAGTTTTTACCCATTTTTCCTTCAAATATTGTTCTGCACCACGACTTTTTCCTCTCCTTCTTCTAGGATAGACCTATATACTGATATTGATATGTATGTATTTTAGCAGGCAATCACAGGCTACAAGTTCTGGCATACCTTCTGTAGATTCTGTAGACTATAGTTACAGTGTCCATTCAGTCGTCAAAGAATTTTCAGTGCTATTCAAATCAGTATCTCTACCTGTACAGTGGTCTACCTCTCAGCTCAACGTTCAAAGCTTTTGGGTTCACAGTTTGGGATTAGGTACTAAAGACGCTGTTCAGGGTTTTATCCATGCATAGACATCTCAGGGTGTGTCCAGAAGTTCATATACAACATCATTAAACGCCCTCCTCTTTAAATCACCCTTTGTGGCTCTAGGAGTGGTCTCCTTCCTTGGTCTTCTGAATAGAAATCTTGGGATTTTTATTTTCTAAATCTGCTATATACTTCCTGCCACTATTTCTGCCTCTGGGGCCAAGTGGCACTGGGTAGAGAGAAAAAAAGCAACCTCCATGTCCTTGGGATTGAAATTTGGTCAGAGACAATGGTTCTCCTCCCTCAGAGTTTTAGCTGTCTGCCTGGCTAACTCTAGTGATACAGGATTGCCTGGGGCTCAGGCAGCAGAGGATGGAAAAAAACAAACAGGGAAAACACCAGGAGATCTCCCTCATTCTCTATGATCCCAGGAGACCCCCCTTCTTTGTTTTGGCCATAGAAAGGGGCTTTTCTTATAAATCTTTCCATCACCATTGCTGTAAAGTTGGTCTTATTTTGAGTTCCATTTCCAATCTGTCTGATACTGTTTATCATCTTATCCTCAGATATCTTTTTACCTTATCCTTCATCTTATCCTCAGAGAGCTGCTCCAGGAATTCTGTCAGGGACCTTTAGTTGCATTCAATAGATGAAACAGGGAAGAGTGCACTTATTCCATCTTAACTGTGGCTAGAAACCCAGCCTTCATTTTTAATCTGCTTTATCCTTTCTGGTTCCTCAATGCTGTGTGATATAAAAACTTCAATAGTGGTGAACACAGTACTGTCTTTGGTAACCAGCCAATTATGCCTGAATATGGTTAGTTCATTGTTTCTAAAGAACAGGTTCAGCTTTCAAGGCCTGCCTGAAAGAACATGAGTGCTGCTGAGAGCTAAGAATACTTTCATTGGTTTACTATGGAGATCTCCATCCCAGGAGGCTCTGATCCAGGATGACTTGCGTAGAGTAGGACCCTCTGACCTTAGCTAGAAATGGCAATAGCAGGATTGATAGTAAGCACCTGGAAGGTAATTTTTACCCACTTCCTTCTGATACTGAGGATTATTGTATGAGGAAAATGTGTGATGATAGACTCACATAGCCTGATTGCTGGTGCTTCATGTGTTTTGTAAACTTGGTTCCTGATAAAGGGCCTGAATGATGAACTATAGAAACTGCAGGGCATCTGTCCCACTCATCCCTGTGGGGAAATGGAGCTAATGCAAGCTAATGCAAGCATCTGTCTCTGATGCTTTTGTCCAGGGTGGGAGCTTGGTCCAAAATAGAAAATCAGCAAGCAAGCAAGAGGCACCACGTTTTAGAAAAGAGCCTCTAGAATAGGACAGGACGGTTTGCATCTTCTTTCTAGCTAAAGATCTTCCTCACTCCCAAGCCTGTCTTCTTCTCTTTACAATGGAGATAATCCTATGGGTCTTACTGGATTGTTGGAGATTAAAAGGAATATGTGCAAAGTTCCTGATAATAGTATTTAATAGTTAACATTAATCAAGCTTTTACTATGTGCCAGGCACTGTTGTAAGCACTTTATAGCTTAGATAATTTACACTCCCCAAGAGCCCTGTAAGGGGGCTGTTTTCATAAATGAGAAAACCGTGGCACTGAGAATTTAAGAAAATTCTTTAATGCAGAGCTAGACTTCTAAGCCAAGCGTTCTGAGGCCAGAATCGACCCATGACTCTGTCCATTCTACTTCTCCATATGGCAGCAGTCATTAACTAATGTCATAAACATAATCATACCTCTCAGTGCTGAGGCGCCTGCACTTGAATTGCAGTGTGAAGGATGTGACGGAGGAAGTGTAGGGGGTAGGAAGTAGAAAAAGACAGCATTCTTTTACTGCCAGGCTCAACCCTGGCTCCTCCACACTCCTCAGCGAGGTGTAGGCACACATGTCCACTTGCGGGCTGAGTGAAAGATGCTCTTGTGTTGTTCCTGTTGCACTGCAGTGACAGCAGCTCAGGCCTGCCTGGTGCCTCTGGGTCCAGAGGAAGGTGAGGAGAGATGCACTACGTAAGTCATTCTTAACTCCCACCTATTCCCTCATATTCAGGCTATGGTGCTTCTGAGAACTCAGCAGTCCCACCCTAGGGACTCATGGGATAACTGTAAGGAAACACTAGATTTTTGTGAGGGTCTGGGAAGTGACAGATAGCCAAGAACACACACACACACACACACGTACCCCTTGGTGGGGGAGGGGGATATGTCTGAGTCCAGGACAGTGGAGAGATTTATACGTCAGGGAATGGCACAGCCAGAGGGGCACTGAGCATCCTTCAGCCGGCCCCGCATCCCCGAAGAGGACACTGAATTTGCTGAAGATCTTTGGCGAGGTGACTTCTGCTGATGCCCTAATTTCTGTCCAGGCATCTCTCTCCATTAACCACTAGCGAGTGAAGCATTACAACTCGGGGGGAGTCTAGTGCCCTCATGTCATCTCCTAACTAGACATATTTTCTCTTCTTGTCACAGTATATCTAGCAGTTTCTTGTGACTTTTCCCTCAAACTGATCACCAACCAATCAGAACAACACACTTCAAACATACGCCCTTACTAAAAGAACATGGCCAAGGGCGGGAAAGGCCCCAAGGGCAAGAAGATCACCCTCAATGTGGCCAAGAATTGTATCAAAATCACATTTGATGGGAGAAAACGCCTTGACTTGAGCAAGATGGGAATTACCAACTTCCCCAAATGTATCCTGAGACTGAATGATGTGGATGAGCTCGACCTTAGCCGGAATCTGATCAGAAAAATCCCTGAATCAATATCCAAGTTCCAGAACCTGCGGTGGCTGGACCTGCACAGCAACTACATCGACAAGCTTCCTGAGTCCATCGGCCAGATGACTACTCTGCTCTACCTCAATGTCAGCAACAACAGGCTGACCACCAATGGGTTGCCTGTGGAGCTCAATCAGCTCAAGAATACCCGCACCTTGAACCTAGGCTTGAACCATCTGGACAGTGTGCCCACCACACTGGGTGCTCTGAAGGAGCTCCATGAGGTGGGGCTATATGACAACCTGCTGACCACCATCCCTAAGAGCATCTCCAAGCTCCCCAAGCTCAAAAAGCTCAACACAAAGCGAAATCCCTTTCCCAAGGCAGAGGAGTCAGATACATTCATAGATACCATCAGGAGGCTGGACAACTTATATCTGGTAGAAGAGAAGGATCTGTGTTCGAGTTGCCTGAAAAAATGCCAACAGGCCCGGGACAAGCTGAACAAAATCAAGAATATGGCCACAACAGCACCGAGAAAGGCCATCTTCTCCAATCTAGTCTCACCTAACTCCATGGCCAAGGATTCCCAGGAAGACTGGAGGTGACCAGGGACCCTGACCCTGAGGCAGGAAGGGAAAAGGGAGGGAGGGAAGAAAGTAGGGAGCGGCATCCACAGGGAATTGTGGGATCCCTCCATTCTTGCAACAGCTCTTCCAGCCAAGCCCATAAAATACCTTTCCCTTCTGCCTTGGCTTGTGATTTTGTTGACCGAAGCCTTTTAGTTCTTTGCCTCTTCTCTCTTCTCTGCGTGCACATACCCACACATACAGGCACAATGAATCAGAAAAGGGCCATCCATCCCCCTTCTTCCCAGAATTCTCCTGCCTACAGCCTGTGGCGAGGGCAGCCAACACTGCTGGCATGCTCTTAGTCACACTGTCACGCACTTCAGGACTGACTGCCAGCTCCCAAATGTGGAGTTGATTCTGTGGGAATGCTTTGATTCAGGGTTTTGGAGGTCAGGAATCTCAGAGCCTGGATTGGTAGGAGGGCAGATGGACATTCAGTCTTGGGAAGGTGACAAAACTGAGCCACAGAGATGGGCAGATACTATCATTAAGTGTTGGCAGGTAATATCTTGGGCTGAAAGCAGTATTATCTTTTTATCTCTTGTCTGCACATGCACAATTTGTTCTGGGAGCTTTCTAGACTGAATCTGCAAGCTCTTGACTGGCTGTGAATGAATGAGATTGCATTCCCATCTCATTATGTCCAATTCTTATCCAGACTCTTGTGGGAGTAAGGAAAGAATGGGTGCAGGTATGGGTTGGTGCAGTCAATAAATAAATACCTTACCGGGCACTGTGCTAGGTGCAGGGACTCTGTCTGGGGGGACAAGACTCTTGCCTTGTCCTGTGCAGACCAGTTGAAAGAAGACAGGACAGAATGTTATTGTCTGAGAAAGTTAGGAGATCAGGGCCAAGTGGTATGCAGGGCTGGCCTGGCATAGAGAAAAGCCAAAGATTCTGGAGCTGGACAGATCTAGGTCCAGGACAGCTCTGCTTCTTTCTTTTCATTTCCCTGGACATCTTACTTAGCTTTGGTTCCCTCATCTGTAATGTGGGAATAATACCAGCCCCAACTGCAAGGGTTGTTGTGCATCTAAAGCAGATAGCACACAGAGTAAGTACTCAATAGAAGGCAGTTCTCTGTATGAACTAAAGCTTGGTGCATCTCAAAGCTGAAATACTACTTTGGACAGTGTCCCTGGTCACACTAGATCTTTGGCAGAACTGACAGTGGTGCAGTCAATTCTCATACTAGCCGAGAACCTTCTCTGTACTGTTACTCACACTCACTCATAATTTCGTACTGCCTAAAAGGAAAGGATCAAGGAAGATATATTTAGGAAACTTTTTTTTTTCCTAATCAAGGCTTTCCTATGTTGGTGGCAAGTTTTGTAGTGGTCAGTGGAAAAGCAGGGAAATCTGTTAATTCAGTGGGACTAGCTTGTTTCTTTTTCACATGAAAAAGCATAGCAGACAGCCTACTTCTTCACTCCTCACTGCTTTCCTTTGTAATGCTTAGCTGTGACAACTCTTTCTCCAAAATCTCCAAAAATACGATTCAAAATTCCCTTTTCAGCTTTTCCCTTTATTAAATGTTTTCCATTATAAAAATAACAAAACCACAACAAGTTTTAAATACAACATCTTAAAGAATCCACAACTCTACAGTGTGAGCCAGCTATAATATTGACAGATTTCCTTACTGGTTATGTTTCTGTATATATTTTTATATGCAGTTAAAATTACAGCATTTACCTCATTTTTACCCTGCTTTGAAATCCATGTTGTTACATGGTCTTAATAACCATAATTTAAAACATCTGCAAGCCAGTTGAACAAACACACGTAAGTTACTATTGGGCATTCAAGCTGTTTCCAGTTTTTCACTAATAGAAATAATTTTGTGATGAAAGCCTATACGATGAAGACTTTAAAAACTATTTTGCATTATTTTCTTGGTGTAGCTTCATTATTGCAAATATGTTAAACAGTGTGTTTTTTATTTTTTATTTATTTTTTTATATGCAGGATGAGCCCAATGTGTGTGTTTTTTTAATTTTATTATGTTATGTTAATCACTATACATTACCTCATTAGTTTTTGATGTAGTGTTCCATGATTCATTGTTTGCATATAACACCCAGTGCTCCATTCAGTATGTGCCCTCTTTAATACCCATCAAGGCTAACCCATCCCCCCACCCCCCTCCCCTCTAGAACCCTCAGTTTGTTTCTCAGAGTCCATAGTCTCTCATGGTTCGTCTCCCCCTCCGATTTCTCCCCCTTCATTTTTCCCTTCCTGCTATCTTCTTTTTTTCTTTTTTTTAACATATAATATATTATTTGTTTCAGAGGTACAGGTTTGTGATTCAATAGTCTTACACAATTCACAGCGCTCACCATAGCACATACCCTTCCCAATGTCTATCACCGGGCCACCCCATCCCTCCCACCCCCCACCACTCCAGCAACCCTCAGTTTGTTTCCTGAAAACAGTGTGTTTCTTAAGATAATTTTTGATACATGCTATCAAATAGTTTACAGCAAGATTACACATTTATGTATCTACCAGTAATATATTAGAGAATCTGTTTCACTGCATCCTGGTCAGCTTTAGGAGTATCATCCTTTACATTTTCCCCTTCATTTAATGTCTGAAGTGATTTACTAGAAGCCCTTACCAAGACGAACGGAGCAGTCGTATCTGTGAAGTACATGATGGGATGTCATGCCTTAGGCTCAGGAGCCACCACTAGTACATGGGGCCTTGAACATGTCCCTAAGGTAGCCATTTTGCTATTTTAGCTACTTCGTCTCTCACCAAGAAGTACAGAATCCATGCAGGGCATATGATCCAAACAGAGTGGTGGCCAGTTATTTGGATACTACCTATTTCCATTCCTAACCCCTGGAGACACTTCTTCTTTAGAATTAGTGTTCCCCTCTTAGTCACTCAAAGGAATTAGCAGAGAACAGGAATTAAGAAAAAATGTCTCCCTGTGCTCCTAGGCAGGATCTTGTTCTGGACCATGAATTTGCCCACTACTCCCTCTCCTGCTCTGTCACACCATACTTTTTCCATGGTGCTTGGTCCTCAACATCCTCCAGGCATTGACCCCGGATTCGCTGCCAACTGAGTGGCTGGTGTGCAAGATGACATTTATTTGCCATCGTTGGTCTAGGTGCTTTATAATGCTTTCATTCTCATAGCCATGTCTTAGGAAAGGGTTGTAACTGTGTCTACCTTCACCAGGACTGATAAATAAATGGGCAGGGGGCTTTGATTTGCCACAGGAGATATTCATGTTAGACACCTTGTTAGTTAGGAAACCTTGGCAGTAGAATGAAGCAAAGAGTGGAGATAGAGATGAGTTAGGCGTCGTCTTGCACATTTTCTTTCTTTTTTTCTCATCAAGGAAAAGGCTTGATGTTGACATTCCTTCATGCTCTGAAATACACGGTCACTTCTCTTTCCTGAAAATTGTATTAAGCCTAAAAACACTTGGTAGGAAAACCATGGGGTTTCGCTTTCCTCAAACAGAACAAAAACCCTATTTAGGCTAACCCAGTCACTGCCCTCTCTGAAAGCCAGTCATGACCTAGGTGACCCCTGTGTGACCTCAGCCCTTGCTGTGTTTTGCCTCCATGACCTGGAGTAATTGCCTCAGTCTCTTGTGTCTCCATCCCCAGGATCCGTTCAACATCTCCCTAGAGTAGCTTATGGCAAAAACTTGAAGACTAATCAGCCAACAAGAATAAATGACTCTGAAGAAGAAAAGCCCTCGGTTAGGAGAAGAAAGAGAGTGGTAAGGGGAACGTTCTGGAAGCCAGGCTCTCTGGTGCTGGCCAAGATACTGACCTGCTTCTTAAATTCACTTTGTCTCTCTTTGCTTTAGACCACCTGTGTGTGAAAATGACTTTGGGAAATATTTGGTGAATGTTTTTTACATATATAGAGGAAATGTTTAAGAAAATGATAGACATATGTCATAGAAAATTAAAGTTTTATAAGAAGACTTTAAGATTTAAAAGACTTACGGTCTTTATACTCAAACTGTAAAGTCTCTATGCCAGTCGCCTGTGTTAAGTTATGTATGTATAATGCAATCCCTCAAGGAACTAAAATTTATACAAAAGATTCATACAAAGAAATATACTCAAAAGTACTATAGATAAATCAAAGTCGAATTTTAACAAATCTTTCAGTAATGCACAGGTAGGCAAAAAGAAAAGAAAAGAAAACAGAAATGAACAACAGGGAAAAATATAAACAGGGAAACAAAAAATAAAATGGCAGATTTATATCCTAACATTTCAATAACTACATTAAATGTAAATAGTCTTCTTTATTTGTAATGGCCCCAAACTAGAAACAGCCAAATTTCTCTCAATGGTCAAATGGTTAAACAAACTCTGGTATATCCATATTGTGGAATACTATTCAGCAATAAAATGGAACATACTATTGATACATGCAATAATTTGGATGGATCTCAATAGCATTATTCTGAGTAGAGAAGGCCAACTTCCATGGGTCACATACTCTACGATTACATTTTTAGATCATTCTCTAAAGAACAAAATGATTGTGGTGAAAACCAGATCAGTGGTTGCCAGGCTTTAACACTGGTGAGAGGTGGTGGAGGGTGGGCAGGACCATAAAATGGTAGCACAAGAGATATCTCTGTGGTGCTAAAAACAACGGATTAGGTTATAGTGGTGGTGGTGGTGGTTATAGATTCTACCCATAGGATAAAATGACACAGAACTATGCAAACATATTGTACCAATGTCAATTTCCTGGTTTTGAAATTGTACCATAGTTACATAAGATGTAACAACCATATGGGGGAAATTAAGAGAAGGCTGTATGGGGACTCTATGTATTATTTTTGCAACTTCCTGTGAATCTATAGTTATTTTAAAATAAAAATTTTTTTAAACAATCTTGCAGCCTAGATGCAGCAACAAACAGATCCTTGTACATCTGCCAAGTGCTAATTTATGAGTAAATATGACAAGCTGCAACCATCCTGAAGAGCTAAGGCATTTCAGGAGAAAGAGCACATTAACCTCAGTTCGCCAGACTAATCTAAAATTATCCATTGTTGATTTTGTCTTTGAAGATGCTATAAGAATAAAAAGAAAATCTATGGCTTCTTTACCCATGTTTCAGGTTTTCTGGTGGTGAGTGGGCACAAGTAGCAAGTTGGGTGGGGGACCTTGAACCAGCGAGTCACTCTCTTCATAGTTCTGGGTTTTTACCCCAACACCTCCTGGCCCCATGGAAGCAATGTGACTAAGTGGAGCTGGAAGGACAAAGAGGCCAGGATAGGTGTAGACAGAGACGCTTAATTTCAGCTTCTACCTAGAAGTGGGTCTGAGGTCATGGCTAAGGGTATAGCAAAGAGGAGATGTAAGCCAAGAGAGATAAGAGTTACATGAACGGGGCCCGAAACCAAGGTCTACACATGATCCAGGTAGGGCTCGCTGCAGGTCACCAGACTCAGCTGCTCATGGCCTGTTGAGCCAACCATGTGAAAAGTTCCTAAATGCTGGGGCAATGGTTATACCACCAGGTTGTTTAGTTCACCTCCGGTTCCAGCAACTTTGCTCTAGACGCCATGGTCTGAGTTGTGCAGCGTTTACAATTGCCTCCCCCCCGCCCGCCCCCCCCCCCCACCTCCCAGGGCTGTGCTTTCCCAAGAAGCACAAGGAGCACGTTTCTGCATGCAGTGATGAGGCTGAAGCTATCTTTATCAAAGTAATCATGTACATGACAGATTCCTAGCCTCCCAGCTGGTCAACAGTGTTGATCTCTGGAGAGCAGGACTGAAGGAGCGGTCATAGGGAGAAGAGGTACTTGAATTTTAGCCTCCACGCTGCTAGCAGTGATGCCTCTGAGGGTGTGATTGATTGTCCTGAAAGATAATCATCTTATGGGAATTTATAGCTTCTTATGGTTGGTTTTCTGAGCTCTTTGTCTTTCATTATTTTTCAAAGAGAATCTATAAAGGAAACTCTGACAACACTCAACTGTAGAACTCTGTGCCAAAAAATGCATTTCATTTTAAATGTTATATTTAAGTAAGCTATACAATTGAGAGAACATTTCAGAAACTACAAATACCCTGATACAATCAGGTCCCAAATATAAGCTCTGCTTCATACCTAACAGCCTACTCTAGCCCAGGGACACTTTGCCTTGATGACACAGCAAGGGAGCATTTCAGAGATCACTATGGAAGGATACCTCTGGCCCACTGAAAGGTGTGTGTGGGTGTGTTATTAGGTATTCATCCAAAGGATACAAACATAGTGATTTGAAGGGGCACATGCACCTCAATATCTATAGCAGCAATGTCCACAATAGCCAAAATATGGAAAGAGTCCAGATGTCCATCAACAGATGAATGGATAAAAAAAGATGTGGTATATATACACAATGGAATATTACTCATCCATAACAGAGAATGAAATCTTGCCATTTGCAATGGCGTGGATGGAACTAGAGGGTATTATGCTAAGTGAAATAAGTCAGTCAGAGAAAGATAATTATCATATGTTTTCATTCATATGTGGAATTTAAGAAACAAAACAGATGAACATAGGGGAAGGGAATGAAAAATAAGATGAAAATTGAGAGGGAGGCAAACCATAAGAGGCTATTAACTCTGGGAAACAAACTGAGGGTTGCTGGAGGGGAGGTGGGTGAAGGGATGGGGTAACTGGGTGATGGACATTAAGGAGGGCACATGACGTAATGAGCATTGGGTGTTATAGGCAACTGATGAATAACTAAACTCTACTTCTGAAATTAATAATACACTATACATTAACTAAATTGAATTTAAATTAAAAATTAAAAAAAATAAAAGATGTGTGCTGTGTACAACAGAGATTTGCAAGAAGAACTAGATAGGCATCCAAGCTTTGTATTTCTCTGAGTTTTCTAAACTCTGGGCTCAGTATGAACTGAGAACATAGGGAAAAAATATAATGCTGGCATCCCAAAGAAATGTCTTCATAGAAATAAGTCCAAATGGTAGGGCCCTACTTTTTCAGAGCATCAATATAGAAGATTACATTTGGCAGTGCTGTTTTTTCTTATCTTGTAAAAAGGGAACTTCCTTCTTTGGTACCCACTACCCTTTAGACAAGGACAAATTTGATATTCAGTGCCAAGAGAAAGTATTTTCCAGGAAAAAAAAAAAAAAGTTCACAAAACCCCCTCTTTCTTGTTTTCTGTCACTGGAAAATGATATAACCCAGAACAATTCTATTTTTTTTTTTTCTTAGTTTCAGGACAATTAGGTAACTAGATCACTCCAGGTACCTGATCACATCTATTTTTTTCTCCTTTAAAGGAATTTTGGGGTCATTTTAAAATGATCATTGTACCTGCATTTAATTTCGTAGCAGTTTGCAACCCTTGGTGGAGGGTACAGAGAACTGTGAGTATAAGGATGTGTTTATTCACACGGACATTCTCACCAGCTGGCCTTCCCTGTCACTTCAGCCGTTCTTTCTATTCCTCCGACTAGTCCTCCTCAGATCTCAGCAGAGCCTGCCTGTGGGGCTTTCTGGCTGCCAGACACTTAGCCGGCGAAGTGTCTAGCTGGCTTTCTGTGAGAAGCCCCTGGAGGCTTGCAGAATCTTGTACCCGATGAATATCTGATGATGCCACCATGCTTTCATCAGAATGTTCTAATCTTGTACCATGGGGGAGACATGGATGGATTACAGATCCCAGGTTCATCCAGGCTTTGCAAGTACTTCCCACTTCGGATCCAGGCCCACAGAACCTTCCTGGAATTCAGTTATGGAGACAGCCATTGTCTCCATGGGAATTCTAGGCAAAACTCTGGTACCCAAAAGCTCAGGTTTCCAATATGTAGGGAATGGCCTGCAGAGGGGCCAAATCAGTTCTCAAAAGCTGGGAGTTGAAGATACAAAAACCTAAGGCACAGGCCAAGACTCGGGCTAGTTTAAAACTCTCAAAACGAACTGCACACTTCTATCAGAGATGAGAAGCTCATGTTTCCTAGAATGTCTGAAAAGAAGAGGGGTATTTTTCAAGACTCATTGTGTGGATTAGGCATTTCCCTTAGTAATCCAAATGGAAAATAATCAAGTTTGCTCTAGGCATGGGGCAATGGCCAGCCGAGCCCTCTGAAGGCTGGGGGCCACTGTTGCCTTCCCTCTCTGAAACTCCTGAAGGTCCAGTGTGGCTGGTGGGAGAAGAGCTAGAGAGGAAAGATGCACAAGGTCTGAGAGCACAGACAGCCACCTGTTTTTAATCAATTGTTCCATATACACGCCTACAAATACAGCATTATTACTAAAACTAAGCGAAGGAATCACAGTATTTATTGAGCACCTACTGTGAGTCCAAATCGGTTTGATCTCAAAGCCACTGCCGGCTGTTGCAACACAGTCTCACCAGGTCCCTGGCTGTTTGGCTGGTCCCAGAGTCTAGGACCAGCCCTCCCACTGGGGCTTCCCCATTTCATCAAAGCTCACCTTCCACGAGCTTAGATAAGCCTTTCTCTGGCGCATTATGCATTATTCCCAACTGACTCCAGAACTTTCCCATTTTATATATCCCAAGGGCCTCCATGCTTGGAGCTTTGCTGGGGCTGTGGCAGCAGGTGCAGAATGACCATGGAAGATCCTGCTCCTATGGACTCAGATAGCCATCAGGGAAAAAATAAACAAAATGGAAATAAAATTAGCACAGTGCCCAGTCATCCCACAGGTGCAAGGTGGTACACAAGTTGGTGTCTTGGGTCATCCCTACAAATGAGTAATTTCCACACCTGTGACTCATCCCCAGGCCAAGAATTCTCCTGACACTTGGTGATCATTTTTGTACAGATCCCCAACTTAGTGGCTGTAGCCATGGTTTATCTCCTCTTATGTATTCTTCCCTCTGCTTCTCCTCTGTCTGCTTCCCCTCCGTCTGGGGCAGAAATTTAGAAGAGAAGCTTACCTGTGCAGACATAAGTATGTATTGTCAGGGCAAGCCATCTCTAAGACTCTGAGAGCAACAGTATAGGAATGGACAGAGTGAGGTTCACAGCTGTGGGACAGATGGGTGCCTACTGAGTGATATCACAGGCATCATTTATAAGAAAGAGGGTGATCTTCAGAGACAAATGGGGTTCAGCGATGTGGTGTGTCAAAGTTGATGCAAAGAGAAAAACTCCAGGAGGAGAGAAAATGAGTGTCCAGCTCATGAGCGCTGTGGTGCCTGGGGAAGCTTTCCACATGGAGCAATGGATGGCCATCTGCTTTTGTTGGCCCCTCAGTATTCACCCTTCTTGTGATAACAGAGCCTTGATGATCTTAAGGAACCACGGCCCTCTCAGTCTGGTCTATGTTGTTGGGTGGGACTGATCCTACTTCCAGAAGGTGGGTGGGCACATGACACTGATCTGGCCTATGAAAACACTTGATTAGTTCTGGGATGGACACTAACCTAACTTCAGCAAATGAATATCATTTTTGGGATTTTTGCTAAAATTAATGGGACAGAGCATTCCTCATGTGGTGGAATTCCTAAGTTATTGACTGGAGCTATTGGGGACATTGATGGCATTGTGCTTGGACAGCCTGCCAAGTACGGAATCAACTCAAAGGAAATCCTCACTATGGGGTGCACACCTACAGTGTGCTGGGACTTATTGAGCCCAGAGATCCAGCCATGCTTGGAGCCAGACCTCTGTTGGTCTTCAGGTATATGAGGTGATGGATCTGCTTTTTGGCTTCATTTAGTTTGAAGTGGCTTTACATACTTGCAGTGAAATGTTGCAGAGAAATCCAAGTGGGGACATTAAACTTTACATGAAACATAAATAACATGAGATCACCAGGGCTGATATGCACAACTGGGACTGTACCATTGTTGAACTACTGAAATATGCCCATTCCGGTTTGAAAACAGTTACCCCTCTTCTAGTGGCCCAGTGCTGCCTGGGCCTCCTGGCCCATCCCCTGTTATGCCCTGGACTTCCCCACAATCTACAAACTAAAGGGTTATTGTCTGGCACAACAGGAAGCTTCTGCTGGCAGCTACTCCAACTGATCTTTTGAAGGTCATCAATAACCCCCTTGTTGCAAAATTCAATGGTCATTTCTTAGTTTTTCTCTTGCTTGGCCTACCAATAACATTAGATCACCAACACAGTTGACTATGGCCTCCTTGAACACTTCACTTGGCTTAAAGGACATCTTCCACACCTGCAGTCCCTCCTATCTTCCTGGCTACAACTTCTCCATTTCTTTGGCTGGCTCCTCTCTATGTCCTTAACTTCTAAAGGTTGGCATAGCCCAAGGCACAATCCTTAGACCTCTTTTCCATGTGGACTCATTCTCTTGGTGATCTTAACCAGGTTCAAGGTTTTAAATACTATTCCAAGTTTCCATCTCACCTGGACCTTTCCCTTAAACTCTAAATTTATATACCTACTGGCCTACATGACACCTCCACCTTGATGTCTGGCAGGCATCTCAAAATTAACATGTCCCAAACTGAGCTCGTTATCCACCATACCCCGAAGTAGTTTTTCCTGCAGTCTTCCCAATCCATTTTCCAATTGCTCAAGCCTAAATCCTTGGTCTTATCTTTAAGTCCTCTCTCTCTCTCTCTGTCTCACACACACACACACCACACTACACTTGATTTATCAACAAGTCACAGCAGACATGGCTTCAAAACGTGTCCATAAAGAGAGCACTTCATACCATCTTTGTGCCCCCCCACCTCGATCCAAGCCATCAGCCAAATCTCAGCTGCATTACTGCCAAAGCCTCCTAATTGGTTTCCCACTTCTGTCTTTGACCTACTGTGCTTATTCTTGACACAGAAGCCAGAGTGATTCTTTTAAAATATAAGTTAGGTCACAGCATTCCTCCAATACTGCCCACTTATTCAGAGTAAAAGCCAACGCCATTACCAGAAGCCCCCGAGACTTGCATGAACTAGCCCCTGCTACCTCTCTCCCCTCTCTTCCCTGCACTCCAAGCACTCTGGCTTCAGCTGAGCCCACTGTGCTCCCCCTCTCCCCCCATGGCCTTTGCTTTGCTCTTCCCTTGGCCTGAAACGCTCCTTCCCTGGTTACCCACATAGCTCCTTTCCCCACTTTGTTCACAGCTGAATCCAGATATTGCTTTCTTGGTGAGGGCTTCCCTTACCACCCTAAGATTTCAATTCCTACCTCTACCTACTTTGTTTTTTTATACTTATACTTATTATCTAATATGCTTTGTATTTCACTCATTGAAATTGCTTCCTTCTACTTTCCTCAAGAAAATGTAAACTCAATAAGGACAGGGAAGATGTTGGGTGCTTTGCTTGTTGCTCGGTCAAGCAGCAACCACCACATGTAACAAGCTATCGATAAATTATTGTGAATGACTTGGCGGTACCTGTTCCACAGTCATTATAAATATATATTTTTTATTATAAATACTTTGAATCTGCTGGGGACATCCCTCTCGACATAAACTCCTAGAGCAAAACCAGCAATTTCTTCTTCTCATTTCATTCTTAATTGAAATAAAAGCACTTACCAATCCTGAATGAGCCTTCCAGAGAACTGGGTACTTGTAAAGGGAGGCTGTGGAAGGAGGCTGTAAGTATTTCATTCCCTGGCAAGGTGCTCCATATCCCAGCTTCATAAGTGAATATCTGACTCGCATTCCACCCTACGCTAACTGAGCTTCTAAGCTTTCGGAGAGTCTCCTATAGGAAGGACAGAGCTGGGATTGCTCACAGCCCCCACCTGGGGGGTGTGACACCAAGGCTGGGCCTGCACTAACACCACACCAGGCAACCTGCCCCGCCCACCATGGGCAGAGGGCTGATTCTTGCATTTTGGTCTGAAAAAGCCACAGAGCTCATGGAATTTCAAGTCCCTTTGTAGAGGTTTAATTGGCAGAAGAAACCCCAGGAGGAGGATGAGAGTATGAGGATGGGAGAGAGAAAAATGAAGGGGAAGGTAGATAGATGTGCTCTTTGCATGACTTCTCGACCGTAGGATCAAACAAATGAAAACAATCAAAGCAAGGCCAGTACCATGTCCAGAGAGCATGACTTGACACCTGCCTGCTCCATTACCTTAGGTTGAGGGGGTCCTCTGTGATGCCTTTCCCCTTCAAGCTGGGTTGGAAAGAGCAGAAGCTAAACAAAAAAGGAAAGAATCATTCCAGCAGCAGAGTCAAGACTCTTCCACCACCAGGGAGACATTTTTGGTGCCAGTCAAGAGGTAGGGTACATACTTGCCCCTCCCGCACCCCATCCTGTCCCCCAGATCATGAACACGAGACCCGGGTATACCTCTGCAACACATCCTCAGCACCCCCTGGCATTATACACTCTAGCCTTAATAAAAATGACAATAATAAAACAATCATTACAATAAAAACGGTGCATGTTGGCAGGTTGGGCCAGGCACTTGACAATTCCATTGCCAATTTCAGCAACCACTGAAAATGCCATCTAATTTAAGGCTCCTTGAAGCAGGGTTGGGTATGGTTTGACTAACATTCACTGCCTGAGCTATGGATGTATAAAACTTCTAGATTAACTGTGAAAAACTGTTTAACACACAGAAATCACAGGGAGAAATGGATGTGAGGTTTCGCATTGCCTGTCTACTTCTTCGGTTTGGTCTAAAAAGGAACTTGAAGAAATCCTTAGGAGGCCATATAACAGCCCTCCTTGGAAGAGCCCACAGGCAATGGAAATGTGCCCAGAGCTGGTGCAACAGCCTCTCTGCAGGAGTCGTTTTCTCCATGCTGGCTCTGCCCTTTGGATCCGACAGCTGGTCATGGTGCCAGTTACTGGCGAGGGCCAACAGGAAGGCAAGGCTAGTACCTCTGAGCTCAAAATGGGGGTGTCAAATATCACCTCAGAACTCCCAGCCCAAAGTGAAGCTGAACCACCCCTTCTGTTGATCCACCTTCTGTGTTTTCTGTCTATGGCTTTCCTTTCTGGCCCTTCTAGATTCTCCACAAATCTGTCTGTAACTTTAATAATGATGAAAAAAATAGCCATTAGTCTCAAAACATTTAAACACTAGCTTAAATTTCTTAGACTGATTCATCTATTTGGAGAAAGAAGTTAAACTAAAACAGCAGGCTTCTCTCTTTAAGAAAAAAAAGATGTTCCATGAAAAAGTGGGAAATCAGTTGTTCAGAATTCTTTCCACCGAAATATGAAATTGGAACAACTAAAATTGGCAACTGGGATCAAAAAGAAAGATTAAGCCAAAAAAAATTATTTGGAAAATTAAAAAAACAAAGCCAGAAGATTCTGGAAGGTCCATTAAACAGCCAGCTTCTAAAATGTGTTGTGTCTGCATAAGTTCTTCCCTCTTTAGTCCTTACTGTCCTAAACTACTTCAGTCCGTGAAATGGAGCCTATTTCCCAGGATTTAGAGAAGGCACTTCTGCATCTTTCTCTGTACTTGGTTCCATGATTTAATAGCTCTGTAGGTCAGTAAGTCCTTCCTGTGTCTGACCTAAATCCTGCTTGCTGTGGATTTTGAGCACTGTTGAGAACAGTGTTCCTGAGGACAGAGCAGAGCCATCTCTGTTCTACAGTCAGTTCATGATCATTTCTCTTGGAGGAAGATTTTCAAACCCTTACCTTTTGAAGACCTTATTCCGATCATTGTTGTGAAAGACAAGAAACTTGGAATATCCATTTTGGAAAAAGAGCTCCAGAGCGATGTCCTATAAAGAGAAACCCCTTTCACTGCTGCTGAAGTTGCCTGGAATGGAGAGACCCCAGGCCACAGAGCCACTAGCAATGGGTCATTTGGTTCTCTGTGTCAGGCAACCCTTCCTGGTTGGTTCTTCCAACCTCCCCAGGGGGTACAAAGATCTTGGCGATGGTGAAAAGGGGAGTCCCTGCAAAATGGGTAGGAGGGCAGGGGGCCTCAGACTTCCTTTGACTGAAGCAGGAAGCAAGAGCCCCACTCCCAGTATAAGCCAGGAACAGAGAGACGGAGGAAAGGGCCCGGTGATACCTTCAGACACTTTCGCTTCTGGGTCACAAGTTTGGTTTCCTGAACCAGAGAGTCACCCTACCAGAAACATTAGGGGAACCATTTGGGTGGGTGCAACTCGCCATCTGGGCAGCACTGTGTGCCGACCTACAGACTTGCAGGCCCAGGTCTCTTTGTCCAGCTCATTTTGCAGAGCCAATTTGATGTGGCCATGCTGACCTAGCAAGGGTATTTTGTTAATGCCTAAATGAAGTCTACATATGCTCCTCTCTTTTTCCTTTCTCTTCTCCCTCCCTGTCTCCCTTCTTTCTATTCCAAGCTGTGTAAATAACAGACTTGGAACAGCCACAGAGAGAGTCTGCATGGAGGATGAGGCTCAGGGATGAGATGGGGTCAGGGAGAGGATTCCCAGGGCTGGAGGCAGGGGTGAGGCCTGGGCATGGAGGCACAGAGGGGACGTTGCATTCAACAACACAGTCAGATCCTGCTTCCACCTGGCTGAAAGTGAGCTCTCCAAGTCCAGTTCACTAGGCTCCTGAGCAGAGGCAAAGTACCTGTGATGATAAGCAAACCCCTCTGGCTGGGGGGTGCACTAGGAGCCTCGGATATTTTTCTACAAATAGAAATCTAAAAACTGTGCAAAACAGATGATCAAGGTAGACATTATGGCTTCTCCTGGAAACCTTGAATAGCCAAGATCTGACTTTCTCCTGGGAGAACCCAAAAGAAATGGGGGCCTTGCTCACAAAGCTCTTCCTGCCCCCAAATCCCACCCTACTTGGCCATGCTCACGTGCCCTCCTGCTTCTCCCTTCCACTACTGTCAGGCTAACCAAACATCTGGAAATCATCACTGTTTACTGAGGGGGACTGAGGGGGAAGAAACTCGCTTACTGATACCTATATGCTACTACCTATAACCTATAAGGTAGGCATAATCATAAAATAGTAATTTCAAGTACTTAGTGTGCCAAAAAATGTGCCGAATGCTATATATGTAATGGTGGAAGACACAAAGTGGGGTCACTACAGTGGCAGAGCCACGGTCAGGATGAGGCCCATGCTGGCCACATTGCCCAGAACCCTCCGGGCAGGGCTTCTCCCAGCTGTCCCCTTCTCACTCACTCTCCTTGCAAAGAAGCACACCAAGGTCAGGCAAGATGAAAACCAACACTTTGTGGGCAAAATCAGTGGAGAGGGAGGAAGAGGGCTGGTCGGATTCTAGCAGCTTGCGGATCCTTTCTAGAGTGAGCCCCCCTGAAAGGCCTCCCTGAGCTTCAGTGTCAGAGAATCATAAGGACCCCCTCCCTGCCCCTGGCAGGAGGATCACATGATGAATTACGGACCCAAAGACATTTACCAATAAAACACTCTTATGACTAGGTTGATTAGGGTCCAACACTGTCCCCCTGTTGGCCTTAGCAGAACGGAGACCTTACAGAAAGGGTAGAGGAGAGATCGGGGCCCCTCCCCTTCTATAAGGGTGGTCTCTTATCTCTTCCTCTGCCTGCCACCTGGGAGGCCTCTGGACACAGATGCAGCTTTGTTACTAGTAAGGCTGCGCTGGGGAGGCCAGATGTGTCTGAGGCCAGCAGGGGCTCCTCTCTTTGCAACTCAAGTGAGAAGCTTCAGGTTGTGCCCAGCTGGTGGCAGAGCCCTGCCTCTGAGGGGAACTGGCTCCCTTAGCCCCTGGTGAGCCCCTGGAGGCACTGGCTGAAGCCCTGGGACCCTGGTTGGAGGGGACAATCAGGAGATCTCCAAACTACTTGGACCAGGAAATGCCTGGGAGTTTGGAGATGGGTTTGGCCGTGGGGAGGGCAAAGGGCAGGGGCGGAGGTCAGTGGAGGCGGACCACACGCTCAGGGCAGGCTGACCCTCGACTCTCAGTCAACAGCTCTGCCATGAGGCAACGGAGCTGCCCTGTCCTGTATTCCAGAATCTCCAAGGCCGCTCTGGGCATGTCAAGGGGAAAATAAAGCAAAGAGGCTGGATCCTAAATGACGCACCAAGAGAGAGAAGGTTCCAACAGCCAAAGAGCAGGAACTGGGGAAAGAGTGAAGCAGACGTCACAACTGCCAACCAGGAAACCAGGCCAACACAATTCACACTCACAGATGTGTCCCAAAGGGCACTGGGCTGTGCACAGGTGTGAAGGGGGTCACGGAGTGTGTCCCTCACATTCTGATGGGGCCTCACTAGCACCTGGACCACCATGCCATAAGCTGGCGCCCCCTCTCGCGCCCTCCATGCTGCGTACCTGTAGCAGGAAGCGTGCCTGCCGGAGCTCCCTGAGGTCCCTGTAGCTGTGGATCTGGCACGAGTAATGGTCAGAGGACCGGTCTTTGCTGCACATGTTGAAGATGAATGGGTCACTGATGCTGGAAAAGAAACAGGACAAGCAGTGAGAGGGCGTGTGGAGGGCTTGTTCCCCTGCCTGCCCCACGGCCCCGCCTGTGGTTCTAGAGACACTGCTGACCCACCGACTCCCTTCTGAGCTCCTGCCTCTGTCAGCCCTGCCCAGGAGCAGGCTGGGACACCAGTGTCACCAGGTGAGGGGACAGCCTCCAGGGCACACAGTGGCACAGGGTGCAGGGTGTGAGTGTAAGAAGGTTCTCTGGGTACAGGGGTCAAACATGGGTCAAGGGGGTGGGGAAGAGTGAAAGACCCCATTACATATGGAGAAATTTCAGGCCAGAAGGCAAGGGCAGAAAGATGAAGAGCCTCCATAGAAAAGGCTGTGTTCAGTGTGGCTTCAGCAACATGGGGCCTGGGGTGGTCCAGCCACCTCTGAGCCCCAAAGACGTGTGCAGCAGGCTGAGAGCGCCAGTGGGCTGGACAGCATTGGCGGTGGCCCCCAGAGCACCGGCCCCGAGCCAGGAGCCCTCTCAGAGGGCAGAATGACCCCCCTTGGGAAGAGAGGGAGAGGAGAGAAAGGGAGAATCATGAATTGGACTCAGATTCATCCCAAAGATGACAGTTTGTGCACTGGAAGTAACGGAAACACCTTTAGGGAACCAGATGAAGCTTTTCACCACCAATGAGCGGGGACTTAACAAAACTGATTTCAGTTATAGACTTACTTCTGAGTTATGTAGCAAATGTAAATTGTGTACATGTCTGCAAAAGCTCTATCAAATGCCCTTTAAGGACTGGCGAACTGGAGTGCCCCCCCGCACCCACCCCCAGGCACCTCGGCCCTCAAGAAGCTTGTGTATCAAACACAGATCCAAAGAGCCAAGAGCTGGAAGAGCCCCTGCACCCGCACAAGGCGGAGGGAATGGGTGAGAAGCTGGCATTCTGCCTGCTCCCCACCCCAGCTCCGAGGGTGGCCCTCCCCACCCGGCCTGCAGAGCAGGCCACTAGGCCTCCATGCCACGCCTCCCAGGGGAAGCAGAGACGTGGGTGTGTGACACAGGTCAGCAGGACTTGTCCAATCACCGGTCAGTTGGGGTGGCCCAGCATCTGCAGTGCTCAGGGCTTGGACGTGTGCACGATGCACATTTTGCCCCCGAAGGTAGAAGGGCAGGCTGCTCATGGAGACACGGCCTGAGCCCGTGGTTCAGCCTCCTGCACAGCGAGCCTTCCAGGATACAGACTCAGCCTTTCACAGCTCCTCCTGCCCCTTCTTAGAACAGGCCTCTCAGGTCCCTGCTCTGAGCCACGGAGCTGTAGGATTGATCAAATACAAATGTGGCTTTGGTTCCGGATGCTTCTGCCTCAGTGCTTTAATTCAAATCTGCTGGCTAAGGCCTAGGTTGCTCCGTCAGGGGCTGAGCTGAGCTTCCCCTGAACTTCTCTGACTCCCAGTGGGGCTATGGTGGTTATTCTGGTTCCTACCCTTAGCTCAGGTCAACCAGCATCCCAGGTCAAGGCACTGATGAGAATGACAGTGACGCCTCCTCTGTGCTCCCATAACCCCAGGCCTGTGGGCACAACAGCAAACGTCGTCTCTACCTTAGCCACACCCCTCCTGGCAGACTATGAGTGAGTTCGCTGGGGCACAGACCCATGCGCATGGCTCTCCATGCTCCGCATCCTCCCTGGAGCTCTGGGCATGTTTGCTGAGGGGCCTGGCAACTATCATGCCCTACAGCCTGCCAACCACGTCTGCTGTTTAACTTCATCCTCATAATGAACCCTTACAGAGTGTGTGTTATTACTATTCCCAGAGCAGAAATGAGGAAACTGCATTCCAAAGAGGAGAAGTGACTTTTCCAAGGTCAGGGGGAACCGGATTCAAACCCGGGTCCTCTGACTCTAAAATCCAAGCTCATTCACTAACACCTTTTCTCCTCTGAGGCAGAGAGGCTCGCTGGCTTTTATAGAGCTCTCCCTGCAAGCTCCCTCCTTTCAGCGTGCTCTCTGCTGACTGATCCTGCAACCCGGCATTCTGAGACGTGAGCAATGGTGACATGAGGAAGAGTGCTCTGGAAAATGCTTTTAGAAGGAGCTTTGAGGAGGAAATGCACTCATTTTTCTCCTACTTGGAGGGATTGAATAACCATATAGGGCAGGAATGCTCAGACAGACCCGAATGCTCAGGAAGACTAAACTCTAAAAAACATTATTGAGTTCACTGATGTGATCCAAACTGGAGTTCTGTCTTATGTAGTGTTAGTCACACGCCTGTGACTGGGTCTCTTGGCCAGCGCTGTGTACTGTGCATTAAGTCAGAATTCAAGCACCTACGGTCAATGAATAGAAAGGAGGAGCGGATTCATGCTCTTCTTTAGGTACAGCTGTGGTCATAGTTTATAGGATGGTACTCACAGCTCTTTGCCTGACAGCTATCATGACATATGCAAGTCTTCCAGAGTGGTCATAGTATAATTTTTAATATTCTTAACTAGGGAAACCACAGTAAACTAAGTGATAATCATATTGGTTGACCTGGTCTTTGAGAGTCAAATTGGGGATTTCAGACTAAAATATTTGAAATTATTTCTGAGGTTATCTGATTGTTGTCAGAATTCATACCTGTAATTTTAACCCGGAATCAACCACTAGATCAAAAACTCTTTACCAGACTCAGTCCACATCTGACTGCCTCTTTGTGTTTATGGAGTCTACCCCGGTGCCTGGCCCAGTACAGAATTCTGGTAAGGATTTGTTGAATCGAACTCAACAGAGCAATGATGCTTCAGAATTGCTGACTGATGTGGAGAAAATACCTGGTTATAAGCACCCTATCACAAAGTACCAGCTGGATGGCTTGGATTCCCACAAAATGAATCCAATGCTGTACCTTGTGAACTTGCCTGCCACTATTTTGGGTAGAGTAGTGTCCTCCAAGAGGAATATGTTGAAGTCCTAACCCCCCAGTACCTCAGAATGTGACTTTTTTTTTTTTTAGAAATAGGGTATTTGGCCCTAATCCAATAGGACTGGCATCCTTAATTAAAGGGGAAATTTAGACACAGACACACACACAGACGGAAGATCTTGTGAAGACACACAGAGAGAAGGCGGCCATGACTGGAGTGATGTATCTGCAAGACAAGGAAGGCCAAGGGCTACAGGGATACACAAGAGGCTAGAAGGAGCAAGGAAGGATCCTCCCCTAGAGCTGCGGAGAGACCACAGCCCTTGATTTTGGACTTCTAGCCTCCAGAACTGCGAGGCAATAAATTTATTTTTTTAAGCCACCCAGTTTTTGGTACTTTGTTATACAGCCTTAGGAAACAAATATAGTCATTCTATTCAGGCAACAGGGGATCTCACTGAAGGCAAAATAAACCTTCTGGAAAGGTTCTTACTTTCTGAGGAAAGTTCCAAAGTACACAAGTGCAATCAATGCTGGAGGATTTGCACTGTTCCTGAGCTTTATTTGGGATATTTTTATGATGCATCAGAGAGCCTCTTTCAAGGTCTAGTGCTCAACTATACTCAATTTGATGGCAGTCTTTTAGAGAGACATTTCAGGGTTGCGTTAGCTTTATTTTTAACTGGCTTATTTATGTATCTTCCTTAGTCTCCGTGGTCAAAATAAGACTTAATCCCCATTGATCTGACATGATCTAATAGCCAGTCTCTGAGAACCACATCTTCATGAGTGCTAGCAGTTTCTTAGGGCAGCAGACAAGACCTCAGATAGAAAGTACTGTATGATTAACAAATACTTCTCTGAGGTCTGGTGACTAAAATTACTTAAGCAATTCCCAAATGATATTCCAGGGTAGTAATTTGTTCTCACTCCACTCCTACTTGCATTCCAGAAAAATACATTTCCAGACACGGGAAGTCTCCTTCGTCATTGCAAATCAAGTGAGTACATACAACCTGACAACGGGGCTTCTATTGAAAGTGCAGATAAAGTCAGTTTGATCATGATTAGATGCACCTCATAAACACAATTTACCTAATCAATAAGATCTTATCTAACACTAACTCAATTTAAACCAGAGGTCGAGAGTGAAGCAATGGATTCTACAAGTCATTACACGGACATTCCATGCATAGAGTTAGAGTAGAAAGCTTTCATCAGCTCTCAGAAAGGCAAGTCTGCAGACCCATTGTCCATATTGATCAGTATCAATAAAACATGAGCAATAAGATGGGATGCATGTGCCAAGTATTAATTATGTTCCTCCTGCCTTGGAAAAGCACAGAAGACTCACAGCAATCGGTGAACATTTGGTATGAATAAAAGATGGAATTTAGCAGAAAGAAAAAGGCCAAGCATTTTAGAGCAAATCTAAATCAAGGGAGGGTGAGCTGACATACTATTCTTCCACACTCCTTAAACTCTTGCTTCCTGCATAGGCTGGAAATGATATGACAACCAGGTGTTAAAATTCTTAGTTATTGGCAGGTTAAGACTCTGGTTCTTCTGTTGATTGTCTATAATAGTGGTTCTCAAAGTGTGGTCCCAGACCAGTAGCATCAGCATCAGCTGAGAACTTGTTAAAATCTCAGGCCCTACTGCAAACCTATCAAACTAGAAACTGAGGTGAAGATGGGTCCCAGAAGTCTGTTTTAACAAGCCCTCAAGGTGACTTGATATTAGTTTGAGAGCCACTGGGTTAAGAGGTTATCTTGTCCTCATTTGAACCTTCACTAGCTAGAAAAATCAAGATGTCTTCATCCAAATGTATTCAAATGTGATGATCAAGAGGAAGCATATGACCTGACAACTGAACTCCTAGCAAAAGTGTGAACACAGTCACTTTGATTTTGAGTGGCTGTACTTTATAAACACAAGAGAATTAATCAATGAGAGCAACCTGAACCCAAATAGAACAACTATACTTGATTATAAAGAAGAACCTCTGAATTTCCTGCCAAAGACCTCTGGTATTAGTTGGTATAAAAAAAATGGCTCTTCAAATTTCTACCCAAATCTCATCCATCCTTCCAAACCCAGATCTCAGCCCATGTCTTCCAGTAGCCCTCCCTCAGCACACTAGCCCCATGTCATCAAACATGAGCCCAGAAGAGCTCTCCCGTGACAAATATTTTGTTCCATGAAAACAGTGTGCTCCAAATTCTTTCCAGAAGAACCTGTTTGTGCTGCCGAGTGCACTCGTGTGCCTCACTCAGCATGAGGGGCAGAGCCTGATGTTTCACACAGAATGAGCAATCAGTAAGCTGTTGAATGAGTAAGCTGATGGGACTGGATTCAGTCACCCAAACAACCTAAGGCGAGATCCCCCTTGTCTTGAGGTCCATTCCATATCACATGAAACAGGAGGAGCTACTTCCTTGTTACCCACTCCAGATTTTAACTTTGGGAAACCACAGTCATGGATGCCTATGTCTTAAGGTTCTTCTGCTTTTTCTCATGGCTCAGTTTCAGGCCCAAATGAAGACCACAATAACACCTAGGTGGGAGGGGTAGGAGTAGGGGTGGCCGAGAAGGACGTCGAGGCTCAGGGAAGAGTCTGCTAGAAGTCAGGAACTCACTTGGATAAGCAATGGCGGGTACAGTAGACATCCCCCACAGGAGAGAGCGTGAAGTTCTCGCAGATGTAGAAGTGCTGGTGGCCTAAGAGCAGGACCCCTTCGGAGACCAGATGGCCCTGCACGATCACCAGGGAGTACTTCTGTGTCACCTGGAGGGAGACAGCATCAGAGTCAGTCTGTGTGCATGTGAAGCATGCCCATCATTCCTATGGAGGGCACGAGGGCAGTGACCAGCCGCCCACTGAGAGTTTGGAGGTGAGAGCAGCACCTTGTTAGAGGGACAGGGCCACTGCTCAAGAGCTGCCCTGCTCTTCACAGTCTAAGTGGCACTTCTACACCGAAAACACTGTTTTGTTATTTGAATTACCCAAAGCCACCCCCACCCCCACCAAGACACGTGGATGAGTATTTATGGCTGTATTGAGCGCATTGACAATCTTCCTCTCACTTTAAACCACTCCACAACCATGCAAAATATTCTGTAGTTAATAGTGAGCAGGGTTTTCAGGGTACCAGGCACCCTCAGTTACAGAGGCAATGGAGCTTGTCGGGGGGCCAGCTAAGTGGCTGAACCAGGACTGGAACAAGTCTATCCAGAACCACAAGTGTAAGACTGGCCCTGCTGTCTCTGCAAGGCCAAGGCTCCAGGTATATGCAGAGGAGGCATGTGTTCCACCCAGATCCCTCCTTTCAGACTCAGGTTCATTCTCTCAGTAGCTGGAAATTCTGGAAGCTTTCCAAAATCACCTGTGCTAAAGAGAGTGCCTGGGCACAGGGCACGCCCCCTTCCTAGTGGCAGTCTCTACCCAACAACTGGTCCCTGCATGGTAGGAAGAGTCACCCTGTGTCTCAATTCCACCCCACACCTCCAGCTCTCACGGAAACAACTGAAGCCTTGGCTGAGACTGCGTCAGTGTTGCACTTCTCCCTCTACATGACCCTGTGACTGTCACTCCCAGTGAATGTCCTGTGTGCACATCTCTGGCCCATAGCTGGATTCCCAGGGAGCCTGACCTGTGTTTGGTATGACCTGGAGTTCTGCATGAAGTAAGGACTCAGTGGGTCTTTACATGGAATAAATCCCTGAATAAGTGAGGGAATAAATGAATTCTAGATGACAGGAGCCCAGATGGACCAGGAGTAAGGCCAAGGCCAATATTTTCTCAGGGTAATTCTGTGCTAATTCCAGTTACACAAAAGAAGAACTGATTTTTTTTTTTTTTTTTTTACTATCTAACATAACCATTGTAAACATTTTACACATACTAACCAATATAATCTTTACAATAAGGCAAGGGAGATTTTACTACTGGGAAGAAAAAAAAGATGAGTCTCACCAAAGATCAGTCCCCTAGTAAGTGGCAGAGCCTGAGATTGAAGCTAAGCTCCCTACTCACTGTTGGGAACAATATTGGGACCATAGTGATGAAATCTGGAAAGCAGGCCTTGAATACCAGTTCTCCAACTCGTGCGTCAAATGGGATCAAAGTCAGGGTCAAGGCTTGAAAGTGATTTGCCAAGGGTTTTTTGTTCCAAGACAAGCATTACCCACAGTCATCTCTGAATTATTTTTCCTAAGTGAGGACTAGCTAAGAGTCCTGGTACCTAAAACCCAAGCTTCCTGCAGGCAGCTGGCTCCCCTGGCCTCTCCTGCCTCCACCTTGTCAGTGGAGCTGGTCCTCAAACCACCTGCAGAGCCAGACCATGGACTCATTTCCAACTTTGTTCATTCATCCAGACAGTCACCTATTCAAAAGTTTGCACTCAGCACCTACTACATGCCAGGCCCTGAGCTGGGCTCCTGAGATAGAGGGATGGACAAGATAATGAAGAACCTTACCCTCATGGGGCTTAAAATCCAGGCAGGGGAAGATGGATAGTAAGCATGCATGTCAACCAATAAACTATCACAAATTGTGATATATGCTGAGAGAGAAAAACTAGGGTGATCACAATAGGGAAGAGAGAAGCTTGGAGGGGACGCTATTTTAGACAAACTCTGAGACCTGATGTATGGTAATGGGGCAGCCATGGAAAACTCAGAGAACATTTGAGGGGAAAAGAACATCTAGTCCAGAGCCTAGAGGCAGGAAGGGCAGATCTGGGGAGCAGAAAAGAGGTCAGAGTAGCTGAGATGAAGTTGAGAAGTAGGCATGCTTAGATCTGGGGGTGGGGGGTTGGGGGTTGGATGTCTTGGTAAGGCCATTGGGCTGTATGCTCATTGCAACAGGAAGCCATGGGAGAGTTCATTTCTGAAAGAGGACACTGGCTGCTGCGTGCAGAGTAGATCAGAAAGAGCCAAGAGTGGAGGAAACGTGATCAGTCATGTGGCTATTACTGTGGTCCATTGGAAGAATGATGACTTGGTATATGGCAGCAGAGACAAGTGGGAGGAAGGAGAGATGTAGGGAATCTAAGCAAAAAGAGGTAGAATTAACAAGAACTGCTACCAGACAAACTACAAAACCAATAATAACAATAATAATAGGAACAATTGAGGATACACGTCTACTCTGAGATTTAGGCAATTGAGTGGAGCCCTTCAGCTTCCCTGAAAGCCTTCCCCAGAGGCAAGCACCATCACCACTTTATTGTACTGAAGGATAGCAGATGTGCCACCCCAAAATATGCCACTTTGTCATTACTATTTTGAGTCAAAGATACTTAAAAAACAGCAGGTACAGGAAGGGTGCTCTGGTTTACCCTTTTTTTCCCTGAAAATAGGAGATAAAACTCCCAGGTGAAAAATGCCCTCCCTATATTAGGAGGAAAAGAACATTCTCAGCACCTGAGACAGACAGGTCAGACCTAGAGAAATATGTACAAATAAACCCGGTTGGACAAACCTCCCTTCAGCCTCCCTGTATACTTTGGTTAGTTTTTCACAATTACTACACTGTGTTCAACTTAAGCACTTAGGCCTAACCACTTTTTGGGTTCTTCATTTTCCTGTGAAGACTCCCATGTACCTGTATAAAAGTAAAATCTGTATTATCCTGTTGATCTGCCTTCTGTCAACTTAATTCTCTGGCCTAGTTGGAGAGTCTAAGAGGTTAGGGAAAAAGTTGGATGTCTCCTACAGTATATCCACCCAAAGAGATTCCAGGAATACATAAGATGATTATACATATCCTTTTTATTTTATACAAATAGCATATTCATATGCTCACTGTTCTGCATCTAGTTTTTTCCCTTAATGGCCCACCTTGGAACCCTTCCAAATCATCCAAATCACTTCTTACAGACCTGCCTCACTCTTATTAATAGGTACAGAGTATTTTCTTGCAAGGATGTACTAGAACTTATTCAACCAATCCCCTACAGATTCAGGTTGCTTTCAAATATCTGGATATTGCAAGCAATGCTGCAGTGACCATCCTTGGACATATAACACTTGGAACACACAGGATGGTGTGTTGAAGGATATATTCCTAGAAGCCGGACTGCAGATCAAGGGTGTGGGTATCTTAAATTTCCACTATTGCTGGACTGTTTCCCTGCAAAGTGGACCAATTTACACTCCCACCAGCACCGTCAGGAGGCTGTGATGCCAGCCTGTTTGAACTTTTCCTCTTATCCCTTTGTATAGAGGAAACCTCATCCTCAAGTTTGCACAGTGAGACATAGACAGCCCCGGCACCAGCCCAGGCCTGTGTACCTCCAAGCCTCCCCCTCCCTGCAAAGCCCCACCCCCATCCACCTTCTGTGGTGCCCACAGCAGGGGCGGGAGCACATTCCTATGAGCTTCTGGTGTTTTCCTTTGGGGAGAATTAAGTAACAACCAGAATAAACCAAACCACAAGAAAAATGTCTGGTGAGAGCTGGGTTAATAGCTTAAAAATTGATTCTGCTGGAAAAGAGTGGCATTTTAAAAACTAAAAAATGAACCCAAGTGAACTCTTACCTGCTCTTCCATTTAAATTAGCCCTGGGAGGGCTGCCTCCCAAGTTTACTCATGGTTAAGAAATCCCTCATGCCGTGATTCTATTGATTACTTTAAAAAGAGAGGAACTTCTGCTTCAGAAGTAGAATTGCTTTGAGGTCAGCTAGATGATATATCATCACTCCTGGCAGGAAGATCACTAAGTATGTGGCCACACCTGGCCCCGTGTATGATAAGGAACAGATTGGCTGGAAATCCAAAAATCCCAGAGCTGAAGTTATAGGGCCAACAATTTGCTGGGACATTCCATGGCAGCCCCTTGCCAGCATGTTCTCCTAGAGTCAGGCCTCAGTGTGCACATCTGCAAAAGGGGAAGGTCCAGCTGGAGGCCCTCTGAAGCTCTTCCAGAATGATTAGTCTGTGAGTTAGTGCAATGCCCTAATTTGATAGGCAGAAAAAGTGAGATGGGGAGCCGTCCTATGAGATACCCAGAACAGTGCAGCTGCGTACATTTCCTTATATTTGTGTGCAAGATCTACTGCAAAGAAAGCTTTAGCCCCGCTCACACGGATCACATGTCCCTTTTGTACATCTTCTGCTTGGCTAGGCCCTGCTATCAATGCATTCTGTTCTACTGGCAAATGGAATAAGTATTCTAATTTTTCAAAAATGCACCGATTGCCACAAAAAAAGTTAATTATAATAAGGAGACAGACTATATAAATTCCATTTATATTGGCTACCTGTGAACTCTGGCATCTAGATCACTTTTAAAAGGAGCATTTGGTGGCCAACAGACACATGAAAAAGTGTTCAACATCACTCGGCATCAGAGAAATCCAAATCAAAACCTCAATGAGATACCACCTCACAACAGTCAGAATGGCTAAAATTAACAAGTCAGGAAACGACAGATGTTGGCAGGGATGCGGAGAAAGGGGAACCCTACACTGTTGGTGGGAATGCAAGCTGGTGCAGCCACTCTGGAAAACAGTATGGAGCTTCTTCAAAAAGTTGAAAATAGAGCTACCATACAATCCAGCAACTGCACTCCTGGGTATTTACCCCAAAGATACAAAAGTAGGGATCCGAAGGGGTACATGCACCCTGATGTTTATAGCAGCAATGTCCACAATAGCCAAACTGTGGAAAGAGCCAAGATGTCCATCAACAGATGAATGGATAAAGAAGATGTGGTATATATATACAATGGAATATTATGCAGCCATCAAAAGGAATGAGATCTTGCCATTTGCAACGACGTGGATGGAACTGGAGGGTATTATGCTGAGCGAAATAAGTCAATCAGAGAAAGACATGTATCATATGACCTCACTGATATGAGGAATTCTTAATCTCAGGAAACAAACTGAGGGTTGCTGGAGTGGGGGGTGGGGTGGGAGGGATGGGGTGACTGGGTGATAGACATTGGGGAGGGTATGTGCTATGGTGAGCGCTGTGAACTGTGCAAGACTGTTGAATCTCAGATCTGTACCTCTGAAACAAATAATGCAATATATGTTAAGAGAAAAAAAAAGAAGATAGCAGGAGGGGAAGAATGAAGGGGGGGAAATCGGAGGGGGAGACGAACCATGAGAGACGATGGACTCTGAAAAACAAACTGAGGGTTCTAGAGGGGAGGGGGGTGGGAGGATGGGTTAGCCTGGTGATGGGTATTAAAGAGGGCACGTTCTGCATGGAGCACTGGGTGTTATGCACAAACAATGAATCATGGAACACTACGTCAAAAACTAATGATGTAATGTATGGTGATTAACATAACAATAAAAATAAAAGGAGCATTTGGTCATACTAGTAATAAAAAATGTATCATAAAACAATAAAGAGATACTACTTTTATATCAATTTGGCAAATCTGAGAAGAAATAGAATGTGTGGATCTCTTTACAGCAGCTCATCTTTTCAGGCAGAGACAAGGAGCAGGGATGCCCCCTGCCTGCCCGCAGGTGCCACTTCCACAGGCAAGCCTGCAAACAGTCAAGCCTCCCAGCCTTTCACGGCTGGCTCAGACGAGAACAAATGGGAAGGACAGAAATTGCACTGGCATAATGTGAAACGTACTGAGGACTGTTCAAAGCACAGAGTCTAGGGAAACTGCATTTACTAAGGATTGCTCATTGGTAACTGACTGAAACTCGAGCACATTTCTAGCCAGGGTGCTCTGAAAATTGTAAAACCTTGACTTGTGGATCTCGGGCATTTATTCAAAGAGAATGAATGAGAATCACCTAGACGGCTTGTTAAAGTTCATATTCCCAGATCACATTCCCAGATGTTCTGGGGCAGCAGGTACAGAGTGGGACCTGGAATCTTCATTTTAATAAGCAGCCTGGATGGTTCTGATGCAGGTCATCTGAAGACCATACTTTGAGAAACTGACTCCCAGACACCAGCGAGGCTATGAAGGATGAGGTCTCATCTTGTATCAGCATATTGCTCATAACTCTTTCATTCGTTCATGTATTCATTTCCCAGGTCTGCACTGAATGTTTAGTGTGTGTCCCACACACTGTTAGGCTCAGAGGGAGACAAAGTACACCTTGACAATGCTCATGGTCTAACAGGAAAGAGAATATCAACTGTCCCAGCATGGCATGGAGACGGGGGATACAAGCACTCAGGACACAGAGGGGGCTGTCTGGCCCAGACAGGGGTGAGAGAGGGAGCGGGGCTGACCTCACAGAAATGGTCCCAAAGAATGTGACCCCAAGGCTGGGGTTAGGAGTAAAGAGGACAAAACCAGGGGAGGAGCATTCCAAGACACAAAGTCTTGAATTAGCTGGACGTGTTTGGAGATCATAAGTAGTTCTGCACAATTAGAATCAAAAGTCAGGTGTGAGTGTGTGTGTGTGTGTGTTGTGTGTGTGTGTGTACACATAAGGGCGGGGGAGGGGGCAATCCAGGGAGGTGCAGGGCCAGCTTGGGAGTGGCCTTGTGCACAAAGTATGCCAACTAGAGTCACAGAAGGTGTTAAGTAGGGACATACACAGCTCTGCATCTTAGAAAGTCAGTTATGGCTATTCACCTACGAGAAGTTACCACCTAGAAAGGTTAACACACTTCTTCACTTTCTATAAAAGGCCTCATCTCAAAATACCTGGGAAGAGCTTGATGCTGCTCTCTGCTGTCCAGAGCAAAAATAACTCCCTTTGCCCTGTTTCCTTGCTAGCAAACCCAAGCTAATATTTTACATTGAGTTTGTATAAAAAATAATTTTAGTTTTTCATGTAATTAAAGAGAATAGCAACAGCAAAAATAACTGCCACTTGAGTTCTGACTCGACTGGACTCTGGAAGCCCATTTTGCCAAGTGAAGCCTCAGCTCTAAGAGTACCTTAGGTGGCAGGGTACAAAGGATCATCCCCAACAGCACAGTGGCTGACTCGGGCCCACAATTAAGATGCATTAAATATACCACTTCTCACGTCAAATGGAGCTATTTGCAGAGAAATGTGTTCGTGGTTCTGGGAATCATTAATCAATGACGCAAAGGTAGCGCAGAGTAATTACCATCCCAGGTATTGCTGGGGCCGATCACAGCTCCCACGCAGCACAAAGGCATGAGTTAAGCTGCTGCCATTCTGGAGCCCCAGGCCTTCCTGCTTCCCCCTGGGGCCTCTGGCAGGGACAGGCCACCCAGAAGCCTGGAAAGAGGTTACAACCTGGAGAGTCTCCTAGACTGTTCTAGCAAAGCCCTTCTGAGGCGGCAGGGGAGGAGAAACTGGGGGGCTCGCCGTGGGGTGTTCAGCTTACACGATGGCTAGTCGGCGGCAGGTTTTCTGCGCATGGATGCACATCCACCACACAGCCCTGTTGAAGCCGCTGAGAAGTTTAGAAAAAGCACAGACCCAAAGGGTCTAATGGAGACGTCTGAATTAGGGGAGTCCCCAGCTCACAACCAATGCTGGCTACAAAATGTGTCCATACAGGCAGAAAGTGCCAGCCTGAGAAAGACAGAGGATACTACCCCCTCACCTTCCAAATATACACACACACCTGCCATGGGCAAACTTTCTCTACTGTTGCTGGAACATGTTCAGGGGTCAAGGGTCAGTGGAACAATACCTCTTTCCTCACCATCCAGTTCCTATCCTTGACAACAAGGAACGTCCACGGGGATGAAGGCCACAGTGGACCAGGGGCGAGGGCATGAGCAGGCGGGGCGGGCTGGCGCATGCTCGGCACGCTGTGTCCTGGGCAGAGATGCCATGTGTGGTGAGGGACCTGGAGGCCTGCCCGCCTGGGCCGCTGCTAACCAGGAAGTTTACAAAAGAAGCACAACAGGGCCTGCAGCCAGCATCTCTGAGCCCCAATATGGGAGCAGGGCAGTGGGGAGTTTAGTGTAACTTGCTCAACACAGTGAGCTGGGAGACAGTGGAAAACCACATGGCTTTCGAGTGACACAGATCTGAGATCAGATCCCAGCAAATTCAGTTAGCAGGCTCGCTAGGCCCGACAGTCACCACCAGGGAAAGGGAAGTGACACAGCCACCCTCCCAGGCGTGAGACTAGATGAAGTGCTGTAGGAAAGCCCACGAGCAACAGCTCCAGACATCCAGCTAGTGACATTTTTGACAATAACAGCGATAAACAAAGAGCAAAGGGAGGTTCTGAGTCCAGTCTGAGCACGTGCCCTGTGCCCAGCTGCCCTCCTGGGCACGAATTGCCGGCATCGGCCTCCCTGGTGCTGGTGGTGGTGGATTTGCTGTGGAAGCCAGCCCCTGCTCAGTCATGCCCCACCTGCTCCCAGAGGGGCTCCCCCACTAGCCAGGTCTCCAGGAACCCGAGAGCAGGCCCAGGTCGTCACTGCAGTCCATCTGCCCCTCCCTGAGCTCTGCACACCTGGCTGGCTCCCTCTTGACACAGCTGTACTCTCCAGATCGGCAGACCCTTCCCGAGCACAAATGCTTCATGTCAGGAAAGGGAAGGACAAGGATAAATGCAGCCTGTCCCTGCCTGTAACGAAACCACAGGAAGACTCAGCAATAATGACAGCCATGTGTTGAGGTGGTGCTGGTGGCGGAGTGGGCAGAGTGCTTGGGCATGCACCGGACACCAGGACAGACTCACGCAGAAGGCAGCCTGGCCTACAGGCAGTGGGGAGTGGGTGGGCGTGGTCTGTGAGCACCTGGCTGGTGGAGGTGGGGGAGAGGTGGGGGGCACGTCAGGGTGGGTCCATGCCCTCCACAGCCAGCCAGGGCCTGCTCCACGGAGAGCTCCTAGTCTAGACCTGACTCTGCTCTGCTGCCCCAGGATGTTCTTGGGTTCCTGTGGCCTGCTTCCTCGTGCTCCTTCCTGCCTCTCATGCTTCAAATTTAGGGACTCCCTCTGTTTCACCATATACCAATCCAGGCTCCAAGCCTGCAACTTCCCTCTTTCTCACAAAATGTTGCGTTTTGTGGTGGGTGCAGGAACTCCCACGGGGCCCCATCCCAGCAGGCCAGGTCTCTCATGGGCTCCTCTCTGATTCTCTGCCTCATTCTCCACCATGGCAGCAGGATAACAGCCCCACTCAGGCTCCTTGAGTCTCGCATCATGCCCAGACACCCACCCCTAAAGCACCTCACCTCACAGGAGCACCCCAGGAGTCAGGCCCGGCTGGGGCCAGACTGCCCCACACCCCACCGACCCCCACCATCAGGAGCCTGCCCTTATGTGGCCCTGGCTGCTCTCCTCCCACACCTCCTTCTCAAGGGAGCAAGTGCATCCAGTGGTTTGGTTCTACTGATCCTGGAGAAACTCAGGCTGAATTGGGAAATAACCTCTCCCGTAATTTACCGTGAAACCAGAGGCAACAAGAACAACCCAGTGAAGTGAATCAAAACAACCTGTGCAAAGAACAAATGTCCAGATAATGGCAAGGAATCACCTTGACCTTACAACTGCTCAGTCTCTGGTTCCAGGGAGCTGACACTCGTTTGGGCCCCTACCCCCAGGCTGTCCCCTCCAGGCAAGCAAGGGGATATACCAAGTGCTAAGTGGAAACAGGACTACTCTCGCTCTCAGCCTCTGCTGGGTTTGGCATGCTCCTGTCTGCACAGCCTGGAGATCCCTGCTACCACAACAAGCCACGTGTGGTGCTTCTGACAGCTTCCTGCTGTGTGACATGGAGACCAAGAAAGACTGAAGTTTAAGTACAAGACAGGGAAGGATGGGAGAACAGTCTCTTCTTGGTCCTGTCCTGCCTCTTGGGGGCTGGCAAAGTCAGTCACCTGTGGGCCTCAGGCTCTTGCCCCCCACCACCTCCAACACGACCCCTGAGGGAAATGCCACTGAGTAGGACAACCAGCAAAAATAAAACTCTCAGAGACCAGGACAGTTACCAAGGTCATCTACCTGCTGCATATACTGGGGCTAAGACTAGCTCTTGGCTGTAAACTCCAGGTGTTGCCCTCAGCCCAGCCCAGTTAGGGCTGGAACCACCAGGCTGGCCTTGGGAAGTACATGGGAGCCATGCCACCCACAGAAGCTCCCCTTGGAAGGTGAGGACATGGATTAGGTAGGATATGGACCTGGAGTGATACTAAATGGCAGGCAGTATTCCAAAGCATCCCCCAAGAACCTCATCCCTGATGTTCCCATCAGACACTAATCTAGGTGCTGCTTGAAAGAACCTGCAGAAGAAATTAAGGTACAGATCAGCAGACTTTAAAATAGAGAGATTGTCTTGGATGACCTGGTGGATCTAATGTACTCCCATGAGCCCTTAGCAGCAGAAGAGGGCAGAAGAGTTGGCTGGTGGGAGAAATGTGATGACAGGGAGGCAGAAGGGGGCCGGCAAGGTCTGAAGGGGGAAAGGACTTGACCTGCAGTGGCCAGCTTTGAGGATGGAGGAGGGGGCCACAAGGCAAGGGATGTGGGTGGCCTCTAGAAGCTGAGATTGGTCCCTGTCGGACAGGCAGCAAAGGAACAGGGACCTTAGTCCTATGGAAGCATTGGACCGAATTCTGCCAACACCTGGATGAGCTTGAAAATGGATTCATTTCCAGAACCTCTTGAAAGAAATGCAGCTTTGCCAACACCTTGCTTTCATCCCTGTGTGACTCTAAGCAGAGGACCAGCAGAGCCTGTTGTGCTGGGGCTTTTGAGATAATAAACGTGTGCTGTTTTAAGTCACTAAGTTTCTGGTAGTTTGTTACGGCAGCAACAGAAAATCAATATACCCAACAAAAGCAAAGCATTGCCATTGATCTGTTCTTATCAAAATGATGAAAATAACCAAAATGGACACATACAATCCAATATTTCCTTACCCTATCAAGAAAGTAGGAGGGGATAGCTGAATGTGACATCTGCTTAATATGCATCCTCCCTATCATGGTTTCCCACCTTAACACTATAGACATTTTGGACTGAATACTTATTTTCTGGTGGAGGGCAGGACTGTCCTGAGCTTTGTAGGATGGTTAGCAGCATCCCTGGTCTCTGCCTACCAGAGGTCAATAGCATCCCTCCCCGCCAACTCATGAGCCTGAAAATGTCTCCAGACATTGGCAAATGTCGCCTGGGGGTAAAGCTGCCCCCTGTTGAGAATCACTGCTTTATATAATCTTTTAAGGGCATAAGGCAAAGAAAAGTTTTTATAGAAAGAAAACAATCTCTTAGCTGTTTTTCAACTGATTACACATTTACTAAATAAGCATTTCTAAAATGAACAGACTATTATATTGATACATCCAAACCATTATTAGCTGTTAGTCCTCAGCAGCCGGGTATTATGAATACCACACAGTATGTAAATGTATATGTATATGTATAGATGTTTTGATTTCCATTTTTAAATATTTTACAAAGTAGACATACTTTGCTTCTATAATCAAAATAAAATGAACATAAATTTAACGGATCTTCATTCATCAGTGTTTACTGAATGTCTACTCCAGGCATGCCTGAGGTTAGGTACCCAATGGTCCCTCTGCTAAGGAGCACCAGTGCAGGGAGAGAGGCAGACAGGTGAAGTGGGGAAGGTTAGTCTGTATGCCTGAAGCAAGGGCAGGGGGTGATGGAGGGGGCAATGGAGACTGCAGGTACCCCAGGTCCCAGAGTGGGAAGCGGTTGAGATCGGCTTCAGAGAGTCAGCAGCCAGGGCGGTGCAGGTAGATTCACCAGCATGAGCGAAGTCATGGTAGCGAGGTGTGATAGGGACTGCAAATGTGCTCTATGCCTGGAAGCTTTGGGTTAAGCAGGTGTAAGAAGGATGACGCTGTTACAAGACTGTGTTGGTTAAACTGTGACTCCAGTCTGAGAGCAGCTAAGAAACCTGATAAAAGTGCTGCTAACCATCTGGCAATGCACTTCAATCTGGCCCCCTTCTATCCAACCCCTGCAAGGAGCAAATCCCAGCTTCACACCCCCGGGAGTCTCTGCAAGGAACCCGGCCCTGGAAAGGATATGCTTCATTTCTGCACCTGCTGATGCCCCTCACAGGTTCACTGAGCTTGGCACCTGCTCCTGGAAATCCAGGCTGCTTACTCAGTGGCCCGTAGGTTGGATCCACTCTCATCCACCAGACCAGCCCTCAGCTCTCACACATTTCTCTCTGTGTAGTCCCTGCATGGCCTCTGGGCCATGCCCTGCCCGCTCCTCTGTTCTGCCAGTGCATCTCCTTCACTTACATCGTGAGAGGAAGAGTTGGTGGGTGAGACTCAGAGGCTCTTAAACCACCCAACCTTTAGCAAGGGGAGAGAGTTGGTCTTTAGTGGGCTACCTCACATGTGCCCAGCTCTGAGCAAGTCTCTTTGCTTCTATTATCCCATTTTACCCCTACAAGAATTTTGTGAAATGGTCGCTCAACACTCCCTATTAAAGATAAGAAAAGTTGAGGCTCACAAAGGTTAGGTAACATGAAATTTAGTATGTTGCCAAGTTGGGATTTGAGCTCAGGTATGTTTTACTCTAAGAAATAAGCTTCATCTTTCATCCCTTTCTTAGATTTGGGTAAGAGAAATCCTCTGCTGGGTCCATACTTTAGGGATTCCTCCAGCTCCTTTCCAGTCATAGCAGGGGGCCATGCGGTGGGGCCTTCAACCCCGTTCCAGGCATCCTAACCTGCAGACTTCCCTGCTAACTGTCCAGCCTGCCCCCTGGCCCGTGCACTCATCTTCTCCAGGTCTACCCTGCTGAGGGCTGGCAAGGCCACAAGTATGCTCACCCCTAGGCCTGAGTGGGGGCCCAGGGGAGGCTGGTATCAGGGTGAGAGTCCAGGCACAGCCTGGACGTATAGGCTGAGTGTCCAAACACATCCACACTCAATGCAGGATGGATCCCTCAAGGAGGTCAGACTGCAGGCAGGGGCCCAAGGTGCCAAACGACAAGATCAAGAATTTTAAATCTGAAACTGGTCTTCCAGGTATTATAAAGGTCAGTGTTGGAAGGTAGACCATATTTCATGACAGTGTATTAGCTTGATTTAGATCTCTTTTTTAAAAGACTTTATTTATTTGACAGAGAGGGAACACAAGCAGGGGGAGCAGCAGGCAGAGGGAGAAGCAGACTCCCCGCTGAGCAGGGAGCCGATGCGGGACTCGATCCCAGGACCCCAGGGTCATGATCTGAGCTGAAAACAGACGCTTAACCAACTGAGCCACCCAGATGCCCCTTGATTTATATCTTTTAAACATCTCGATGCAGGGTTTGTCAGCTTCCATTTGTGCCCTTGCTCTGGGCCCACCAATTTAGAAGCATGCCTGCTCTTTTTGCTCTTTTTTTTTTTTTTTATAGTGAAGAGAAACATCACCTCCCATGTGAATGAAGAAAGCTTGATCTCATGTCTGATGATCTTTAAAGAAGAATCGTGATGTGCTGTATTACCTTTTCATGATCAAGGAGCTCTTGTAAAATAACTTGTCTTTCCCGACACAGTTCCAAGAAATCTTCAGAGTGCAGACTTTCATGTAAGGCAGGGAAGAAGGTCAGCTGGGTGCAGTCCACTGCCACCTCCTCTCTCCCGCTCTCGGCTTCCTTTGGTGTCAGCTCATCTGCAGCAGTATAAAGGGACACACATTTTTGGCACGAGCCACCTGACCTCACGAGGGATGTGCACAGCATGGGCCTGAATCACCCAGAGAAACTGCAAGGTTTCAGGGCAGAGGTGAGTGGTGTGGATCTCAGCGTGTCCCTCACTGTGTCTGAAAGTGGGCATGACCTCTCTGACTCTGTGGTGCGGTCAACACACTTAGGTTGATTCACTCTGGAAGGTGTGCCCAGGTGCGGCTGCTCTGCAGGTCCAGTGTGACCATGGGGCACTACTTCAAAATTCACCCTTATTAATCAGTAGAGAAATTCCTTCTAGGGTCATTTAGAATCTGTTTCTTTCTGAACTTCACTTTATTCATTCTTTTAAAAGAGTGGGGTTTTTTTTTCTATTTTTTTCTAATTATGGATGCACTATGATCTTAGTGTAAAAAAAAAAACAAAACTTGGAAAACCTATGAAATTGTGAGAATAAATTTAAAATATTTGAGAAGTAAAACAAGTATCACTCATGCACCCAGATATAGTACTAATAACAACAGCTCTGACGTAGTAAGTAAGCTCTTTCTCTGTGCTGGATGCTTTTGATGACATTTTTTTCATCTACTCCTATCAGGTTATGGATTCTATTTCAACCTCCCTTCACAATCAGGGAAGAGTGAAAGAGGCTAATTACTTTGCTCAAAGTCATATGGTCACAAAGAACTAGAGGCCGAATCTGAACTAAGTCTGTTTCTCCTCCCTGTTCACAATTTGAACAAGTTCTTTACTTCTAATATCTTTTCCAAATGTATATGTATATGTGTGTGCATGTGCGTGCGTGCACACACACGCATGTGATTTTTTGACATGATGGGAATTATGCCGCATCTACAGTTTTTTTTCTAGAATTTTTAAAAAGATTTTATTTATTTGACAGAGAGAGAGAGAGAGAGAGCACAAGCAGGGGGAGCTGCAGAGGGAGAGGGAGAAGCAGACTCCCTGCCGAGCAGGGAGCCCAATGTGGGACTCGATCCCAGGACCCTGGGATCATGACCTGAGCCGAAGGCAGACGCTTCACTGACTGAGCCACCCAGGCACCCCATCTTTTCTAGAACTTTTTAAGACTATATTAGGAACACTTTCTCATTCCATTTAAAGCTCTTTGAACTCACCTAAAATGGTTGTATAACATTCTATTCTGTGGCTCTTTCATAATCACCTAATCCATCTCCAATTTTTTGGAGGCACAGACAGTTTCTATTTCTACCGTGAATGCATTGTGCTGCGATCATGCGTGTGCACACCTAGACTTATTTCCCAAGCATGCACTCCCGGGCACAGACATTTGGGTGCCTGCTGAGCGCAGACCTACATGATTTCTGGATCCTACTCCCCCACCCTGTCCTAGATGTCCACTCTCCTAAAGGAGGCAGGTGCATGGCACATGACTGCAAAGTTGAGGGGCTACTGGCCATTTTCTTTGTGCTAAGATGCTCACCTCTTTGAGCTCCTCCTCACCTTGGAGTCTCCCAACTGGATGAATGGAAGTGTGTGCTGCTTACAGCAACAGCCACCACAGGCTTTTCCCCATGCGGGGAGAACACCGTATATAAACAGACACCCAGGAAAGCACAGGGGAGAACCATAAGCCCTTTCTTCTTCTTCCCTGGCTGAGCTCCCTACTGGGGCAGGGGTCTGTATATCGGGACGAGGAGATTCAGCAGCCCGTGCCCACAGGACACCAGCACATGCTTTCCACCACCACAACCTCTTAAGATGCCCCCTCTGTTCTTGGAGCTGTGGGGCTTGGGGTAAAGAGAAGAGAAACAAATGCGCATTACATTATCCCAAGTCCTATGCCACAGGGACCCCCAAATCAACCTGGGATCAGGGCCCAGCACCCTCACATCTGGGCGCTATTACTGCAGACTGGCAAGACAGCACGCTCGATGCAAAATCCAGTACTCAGGCACTAAATGAGACAAGTTAGATCAGCGCTCAGAAGTTGTCATTTGGTTAAGGATACCACACTAGCTACACCTCAGGAGACAATGAAACTCACAGACAGGGAGTGTTTGAAGAAAAAAGGCACAGTGTGGTAGAAACACAAAATCTGGAATAGAGTGCATATGTCTGTGTGTGTCTGCAGGTTGTATTTGTGTGTGTGTGCATGTATGTTTGGATGTGTTCATGCCAAATGACCTCTGAAAATAAACCCTGGATTTCCAGCAAGCCAACTCAACCAAATTCCTCCATGAGAATTATACAAATAAAGAGTAAGTGTAAGCATCAAAAATGATTCAAAGTATTTTTTTTAGCCTGGGAAATAATAATGATTATTGTAGCTGTCATTTTTATAATCAGAATTCAGTGTAAAAAGTACTAAATATTTCTTTTACCCATTTTTACTTTAAAGCATTTTCTTCCCATGTATTTTGGGTCACATACTGAGCGTGTATTTGTATTACTTGAGGACACTTTTAAGATCTCTCTGATATAGCAAATTGACAAGATAAAATTCTTACTGTTACACCCTTAACATAAAATTCTTCACTTAACAGAGAGCCAAGGTCTGGAATAGGTTCCCCCTCATTCTGGAGGGCACAGTAAGGAAAAGAGTCAGCATTACCTACTTTAGACTGGCAGCATTTTCTTCTTCAAAATATTAATTTCATATTAAGTAAAACCAAGAAGTGGTTTAATTACGAATGAAAAATAGGTAAACTGATAAATGGAATACCTTGCTTTTCAACATCTGTTTCTGAAACATTGCCATTTCTGTCTTGGTTTTCCTGAAATAAAACCAGAGAAAAGAGAAATGAAATCCTGAAGACTACTGCTGTGCCCCCCACCCCATCACACAGACCCATAAACACACACACATGCATGTGACCCCCTGGAATTACTCATATACTGGAGTCTTAGATGCAAGTAGGGAGGGATGCTAAATCCTAAAGGACCACAATAAAATGCAAGTATTCATGGTCCCGAGTCAAAGGGGAAAAAACCCACAATCTTCCATTAAGTAGGACTTACAGTAATTACCAAAGATGATGCCAAAATGGGATTCAATAGCATCCCGGATGTCTGTGGTATGGGCCACCCTGGAGAGGGGACCAGGCACAGGATCTGGGGCTGGGCAGCCTGAGAGACTGGAGACCAGGTTTTCTAGCCAGCTTTTGACTTTGTCACTAGCAGAGAGGGCAGGATACTTACTTTTCCTTCCTCCACTTCCTAAGGAATGTATTGAGGGAAAAATACTACATAAAACCAGAGGTTTATTGATAGTACATTAAAAATTCAAGTGTCTACTGAATAAATGAAATATAATTTTTTTCATTAAGTTTTATAAAGGATTTAAAGTGGATAAAAGATCCTGAGGTTACAGACTAGAGAATAAATCTGAATGTAGAAGGAAATGTCTTGCATTCCAGTGTTTGGAAGGCTGCCTTTTAGAATATCTTGAACAGAATTGTTCAACGAGGACATGAAAAAACTATTAACAGATTTTTCCATATCCACTCCTAATCCAACTGGTTCCCCATTCTTTAAAAGGCAACACTGTCAGTTTGACGACACAGAGTTCAAACTTCATCACAGCAAACTCCCAGGGACTACCTAGATTCCGTTGGTTGGGAATCCAATATGGCCTCAATGCTGTTAGGATTACATGGGTCACAGGCTCAAGCTTGCAGAAATTGCTGAGTTCAAGATATTTCCATTGTAAAACTTGTTACAAGATTGATTGTACAATAATGCCCATAGCAGCGCTGGTTATGACTGCTCCATGGTAAATAATTTGTACAAACAGACAATGGCCATCACTTGGCTCTTTGCAAACACTGATGTCCAGATTATCCCACTGGACTTTTCTGGATGTCGGTGTGGTACTGGGTTAGTGGTGTCAATATGAACCACTCCACTAGTCATTCACTCACTCATTTACTTATTCAATCAGGCTGTAGTTAGAGCATTCTTTCTATGTACCAGGGAGAAAGAGTGTTTCTTTTCTTCTGTTAAATGGCATCAAAAATTAATTACAGCACTCCTACATTTAACTGTGCACATGATCTCTCCTGCCTGCCCATGCCAAAGCATTCCCAAAGCACTCCTGATGAAAGGAACATGAGAAGGAAAAGCAAAGGAGACACTTCCCTACACATTTCCTGCCTGGAAGCATCATTGTTTTGCTGCATCAAACTCTTACCTTGAGCCTTTCTGGACTCAGGGTCTCCAGCGGAGACAAGCGTCTGATGCGTTTCCTCATGCGAGCTGGTCCTTCTCTCCAGTCCAGTTCCCACCTGGAGCAAAGTGTGGCTTCTGCTGTTCGGCCCCACAAGCCCAGCTCCCCAAAAAGCTGCTCCTGAATCCTGGCCCAGGCGTTGGCTGCCTTGATTATGTCACATCTCTGTCTCTGGGAAGCAGAAGTACAGGGTCACTCTTATACACATTTTCTCATGGCCTTGGCCCCAAACCTCTGGGGGGTGAACAGACCAAGCCCTCTTAATTGTTCGAGAAAAATAACCCCCTCTAGGTGGCCCTGAGCACCCTGAGGGTGTGTAATGTACCCTGGAGCGAGGAACAGGCCAGGAGAAGAGATCAGTTTTTTAGCTTTGAGACCATTTAATCCAGGTTGGAGGAGGAGAAAACCATATGCCTTTTGGCCTTCAGAGCAATGTGACTGCTGGGTGCTGTGCAGAGCACAACTGGTCCCAAAGGTCCTGAGACTATTCATCAGAGTAGACTGGACAGCTATTTTATAAACAGAACACAGAATCTCACCACAGTCCCTACTCTTCAAAATGGACAGGGAATTTTACCACAGACCCTATCCTTCAAAAATGATGCTGAGGATACTCCTGTCAGTGTCTGGACTGGAGGTGTGGGGGATTAGCACATCTGCCAACAATTGGTAGATTTGAACAAGTCATCCCTGTCTCTGGACCTCAGCTTTTCCAACTGACAAATGAGAGGTTTGGTCTAGATATTGTCTAAGGGTCTTTTAAATCCTAATATCATAGGACTCTAGAATGTTGAAGAATTCTAGAATGTTCATAGAAGCTAAAACCTTTGATATTACTGAAAATAATCCCTTACCTATGAAATCTCCATAGTCTGCATATGTGACACTACATTGTCACACCTTCTGCTACAGTATAACTCAAACCTTCTATAAAATACACCCCTAAACTGCTTTTGTATGCCACACTGAAGTTTTGGACCTCACCCGACAAGAGAACTTTGACACCTGTCAGTTTCAACAGTGGAATCAGCTTTGTCTGCAGGGTGAACTTTTCTAATTATTCAAATACTTAATGGTATTTGCCCTATATTTTGATTTTAAGTTTTCAGAAAACTGAAAGGTGAAAGCATTAATGACAAGAAGCACGGATCTCATAAACTTAACATAAAGAGAAAAAAAATCATTATCATATATTAGGGCTGAGCCCCTCACCTGCTGTATCTCATTTCCTCTACCCAGTGGCACCATGAGTGACACTTGAAACTTCTAAGAATTTCTACTATCCTCATAAAGAAATCAAGTCTAGGAGAGGAGAAATGATTTCTCCAAAGATCACCATGTGATAGAGCTGAGATTCAAACCCAGTCCATCTGAATCCAAAACCTCTGTTTAAGCCTGCCTGCTAGTTCCTTTCCTGAGGGCCTGACGTCATTCTATTAACTCAAGATTTCTGATGCTACTACTTCAAAGACTGGCATGGCAGACTTAGAGCTAGGCCCTATAAATCTGGGCCATTTGGGACAGGTAAATCATTCTTGGAACTAGAAAATTCCCATGAAAAATATAACAGACAGGGTATCTGGATGGCTCAGTCAGTTAAGTGTCTGCCTTCAGCTCAGGTCATGATCTCAGGGTCCTGGGATCGAGTCCTGCGTCAGGCTCCCTGCTCAGTGGAGAGTCTGCTTCTCCCTCTCCCTCTGCTCCTCCCACTGATTGTGCTCTCTTTCTTTCTCTCTCTCAAATAAATAAATAAAATCTTAAAATATATATATAACAGACAACACAGTGCTTAGTCCATGGTCTTTGGCGTCAGATGAATCTGGGTTGTCATGATGTTTCTGCTATTCCCTAGTAGTCTAGGAAGCTGAAGCCTCCTCATCAAATGCAGTTAATAATATTACAATAATAATAAAACCATGGGTTTATGTAGGGCTTAAATGAGACAATATTTTCAAGAGTTTTATATGGTGACTTGCCTCATAAACAGTATTATTACTGTGAATAAAGCAAATCCTATTTCAAAGCAAGATTACTTTGTTTCTCCACAGTTCTTAAATTCATATCCAAAATAGTTACAGCATTTTACATAATACTCTGATTGGTTAATAAGGAACTCCAGAAAAATAATGTCTGTCCAAAGCCTTTTATAGGGATTAGGTTATATGAAATGAATACTCATTTGGGGAAAATACTTCAGCTCCCTGGAGATTGCTGCTGGGTTTGGAATAACCTATAGAGTTTCATAGAGGATGAACAATGCCAAACAATGTTCACCCTGGCCTTAAAATTAGTTTTTTAAGAGTATCCTCTTCACCCCAAAAGATCTACCTATACAGCCTGGGGGTTCACGGCTGCCTGAGTCTTCATCACAGGGCAAATAAGTTGTCTGGAATACCTGTGGCCAGAGAGATATGTGTCAGTGCTGAGACCCCTCAGAGATGAGTGATTGTCAGGGTCTCATACATAGTCCATGACAGAAATCTACAAGTAGTCCCAGGACAGAGGACATGAGATGTCCAAACAGCAAAAGCCCTGAGTTCCCACACCTGAAAGGTGCTCTATGATGCCCATGGTTCTGCACCAGGTAAGGTCCTCTTTCAGTTTAAAGCTTAAGCCAAATGCCACACCAGAGACTCCGAGGCAGGGTTTCTGGTATGTTAGAGGTAGCTATGATTTGGGGCTGAATGGAAACTTTTGGGTAGCATCGATGAGCTTTTCCTCTGGGCAACCAGCCCTTCCCTTCTTTTGGTCCCCCATGCTTTGGAGGGGCTGAGCCCAGCCCTGGCTTCAGTTTTGAAGGGCATCTAAGTCTGGCTAATCCAAGGGGTGGAGGGTGATTATAGGATGGGCTAGTGTGCATCATTCCCCGGGACTCGGAATGGTGCTCTCTGCAGCCCATCTGGAGCAGACAGTGCAGAGAGGTGGAGGTATGGGTACACGGTCTGACCACCTGCCCCGAGCCAGGGTGCCTTTATGTGCATCGGCATGCCGCCTAAGGCAGAGACAGCCCACAAGCATGTAGTGCAGCAAGAAGACACGGCCTTTGTACCAGTTAGAGAGTGGTTCCCAGGCTTTACATGAACCCTGCCCACTTCTAGGATGCACAGACTGAGGAGCAGAGTGTGAGTTCACCTCAGCTCACATGCTCCTCATCCATGTTCATTGGCGCCTTGATGTTGTAGGAATCTCAGACATAGGTGTGCGTGTGTGTTGATGTGAATGTGGGGGGTGTGTGGGAGTGTGTGAAATAGAGGAAGAGCGAGAGAGAGGAAACTGACTGCTTAGAACAGAGCTTGAGTACCTGGATCCAGCTCTTCTTGAAGACTGCTTCCCCTAGATTTTTTAGTACGACATAATAGTTCATTTACTGCCTAAGCCAGTTTGAGCTGAGTTTCTGATATTTGCATTTGAAAGAGCAATGACATAGCTGCTATGAACATTGTTGTGCAGGTGCCCCTTCAGATCCCTACATTTGTATCTTTGGGGTAAATACCCAGGAGTGCAATTGCTGGGTCATAGGATAGCTCTATTTTTAACTTCTTGAGGAACCTCCACACTGTTTTCCAGAGTGACTGCACCAGCTTGCATTCCCATCAACAGTGTAGGAGGGTTCCCCTTTCTCTGCATCCTCACCAACATTTGTTGTTTCCTGACTTGTTAATTTTAGCCATTCTGACTGGTGTGAGGTGGCATCTCATTGGTTTTGATTTGTATTTCCCTGATGCCAAGGGATGCTGAGCATTTTTTCAATAGCCAAACTTTGGAAAGAGCCAAGATGTACATCGACAGATGAATGGATAAAGAAGATGTGATATATATATGTGTGTGTGTATGTGTGTATACACACATATACACACACACATATACATACAATGGAATCACGCACACACAAACACACATATACATACAATGGAATATTACTCGGCCATCAAAAAGGATGAAGTCTTACCATTTACATCCATGTGGATGGAACTGGATGGTATTATGCTGGATGAAACAAATCAATCAGAGAAAGATAATTATCATATAGTTTCACTCATGTGGACTATAAGAAACAGTGCAGAGGATCATAGGGGAAGGGAGGAAAAATTGAATGGGAAGAAATCAGAGAGGGAGATGAACCATGAGAGACTCTTACCTATAGGAAACAAACTGAGGGTTGCTGGAGGGGAGGTGGGTGATGGGATGGGGTAACTGGGTGATGGGCATTAAGGAGGGCACGTGATGTAATGACACTGGGTGTTATAAGCAACTGATGAATTACTGAACTCTACATCTGAAACTAATGAACTATATGTTGGCTAACTGAATTTAAATTTAAAAAAAAAGAAAGAGCTGTGACAAACACTTGATGGATATACAGAAACTGAGCAAGAAATGGCAACAGCCTGTTGGCCCCTAGAGAACTCAAGAGTGCGACAGATACTCTCACATACTAAAAGAAAGGTTACTTCTGGGATGGAAGACTTCTTGCAAAGAGCTTTAACCAGGAAAGCCTGGAATGTCTTAAAAACATCACAGAAAGAATGAGGCATTTCTGCACATTACGGTAAGGACTCCCCATAAGAACAGGACAGTCTGGGTATACAACAGAGCAGAACCAGAGCAGCTGGACCATAAGGAAGAGAACAAATATAATGTGGAAAAGGCAAAGGGGAATCTGGGCAGGGCCAGAGGAGAGGAAAGAGTTTTTGCCAGTACTTCTGGAGTGACAAGAAACTGGGGAGACTGAATATTAGAACTGCCTGATTTACTGGTAATATAATGATGGGATATAATGATGCTTGGATTTACTTCCAGGGCATTGGGTAATGTGACCTTGTCATGCTGTGGGCTCCTGCCATCTGCAGAGACCTCTCAGTTGTGGGTAAAATGACAAGTTAGAGAAGTCTTACACCACCTATTACTGAAAGCCCTGTGGGGCCAGAATCCCTGAGTCTCACTAGCACCACCCTCCTGGGGAGACCTCATTGAGTACACTTGGGAGAAACTGTCCTTGAAGAACATGGCAGGTTTCACAAGTCTGATCTCTTTACAGAATCTGGACATGGCTTTTTTGGAAGTGGAGTGGGGCTTGCACTGGGAAAATGTATTGCCCTTTATAAAAGCAGGGTGGATTCTCCAGACCCCATTATCTCTGGCAGAGGTGATTACCTCTGCATTCCTTTAAATGTTGAAACAATCTGTCTTAAATATTTAAACACTTGGAAAGTATCCTTATGGATTAGCCTCAAAATGCTGATTTTCTCAAAAATACCTCAAACAGTAAAACTCTACACAGCTTTATCAAGTACTCTCTGAACCCCATTCAGTCCCGCTGCTGAAAATGAGCCAGGCGAATGTTCTAGAAGGCTGTATACTTTCCTTCTGGGCTCAGAGCCTTTGCTGAGGTCCTGTTCTTTCCCGCATGAACTTTCAATCTCAAAAACTTCAGCAGAAACTTACAAAGTACCACACAGCACATCTCTCCTAGCCATAAGCAAATCACCTAGGCTCTTCCAACCATAAGAAGAAAGATGCTCACACTCTTGACTGGATGCTGATTTGGACATTTAAACAAACAACATCCTCTGTCTTGAAATGGAACAAGTGTGGCAAGGATGTCCATAAACAAAGAATGCAATCTTAAACAATTCATCTTATTTTTCCCCCAATAACAATTGAATTTATTAGCCATGTTGCTTGTCCTGAAAGAAGTCAGTGAATACAAATGGTGGGACACTGGATATGCAAGGGTCTGTCTGAGGGGCACAGATAACATGCAAATAAGCCAGCAGGGCACCCATCCCACTGTGCAGTGCAGTCAGCAATGTTGGGGTGGGGGAGATGCCCCTGATGAGGCCCTTCTCCAAAATGAGAGTCTATTTAAGACCAGCCTGTGCTGCCAGAGAAACCAGAATGCCTCGTGATCACTTTGACAGTAGCATGTCCTGTAGTCCCCCAGACTCCTCTTCCATCCCTGTCAAGTCTGATAAACTGACCCCCCTCCTTACAGAATAGCCAGAGAGGCTGTGTTGCTAACCTGCATGTTTCTGGGGCCCAGGCTGCACATCTCATGAATCCCTAGTCCCAGAGCCATGTGGGGGCTCCTAAATGAGCTTATATAGAGAGAATTAGACCAGGTAACTTGGCTTAAGTTGATCAGAACCTATTTTGTTTCCCTGACATTTGGGCACCACTGTTTCACCCTTCCTTGGCCCCTCACTCCAGGCACAGCCCATGGTTCCTTACACCCTACTGCTCTTCTTTTTAGAGTAGAACATCCTAGTATTGACTTCATCACCTTGCTTGTGGTTATTTCTCTACTGTTGGTTCCTCTACTGAGTTTTAAGAATCTTTCAGGCACAGCAGTGGCATTATAATCTCTGCTTTTCCTATACCTAGCATAGTCTTTGGAACAGAGAAATCATAAAGAAAATAATATACTTAGTAAGGTTTTAATACTATATGTTGTGCTCTATTATTAGCAACCATTTTTAAACAACATTTTATTAACAACAACATTGACTAAAGATGAATTTCTTGGCCATTCCATAACCACACATGTATTCCCTTCCAGCTACTTTTGGGCGCTCTACACTTGTTCTTTAATCTTCACAGTTAGGCAGTATGATCCCGTCTTGGAGATGGGGACCCTGAGGTTCAGACTGCACGCATGGGAAGAGGCAGACCTGAGACTCAACTAGAGAGCTCACTGGCATAACAGACAATGCTCTTTATTCTGACTGTCCAGAAATCACACCTAGAGAGGTGCTTTAACTATGTAAATCTGCCCTGATGAGTGGTGACCCCGTGCATTTTGGAGAAAATGCAAAAGCCCTAAGGTGGCAGCAAGCCCTGCGTTCTCTGGTCATGCCTCATCTTCACCCTTGTTTGTCCCCAGCTCAGGTCACCCAGTCACTTCTTCTTCCAGTTAACTGGCCACATCCAGCTCTTTCCTGATCAGGACCTTCCCACATGTCCTCCCTTAGCCAAAAATACATCTTCAAAATACTTCAGCCCATCTTCCTCCTCCTTCAGGTCTCAACTTAATGGTCACTTTCTTGGAGGGGGCCTCTGATCTGCCCAAGTTAAATTCTCCCCACATCATAATCTCTCATTGTACCTATATTTGTCATGTCTCTTGCTTATCATAAGTAATAATGATCTATTTATTTGTGCAGTTATTTAATATATATCCCTCCATAGAGGTACAGTGAAGCTACCAGAGAGTGAGGCCCATGTCTGTTCTCTGTACAACTGTGCCCCTAGCCCACAGCATAGGGTCTGAGGCATCCTGGGCTCTTGACATCTATTTACTAGTGGATGAATTAGTAGATGAGAGGATAAACATGCTACCTGTCTCCTCAGCTGCTCACAGCATGGGTCCAAATCCACTGCACAGGTCACGCAAGAACAACTGAATCACTGCTGACCAATTACTGACTTAGCCAACTAGAATTTAAACCAAAGGCCTTTCTGATTCTTTATTTCAGATTCAAGATAGATTCCAGTCTTCTGTGCAGAGAAAAGAGTTTGTTTATTACCTGTACATGATCTTTGTATAAAGATGCATATAGTTCCTGTCCTCTTCTTCTGTAGTTCTCGATACATGACACAAAATCCTGGAAAAGAGAGGAAACAAGTCACAGCTTGTTTGTGATTTTATTTTTTTTAATTTTTTAAATTTTTATTTTTTAAAGATTTTATTTATTTATTTGACAGAGAGAGACACAGCGAGAGAGGGAACACAAGCAGGGGGAGTGGCAGAGGGAGAAGCGGGCTTCCTGCTGAGCAGGGAGCCCGATGCGGGGCTCAATCCCAGGACGCTGGGATCATGACCTGAGCTGAAGGCAGATGCTTAACCAACTGAGCCACCCAGGCGCCCCTACAGTTGTGATTTTAGATGAGAACTTCTCTACTCTGACCAATTATCAGGGGAAATAACAGTTACAAGTTTTGTTAGTCAAATCAATCACAACCTCATAAATAAAGACTTCACCTATGCTGATACCACACACACACATACACACACACACACACACACACACGTCTATGGGTTACTTCCATTTCCAGCTATGATGACCTAGCTTATAACAGGTCAATCTTCCTCCCAAGAATAACTAGAAAAGTCATATTCAAATAATCTGCTTTAAGATAGCAGAGAGCTACCAAGAGAGCCAAGACTTAAGGAGTCAAGATCTTGGAGATAAAGAAAACTCACTGAGATGTGCCCAATGACCGATATCTATGATTTTTTTGCCCCTGAGATATTTGCAAGTTTGCAAATAACACAAAAGGTTGAGAAGTCAAGCAGAAAGTGATGGCTAAAAAGCAGAGAAGATTAACAGAGCTTTTGATCCTTTCAGGTGGCTAAGAAGACAAGAATTGGAATTCAGGCTCACCAAGACATGTAGACCATAAAGGACCAAGAGTCCAGAAATAGGAGAGTAAAGACAAGTAAGCCCAGCTTTCTGCACTGATGTTCTTTAAGCAGCTGCTGACTCCTAAGCAGTGTGATTTGTAGAAACCAACAGAAGATGGGTTTTAAAGTGGGATTTCTGAAAAGCTGCACCATAGGAATAAAGGCAAATTGGAAATAGATCAGATCTTAGAAAGCTGAAACCCAACTTCCAATGAGCTTAACTTCTGAGTACATTATGGTGATCTGCCCCCACTCCAAATACATGCCAGAATACATCTGCCCCACTCCAAATACATGCCTTCTCCTTTCTGGAGAAGGATCAAATGGAGAATTTTCATACAAAACGTTCAGTGGTCAAGCAGAAATTACCAAAAGGGCCCATAAAAAGGGCCAACAGAAAAACAGATAACAAAAAATACCCACATGTATCCAGGTATTAGAGTTATCACACATGGACCTTAAAATAATGCAGATAATATGGTCCAAAAAAATGCAATATGAGACTTTTGCATGAGATATGGAATCTATGAAAAATAACCAGATAAAAATTCTAAATCTGTGAAATGAACTAATTGAAATTAGAAACTCCATAGGGAAGTTTAATAGCAGAGTGGATACACCTGAACAGAGGGTAAGTGAACTTGAAGAAATATTCTTGCTAAATATGATGAGATAAAAATATGGAAAATATTAAAAAATATGGAAAATATTTAAGAGATAAATACAGTTAGATACATATATAATAGACAAAGCATCTAGCATATGTGGATTGGTGTCTCAAAAGGAGAGGAGATAAAATAATGGATCAGAAGCAATATCTGAAAAGTTCATGAGAATCTTCCCAAATAGATGAAAGGCATTGATCCACAAATTTGAGAAATTCTATAATCCTGAAATAAGAAATATATAAGAAAATCACACATAAACCCATCACAATGAAACTGCAAAAAAAAAGACAAAAAATATTCAAAAAGACAGAAAAAAACATTATATTATCTTTAAGAAGCGACAGTAAGAATTAGAGGCATTGAAAAATGAAACATTTTCAATTCCTGAAAAAAAAACAACAACAAAAAACCCTGACAAACTCAAAGTCTCTACCCAGTGAAAATACCTTTCAAAAATAAAGACAAACTAGGGGCGCCTGGGTGGCTCAGGCGTTGGGCGTCTGCCTTCGGCTCAGGTCATGATCCCAGGGTCCTGAAATCAAGCCCCACATCGGGCTCCCTGCTCTGCAGGAAGCCTGCTTTTCCTTTCCCACTCTCCCTGCTTGTATTCCCTCTCTTGCTGTGTCTCTCTCTGTCAAATAAATAAATAAAATCTTTAAAAATAAATAAATAAATAAATAAATAAAGACAAACTAAAACATTTTCAGGTGACACTGAATGTGTCACCAGTAGAACTGTGTAAGTGAAACACTGAAGGAGCTTTTTAGGTAGAATAAAAATAATTCCATATTGAAGTCTGAATCTTTGGAATGAATGAAAGACTATGGAAATGGTAAGTATATTAGTATATCTAAATGAATATTGGCTGTTGGAAAATACTATAGGAATAATAATGGGATTTGAAAATGGGAATTGAAAAATGAAGAATTAAAATATATGAAAAAGTAACAGAAGATGGGCAGAGTAAATGAAATAGTGCTCTAAGTTTCTTCAATTAAGAATGAAGGGGGGGGAATCGGAGTGGGAGACGAACCATGAGAGACTATGGACTCTGAGAAACAAACTGAGGGTTCTAGAGGGGAGGGGGGTGGGGGGATGGGTTAGCCTGGTGATGGGTATTAAAGAGGGCACGTTCTGCATGGAGCACGGGGTGTTATACGCAAACAATGAATCATGGAACACTACATCAAAAACTAATGATGTAATGTATGGTGATTAACATAACATAATAATAAAAAAAATAAAAAATAAAAATAATCTCTAAAGGCTGATACAAAAAAAAAAGAATTTGGAAAAAGGGTCTAATTTACATTAGACTCCAATAGAGCGAACGTGCATGCTGCTATAATTTCTAGGGTAACCACTAAAAACAAAATAAAAGATGTGACTTTCAGCTAATAGAAGGGAAGGACAATAACTTAAAGTAGTTGATAATATGTTGAAAGAGGAAAAAAAAGGAATAACTAACAGATATAAAAACAAAAAATTTTAGGGCGCCTGGGTGGCTCAGTCATTAAGCGGCTGCCTTCGGCTCAGGTCATGATCCCAGGGTCCTAGGATCGAGTCCCACATCGGGCTCCCTGCTCAGAGGGAAGCCTCCTTCTCCCTCTCCCATTCCCCCTGCTTGTGTTCCTGCTCTCGCTGTCTCTGTCTCTGTCAAATAAATAAATAAAATCTTTAGGAAAAAAAAAACAAAAAATTTTAAATAAGATGGACTTAAACTAAAATTGTCATTAATTACATTAAATGTAAATAGACTAAATGCTCCAAATAAAAGATAAACAGAGTCACATTGTATCAGAAAGTAAAACCTAAGTAAATGTTACTTACAAGAGACATTCCTTGAAAATAAGGACACAAAGGGTTGAAAGTGAAAAGATGGTAAAAAAATAAACTGGAGAAACACTAACCAAAAGAAATCTGGTAAAGCTATATAAATGTCACTTGAAGTAGTCTTTAAAGCAAGACTTGTTACTAGGCACAAAGATGGATGTTTCATAACAATAAAGGATAAATACACTATGAAAGTATAAGTTCTAAATGTGAAACATCTAATAACATAGCTTCAAAATATGTACAGAAATAGAACAACAGAACTAAAAGGAGAAACGAACAAGTCTACAACCATACAGGAAGATGTTAACTCCTCTCTCAGTAACTAATAGAATAAGTTGACATGAAAAGTAGAGATATAGAATATTTAAAGAATATAATAAGCAAACCTGATTTAATCAATTGTTTTAAAAAATGCAGAAGATCAAATAATACAGAATACACAAATGGAATCACTACTGAAACCTGCCACAGGATGGATCATAAAGCAAATGTAAAACAATTTCAAATGACTGAAATTACATAGAATATACTTTTAAAAATTTTTATTTATTTATTTATTTATTTATTTATTTATTTATTAGTCACCATATAGTAGTACATCATTAGTTTTTGATGTAGTGTTCCATGATTGTTTGTGTATAACACCCAATGCTCCTGAACATAGTGGGGTTAAGCCACAAGCAAATATATTTTTAAATCCCCCAAAATTTAAAAATTAAGCAATAATATTTTAAGTAACCCAAGGGTCAAAGAAGAAATCAAAATGGAAGTTAGAAAATATTTTAGCCTAAATTAAAATGAAAATATGACATAATGAAGCATGTATGATAGAGCTAAAACTCTTTTGTGGGAATATATGTGATCATCTATGGTATTATTAGAAAAAAATAAGCATGTAAATTAACCATATATATCAAAAAATTTGAAAAAAAATTTAAACCCAAGGAAAATACATTTAAAATCTCCCCAGAAAGTCTGATTAAAAAAAAAAGGAAACAGGCAAAAATTACCAGGAGCAGGAAGGAGAAAAGGAGACATCATTCTAGATTCTACAAACATTTGAAGAATCATTATGAATAATTTTATGCTAATATATTTGAAATTTGGATGAACTAGACACACTTCCAGGAAAATACAACTTACCAAAATTGATACAAAAAGAAATAGAAAGTCTGAATTTTGCAATATCTATAATAGAAATCAAATCTATAAATAAAACTCTTCCCACAAAGAAAATTTCAGGCCTGAGCATAAATAGTAGTTAGAGGATGGGAGAGAAATTTTGAGAAAAAATTTCAATTGAAATCAGCAATATACAAAAGCATAATGTATCCCCACAAAATTAATACCAATCCTTCTTAAATTAAAAAAGAAAAAAGAAAAATAGAAGAGGGAACACTTCCAAACTCATTTTATGAGCCTGGCATCATCTTGATACCAAAGCCAGGCAGACATCAGAAAAAAAGAACACCACAGGCCAATATTCCTGATGAACATAGATGTAAAAATCCTCAACAAAATACTAGCAGACAGAATTCAATAGTATATTACAAGAATAATACACCATGACCAAGAGGGATTTTTCCCTAGGATGCAAGGATGATTCAACATCTGGGAATCAACCAATGAAATACACCATATTAACAGAATGAAAAACACACACACACACAAACACACATAATCACCTCAAAAGACACAGAGAAAGCATCTGACAAAGTTCAACATTTACTCATGATAAAAACTCTCAACAAAAGAAGTATAGGAGGAATTTACCTCAACATAATAAAGGCCATATATGAAAAACCCACAACTAACATCATAATCAATGAGGAAAACTGAAAGCTTTCCCTCTAAGATCCAGCAGAAAGCAAGGATGTCTACTCTCACCACTTCTATTCAACATAGTACTGGAAGTCCTAACCAGAGTAATTAATTAAGAAAAAGAAATAAAAGGCATCCAAATCAGAAAGGAAGACATAAAATTATCTCTGTCTGCAGATGATATAATCATATATGTAGAAAACCATACAGACTCAACCAAAAAAACAAAACAAAAACAAAACAACATGTTAGAACTAATAAATGTGGTATACACACACACACACACACACACACACACACACACAGGAATATTATGCAGCCATCAAAAAATGAAATCTTGCCATTTGCAATGACGTGGATAGAACTAGAGGGTATTATGCTAAGTGAAATAAGTCAATTAGAGGAAGATAAGTATCATATGATCTCACTGATATGAGGATTTTGAGAAACAAGACAGAGGATCATAGAGGAAGAGAGGGAAAAATTAAACAAGACGAAACCAGAGAGGGAGACAAACCATAAGAGACTCTTAATCTCAGTAAACAAACTGAGGGTTGCTGGAGGGGAGGGAGGTGGGAGGGATGGGGTGGCTGGGTGATGGACACTGGGTGATGGACACTGATGTACTATGGTGAGCTCTGTGAATTGTATAAGACTGATGAATCACACACCTGTACCCCTGAAACAAATAATACATTATATGTTAAAAAAAAAGAACTAATAAATGAATTCAGTAAAGTTGTAGCATATACAACATACAAAATTCAGTTATGTTCTATACACAAACAACAAACTATCTGAAAAGGAAATTAAAAAAATAATCCCAATCACAATAACAACAAAAAGAGTAAAATAAAATAAATGTAACCAAAGAGTTAAAAGACTTGTACACTAGAAATTATAAAACACTAATGAAGGAAATTAAAGAAGACACAGATAAATGAAAACATATCCCTTATTCATGGATTAAAAGAATTAATACTGTTAAAATGTCCATATTACCTAAAGTGATTTATGACTCAATTAATCTCTATCAAAATCCTAATGGCATTCTTTACAGAAATAGAAAAAGCCATCCTCAAGTTCATATGGAATCACAAAGACCCTGAATAGTCAAAGCAATATTGAATATGAAGAACAAAACCAGAGGCACCACATTTTCTGACTTCAAAATATATTAAAAAACTACATTAATAAAACAGTATAGTATTGACATAAACAGACACATAAACCAATAGAACAGAATAGAGACCCAGAAATAAATCCATGCATCTATAGTCAATTGCTCTCCAATAAGAGTGCCAAAAATACACAATGGGGATGTGGTGTATCTTGTGTGTCAATAAATGGTGTTGTTAAAACTGGATATCTACATGCAGAAGAATGAAATTGGACCCCTATATCACACCGTATCCAAAAATCCATTATAATATGTGCAGAGACATGAATAGACATTTCACTAGAGAATATACAAATGGCAACTAGGCACATGAAAATACGTTCTACATCATTATCCATTAGGAAAATGAAAATTAAAGCCACAGTGAGAGAGGGGGGTGGGAGGATGGAGTAACAGGTTGATGGGCATTAAAGAGGGCACGTGATGTAATGAGCACTGGGTGTTATATACAATCTGATGAATCACTGAACTCTACCTCTGAAACTAATAATACATACTATATGTTAATTAATTGAATTTAAATAAAAAAAACAAACAAAAAACCACAGTGAGATATCAATATATACCTATCCAAACTGCTAAAATTAAAAGGTAATAACACCAAATGCTTGTGAGGATGCAGAGAAGTTAGAACCTTCATGTACTGTTGGTAAGAATGTACAATACAGCCACTCTGGAAAACAGGTCAGTAGTGTTTTTAAAAATCTTTGCAACTACCATATGACCCAGCAGTTGTGCCCCTGGGGATTTATCCCAATGAAATGAAAACTTATACTCACACGAAAACTGAAAACCCATACATAAATGTTTATAGCAGCTTTATTCATAATAGACAAAAACTGGAAACAACCCAGATGTCCTTCAACAGGCAAGTGGTTAAACATATTGTGATGCATCCATACCATGGAACACTTAACAATGAAAAGGATGAATTGTTGGTTGTTGATACATGCAACAACAACCTGGATGAGTCTGCAAAGAATTATGCTGAGTGTGGAAAGACAATCCCAAAATGTCAGAGACTGTATGGTCCCATTTAAATAATATTTTGAAATGATACAACTATAGAAATGGAAAACATGTTAATGGTTATAAAAGGTTATGAGAATAGGGGGAAAGGTAGTGGGAATGGCCATCACAGGGCAACTTGAAGGATTCCTGTGGTGTTTGAAATGTTCCTGGTTGTGGTATTTACTGCAGTTTTGCAAGATGATACCATTGGGGGAGCTGGGTAAATGGTATATGGTATCTCTTTTCTTTTCTTTTTCTTCCTTCCTTCCTTCCTTTCTTTCCTTCCTTCCTTCCTTTCTTCCTTTCTCTTTTTTTCTTTCATCTTGAGAGAGAGAGAGAGCATGCACAAGCCAGGGAGGGACAGAAGGAGAGGAAGAGAGAGAATCTTAAGCAGGCTCCAAGCTCAATGTGAATCCTGACACTGGGCTTGATCTCACAACCCTGAGATCATGACCTGAGCCCAAATCAAGCCAAAATCAAAATTGTGGTAATACAATTTGAGCCACCCAGGCACCCCTGGATTATCTCTTATAACTGCATATAAATCTACAATTCTCAGGATAAAAAGTTTAGTTTAAAAAAGTCATTGAGGGCTTTATCTTTACCATTCTAAAAAAAAATACTCATGTCCAGAATATATAAAAAGCTGCTATAAATCAATAAGGAAGAAACCCCAGAAATACTTAATAGAAATTTTTAAAAAGAAAAAATTGAACGGGCATTTAATTTTAAAAGATGTCCTAGGGACGCCTAGGTGGCTCAGTCGGTTAAGTGTCTGCCTCTGGCTCAGGTCCTGATCCCAGGGTCCTGGGACTGAGTCCTGCATTGGGCTCCCTGATCAGCGGGGAGCCTGCTTCTCCCTATGCCTGCTGCTCCCCCAGCTTGCACTCTCTCTCTTTCTCTCTGATAAATAAATAAAATAAATCTTAAAAAAATAAAATAAATAAAAGATGTCCTACTGGCCAATAGACATATGAGAATGTGGTCAAATCATTTGTCATCTGGGGAACATAAATTAAAACCACAATGAGAATACTCAAAATTCAAATAGGCTAATAATATCATATTTTGATTATGATATGGAGCAAATGAACTCTCTTACACTGTTATATTGGTACAACCATTTTAGAACATTGTTTGGTAGCATCTTAAAAAGTGAATATATGCATACTCAAGGAGTTAGAAATTTCATTCCTGGATATATACCCAACAGAGATTCATACATATGTATTCCTAAAGGCATTTAAAACAATGTTCATAACAGCAGTGTTTGAAATAGTCCCTATTCAGTACTAATCAGTACTATTCAGTATTTGAATAGTCTGGGAACAGTGCAAATGTCCATCAGTAATAGATTGGATACATCAATTATGATATATTTATATATTGAATATCCTACAGTAATGGTTCTTAAAGTGGTCCATAAATCCTAGAGGTTCCTGAAACCCTTTCAGGGACTCTGTGAAGTAAAAGCTACTTTCAAAACACTGGGACACCTTTGCCTTTTTTTTCACTGTGTTGACTTTTGCATTGATCACCCAAAAGCAAAGGTGAGTAAAACTAGTGTCATAATCTAAACCAAGGGGTTGGCAACAACTGTAGAATAATCATTGTGTGTATTCCTCACCACTAGAACTCATGGCAGGAAAAAATCCTTACATAAGAATGTCATTGATAAAACAGTAGAAATTATTAATTTTATTAAATCTAACTTTTTAATACACTCTAATAGTCTGTGTGATAAAATGGAAGTATGCATAAAGCACTTCTTCTGAATACCAAAAAACATGATGGTTGTTTCAAGAAAAAGCACTATGCAATTGTTAGAGTTATAAGCTAAACTAGCTGCTTTTGTCACAGAACCTCATTTTTATTTGAAAGAATAATTGAAAGACAAAATTGCAGTTATTAAGACTTGAATGTTTGGCAGATATTTTCTTGAAAATAAACAAAGTAAACCTGTCATCTCGAATAAAGCAATCTGACATTATTTGCTGCCAAAGATAAAATTTAGCTTTCAAATTTTAAATATTAGAATGTTGGAAAACATGTATCTGCCTCTTTGAGCTTAACAGTTTCCCAGTAGCTAAAAGTTTTTCTTATAAGATTGATGGTGACATGATTTTTATCATGTTGCACAAGGAAGCATGTCAACATTAGGGAGATCTACGTAACTCAGGGAGCCAATATTCCCAAAGCCTGCTAGGATGCATGTTACAAAATCATGTATGAGTTAAAGTACCCATTCAAAGTTCAAAATAGATCAATACATTTTAATGTAATAGAGGACAAAAATTTCACTGATAAATGTTTCAACTAACCCTTAAGAAACTACTACTTGTTGAGTTTTGGTATAGTATCAAAGAATGTCTATAATTTTCTGAAAAGGCTATTAAAATGCTCCTTTCTTTTCTAACTATGTATCTTCAGGGGGCTAGATTTTCTTCATATATTTCAACCAAAAAAAAAAAAAAATAGTACAACCGATTGAGTAAAGAAGCAGATACAAGAATCCAGCTGTCTTGTTACTAAGCCAAATAGTTATTAAAGAGACTTGCAAAAATATAAAACAATACTATTCTTTTAAAATTTTTTTGTTTTGAAAAATAAAGGTATTCATTAAAAGTGTTATTTATGTTTAAATATAATGGGTTTACTACTGTTATTTTTAAATGAATTAATAAAGGCACTACTTTTTAAATTTTGTTTTAATTTCTAATGTGATAACTATCAATAGATACAGTCGACATAATCAAAAGCTTTTTGGAGTCCTCAATCATTTTTAAGAAGGTAAACAGGTTTTGAGAATTATTGTGCTAACACTATGAAAATGAATGAATTACTACTTCATGCAATGACATAGATAAATTGCACAAACATAGTTTGGAATGAAATAAGCCAGAGAAAAGCATATATACTGTGTTATTTCATTTACAAAAAAGTAACAATGTGAAAAACTAATGTATGATATTAGATGCCAGAATAGTCCCTACTTTGCGGGAAGAGAGGACTAGTGATTAGGATGAGACACGGTTTGGCAGTGCTTCTGGGTTGCCATTACTGCTGCATTTTTTTATCTGGGTACTGGTCACATGTTCACTCTGTTAAAATTCTTAAATCTGTGTATTTGTGATTTGAACACTTTTTTCTATGTATATTGTATTTCGATAAGATAAAAAAAATGTTTATCAGCAAAGACTCAAAAATATGAAAACAATACAATTTTAAAACCCCAGTTACAGTTTTGGAGTAGTGGGAATAGGATGATTCCTCTGTTTTCTTTTATTTCCTTTTTTTTGCAAAATTTTCTTTAATATTGCTGTTTACACATGTTTATACACATTTATAAGTAAAGCAATCCTTATGAGCATCACAAGTGACATAAAATGCTGACAAATTTGACTAATTTTACATCTAAGGCAAAAGCCCAGACTTCTTTCTAATATGATGCCTTGGAGACATGCAGCAGGAGAAGAGAACTCTTGGGGAACACTTGGACACAAAGCAGCTCCCGTCAAATAGCACATGTGCCATCTTGCCAAAAAGGGATGGGCCTTGTGTGAATGGCCCCAGAGAATTAAGTGGGACCAGCGAGGGAGTTTCAGGCAGGCAGACTTCAGCAAGGCATATGAAAAGATATCCAGATTTCCATGTTGCTCAGTGTTGCTAAATGAGAGAATGGGAGGTAGAAAGAGTAGAAGTCCAGGGACTTTGGTTCTTGACCCTTACTAGCCACAGTACATGTGCAAACCCACTTAAAGGTTTTGCAATCTGATTTACCATCTATAACATGAGGTTCACAGTACCTCCTTTGACTATTCTGAAGAGATGTTATAAAGAGAGGATGAGACTGTAGGCTGAAAGTACTTTGTAAACTGAAAAGGGTCACCCAAAGAGACTATTTGTGTGTAGGTCATGGATAAGATCAGTTGCAAACAGTTGACCTAGATGGTCTCTTCAAACTTCACAATTAGATAAAATGCTGTATGAGTTAAGTTATAAATCATCTTTCCTCTTCAAATAAATATCCCATCTACAATAGCTATAGCCCAGGGTTGTTTACATCCTTGCTCAGATACTTCATTTCTAATTTCAAATTTGCTCTCTATTGTTAAGTTCAGAAAATATTCATTGTTCACCTACTATTTTCCAGGTACTGGAGTACAAAGATGAACCTCATATCTGGTTTTATGGAGTCTAATGGAAGAGATGGATGGTTATGAGCTGCCATGACCAATGTTGAGCCAGCGCTCTGCACAGGGCATGGTAACACAGGACCTAATAAGCACACAGAAGAGGGGACCTTGTCCCGAATCATGTTCAGAGAAGGCTCTGTGGTTGAGATGTTGCTTTAGCTGTATCTTAAAGGAGGGTTTTAAATAAAAGACAGTCTCTTCAACAAATGGTGTTGGGAAAATTGGACAGCCACATGCAGAAGAATGAAACTGGACCATTTCCTTACACCACACACAAAAATAGACTCCAAATGGTTGAAAGACCTCAATGTGAGACAGGAGTCCATCAAAATCCTAAAGGAGAACACAGGCAGCAACCTCTTCGACCTCAGCCGCAGCAACTTCTTCCTAGAAACATCGCCAAAGGCAAGGGAAGCAAGGGCAAAAATGAACTATTGGGACTTCATCAAGATAAAAAGCTTTTGCAAAGCAAAGGAAACAGTCAACAAAACCAAAAGACAACTGACAGAATGGGAGAAGATATTTGCAAATGACATATCAGATAAAGGGCTAGTATCCAAAATCTATAAAGAACTCATCAAACTCAACACCAAAAGAACAAATGATCCAATCAAGAAATGGGCAGAAGACATGAACAGACATTTTTCCAAAGAAGACATCCAAACGGCCAACAGACACATGAAAAAGTGTTCAATATCGCTCGGCATCAGGGAAATCCAAATCAAAACCTCAATGAGATACCACCTCACACCAGTCAGAATGGCTAAAATTAACAAGTCAGGAAATGACAGATGTTGGCGGGGATGCGGAGAAAGGGGAACCCTCCTACACTGTTGGTGGGAATGCAAGCTGGTGCAGCCACTCTGGAAAACAGTATGGAGGTTCCTCAAAAAGTTGAAAATAGAGCTACCATATGATCCAGCAATTGCACTACTGGGTATTTACCCCAAAGATACAAAAGTAGGGACCCGAAAGGGTACGTGCACCCCGATGTTTATAGCAGCAATGTCCACAATAGCCAAACTGTGGAAAGAGCCAAGATGTCCATCAACAGATGAATGGATAAAGAAGATGTGGTATATATATACAATGGAATATTATGCAGCCATCAAAAGGAATGAGATCTTGCCATTTGCAACGACGTGGATGGAACTGGAGGGTATTATGCTGAGCGAAATAAGTCAAACAGAGAAAGACATGTATCATATGACCTCACTGATATGAGGTGTTCTTCGATGGACTCTGAAAAACAAACTGAGGGTTCTAGAGGGGAGGGGGTTGGGAGGATGGGTTAGCCTGGTGATGGGTATTGAGGAGGGCACGTTCTGCATGGAGCACTGGGTGTTATGCACAAACAATGAATCATGGAACACTATATCTAAAACTAATGATGTAATGTATGGGGATTAACATAACAATAAAAAAATAAAATAAATAAAATAAAATAAAATAAAATAAAAAAATAAATAAATAGAAGTCTGATGTGGTCCATTAGCATTTCTGATAACTCACTCTTACAGCAATTTGAAAAATGAATTTAATGAAGGCAAGACTGGAAGTAGGGAGCCCTCTTAGGACACTACCATGACAGTGGGGCATCACATGGTGGAATGAGTGAAGTGGAAAAGTCAAATTCAAGAACTATATGAAACATAAAATCAGTAGGAATTGGTGACTGTATGAGATGGTAAGAATTTCTCCAATATTTCCAGTTTGCCTAATGAATTAAATTAGATAAACTAAACTAAGAAAAATTAAGAGCAATCACAAGAACAAGAGAAAGAGCAAGTGTAAATTTACAGATGTGAGGAGTTGCTGAATTTCAAGTGCTGGAGGTACAGCTGCACCTCCCTAGAATAAAGCTCAGGTGAGACGTCCAAGGTTGATATATTTGTGAGTCGTGAGCAACCAGATGTTAGGCAAACCCTGAGAGATGATAAGCTCCCTCACGGAGAGTAAGTACAGAGAGGAAACCAATGAGACAAGGTACAAGACCTAGAAAACACTTAGTGAAGTTCAGGCCAGGAGGAGAAAGGTTAGATAGGTTTAAGGAAAATCAGAAAGAGATGTCATGGAAGCCAAGGGCCATGTAACCACAGTGAATGCACCAGAGAAGTCCTGTAAGATGAGGCCTGAAAATGTCCATGGGATGTGTCTGCAGAAATTGGTCATTGGTAACTTCTGTGAGTTATTTCAGAGGAATGATGAGACAGCAACGAGTCAGCTAGAAATGTGGAGATTAGACAGTGGAGTATAAGGAGTATAAAGCAACTCATTCAAGAAACTTGACTCATGAAGAAGAGAAACAGAGGTGGAGCAGAGTCACACGATAAAAGGGAGAAGAACATGACTCAAATGTATTACCAGGCTGCAGGGAGCTTGGCAGTAGGTGGGAGAAGGTTGAAAAGCAGAGGAAAAGGTCCCTGATGGTGCAGGTTCTACAGATAAGCAAGAAAGGATAGGATTGGCAGCCCAACAGAGGTCCATCTGAACAGTTGGGAAGGAAGAGGCTCCTCATGCTCAGAGGTGAAAAGAAGGACCTAACACTTTACACCTGACAAAGAAGTTTCCACATGCATTATCACATTTAAGGTTTAGTCTTCTGACAAATCTGTATTGTGATTGTTCCCATTTTACAGAAGAGTAAAAGGGTAAGAGATGCCAACAAAACACTCCAAGGAAGCACAGCACTGGAAGACAACTTCCTGGATGCTGCCATCATGTGTGTCTCCCTGACTTGCATTTCCCCTCCTGTTGTGTCTCCACAGTGCTAGGCAAACGTTACTTTCTTGTTGGCCTGTGAGACATTTCATGCTCTGGAAAGTTGTCATGCTCAGGATGTGGAGACAGGAGGTGGGCGATTTGGGTCGGTTCAAGGGCAGAGGCCCATCTGCCTGGGCAGCCGTGGATGTGGTACGTCGATCAGGGACAAATTCAGAGCAGAGCTCTGCATCGCTTATTGGAACTAAATAGCCTTTGCTTAGCAACTGCCTGTGTGTTAAAGAGTTTGAGAACCTCTGAAGTAGAACAAAGGGCCTCAGAAGGCCGTTTGGAGATTTGAGAGGAATGTAGATCTGGTTTAGAGCCTATGCCCTGCTCTCCCTGTGCCTCCTTAGGGAAGGGTTTGGCTACAGGATCCAGACCAGATCTTGGAATGGGGCATGGGGCACATCCTATTGGAGGGTCACCTGTAAGTGAGCTGACCTCAGCTTGGTGGGGTCTGCCTTTGCCAGGGCACCCCTGGGGCTGGCCAGCTGCTGGTGATCCTCCTGGCCACAGTGCGTCACAGGAAGTACCCACTGTCCACTGATGACGGTCGTTACACTTGTCTGTTTGAAGCATCATTAGCCCTGTAATCACAGCTGTGTGGCCTCGCAAACACAAGGAAGGCCAACATCTGAAGGCAGCCCCTCAGACCCTGCTCAGGAACTTGGGACCAAGATTACAGTTAGAGGTCCTGGGCTCTCCAGCTGACCACCACACATGCTGGGTCTGGGACTAAACTCTTCACCTGGGCTGTATCTACTGAGGGCTGATATGCTGCACATCTCTTTTGAATCCTCGCCATTTTCATTGCTAGTAATTTCTTGCAAACTATAAGATATATACACGAATATTCACTGACAAGATTTTCCACCATCCTATTTATAGTAGCACAAAATGACACAACATAAATATCAACACATGGAAGAATGGCTTATCCTCAATGAGAGAGTATTAAGCAGTCACCATAAATCATGCTCTCCCAAAGGACGACCACTAGCCCACATCACACCTTTGTGTCCCCTTTGGGCAGACACTGTTCTAGGACTGGATAGATGACTTGAATAGTGGAACAAAGGCTGGATTTCAGCTTCCTTTTGCCACTCTGGCCAGATGTCTTTACTGCAGCCCTGGTGTCAAAAAAGATTTAATGATATGGAACCAAGTTTTTGATATATTCACATTTTCAAAAGGAGGTTAGAAAATCATATGCTAACAATAACAACAACAATTAAATCTATGAATTTGCACAGAAAGGAAAACCTAAAAGAAAATACAGTATGCTAGTCCAATAGTGCTGTTTGCCAAATATTTCCAGTTCTCTCCTCCTGTAGGTACACAGCATGGTTACCCTTCCTGCTACCTTTGAGCTATGTGATGCTGGGGAGAAGTGTGCAGAAGCTTGAAGGGCTCACGAGCAATTTGCTAAGTTCTTTGTTAATTGCCACAGCAACACTCAATGTTCTAGATGATGGCTGCTCCATGAGCCAGTGTCTCTGAGTGGGGACAAGGCATAGTAGACTCCTGGCCAACTCACACAGTACTTGCAGCACAAGTGAGAAACATGCCTTTTAGGGACTATGTTATTGCTATTTTAGGACAATGAGATTTGGGGGTGTTTGTTACTGCAACATAACATAATTTATCCTGAGTAATACATACTCCAAAAATGTTAGAATGATTACAGTGGGATGCATTAAAACACATAAAATTCATATGGCTTCATTTCTGTGATCAGTGAAAAAATTATCATGAGGGCTACAATGAAAGCAAGTATGAGATCAAATAAATACTCTCAGCAAAAAGCTGGAGCAGTTTGAGCACAAGATAAATAACAGGCTTAATGGATTATAGCCCAAATTATAAAATAAATATGGGTGAGTCCCTCTTGATACAAATAAAAGATTGAATAATAAATAATGGGACAGAAGAATTTCAAATAATATATGTAGATGTTTCCCTCGCCAGAAGGCCACCCTTAAGGGTGGGCTGGACTTAAGGACTTCCTTCCAAAGAATCCAGTATGGGAGGGGAACAATAGGAACTCTGCAGCGGAGCAATCTGGCAGACACCACCATGACCATGTGATGATGTTACATGGGTGTCACGCGCCTCTGACCGGACACAATGTGACGAGAAGCACACTTCTTCTCTGTGATCTTCCTTCCGAAGCTCCACAACCCCAAGCTAATTATGAGAAAATATTAAACAGACCAAAATTGAGGCACATTCTACAAAATATCTGACCAGTACTCCTCAAAACTGTCAAGGTCATGAAAAACAAGGAAAAGTCTGAGAAATTGTCACACATCAGAGGAGCCTAAGGAGACATGGTAACTCAATGTAATGTGGTGCCCCAGACTGGATCCTGGATTTGTGGGAAAACTAGTGAAAGCAAATAAGGTCTGGAGTTTAGTTACTAGCAAGGCACCAATGTCAGTTTCTTCACTCTGACAAAGGCACCATGGTAATATAAGATGTTAACAACAGGGGAAACTGGGTGAGGAGTATATAACAGTACTGAATATGAACATGAAAAGTATATGAAAGGTATTCCTAAGTAAAAAGTGTATTAGAAAATACAATGAAATTCTCACAACCTTTCCACCTAAACCCCATCATGAAACTGAGATGGAAGATATGAGTCACTGTTCTCCCAGTCGGACATAGTCCCACATTTCCCTTGGGTGTAAACAACTCATTTTACTAAGTGTAATTCTCATGTTTAAAGACAAATAATTTTTGGTAAAACTTGCTCCCCCTAATTGCATGAGCCAACCACTTCATCAGACACTTAACAAAGAAATAGTAATTAATCCCCAAAGTGGTGGAAAAGCTGCCTGGTGGATACATAGAAGGATGGTACCGAATTCACAAAGTCATAAATGGTATTGTTCTTGATAAATAATATAAGGGAATTTTAAGAGTATCATTGACAACTTGATTTTCATTTCATGAACTTATTTTTAAACTTAACCCTATATAACATGATTCCACTGTAATCAGTCTTCTTTACAATTTTTTGAAGTTTCTAAGTATTCACTACTAATTCCACAAAGAAAAAGCAATAACCATGCTGTTTGATTTTAATGTCAAATCTGGATTCCTTTAACACCTGACTGTCTCTGGCCAAAGGAAAAAGAGACAGGTTCAAGTCAAACTCAGGTGAACTCCCATTCACCAAGGCAGGAATGAAACCAGATGTGGAAGAGACTCCCCCCCCCCCCAAGCCCCTGGATCTCATGTTCTCATTGGTCACTCTCACTGTCATTCACTGGTCCCCTCTCCTCCATTGGTGGGGGCTGAGAGGATGAGAGATTTGATTAACAGTGCAATGTCACCGGGTGGCAGTGAGCAACAGAAGAAACTGGGTCTGTGTGCACACTTTGTAGTTAACATGAAACCATCATGAACACTCTGCTCTTTCCTGGAACGCCTCCTCAGGGCTCCCATGGCAGAGCGGAACCCTCTGAAAGCAGAACTTTGAATTACAGTGGCTCGTTTCCCACCAGCCCCTTCCCCCGATTAGAATAATCTCCTCAGGGACACTGTCCATCTCTGTCCCCAAGGGCCAGGAAAACAGAGGCAACAATCAAAGTTTGAGAGACTGAAATGCAACTCATAGACCCTTGTCACTCTGCCAGCCAAATTCTCTGCAGCTGGTAATTCCCTGCCAGGAGTGGGACACTCCATGGGATCAGGATTTAGGCGACCCTCAGGGTCAGTGGCAACACTTTCGGGTCTGGTCCTCATGCCCCTTGCACTTTAAACCCATCTGAAATTCAGTATTTTCCTGGTTGTGAAACATTCAGTAAAGTTTTTCTGTTATGCCTTCTCTGTATAAGGCTGACACATCTATCGTTAAATATAAGTCCTTGGTGGAGACCCGGTTTGGGTTCCCTGACAAAAGCAATTAAACGCTTTCCCTGTTTGTGGTAAGCCACGTATAATATCTACATGTGCACCCATCAAATGTTAGCAGACTGATAGGAAGAGGGGATGTATGCCCAGTGAACAAGGCACGGTCATGGTCAAGGGGTCTTTGCAGGATATCTACTCGGACGACTCAGGCCAGGAAATGCTCTTTCCTCCAAGTGCCCAGATAATTGCACTTTTCTCTGCTATGGAGCCATAGCCCCTGGATTCTTAATAAATGTCAAGCAATACTGGAGTAATAATCATATTTCCAGCAATAATGACAAACAACTGGTGCTCAGAGTGGCTGAGGAGGGACCAGATCACCACAGCTCAATTCATCTCTCGTTAAATTCACTCACATATTAATTTCTAAGATGAACGGTGGTTTCTAATTTGTCTTTTTTGAACTGTGATGCTTTTATTAAATTCAATCGTCATGAGTACAAGGAGCATGACTACTTAAAAACAAACAAACAAAACACTCCAGTGTAGCAAAGGACAAAAGCTCTGGAATTGTAGGTACCAGGCCTTCTCAAGGAAGCCACCCTCCCTCCTCTTCGCCTCCTTCTTGGGTGTCAGGGCCACTGCAAAGCTCAGACGGATGGGAAGTGTGAGAAAAGAGATGTCTGCTGGTGAAGCCCCCAGTCTGCACTGCTGGGTTATGGTGGCCCTGGTAAACTCATATGGCTTCTTTCTCTCCAGATGATGCCTAGCATGGAAGCAGCCTGCACACAGCAACTAACCTTTCAGAGAGAGAGAAAACAAATGGCAGCTGCAGTTTATAGGGAGGCTTCCTTCTTTAGGCTTTAAGAAGAGAGCCAAGGCCATTTTGGCCAGGACTACCCTGTCACTGCCCGCCTCCAGAGCAAAACCCCTGGCCTGAGCCCTCAGGGGGGCCCTGGTTGCAATGGGGGCCCACAGCAGGAGTTACCTGAGGGCAGCCCTGACCTTATCCCTGTCCTCCTTGACGCTGCGCACACCTATTCACCTCAGCTCTCTCGGGGGTCACACCAGGACTGGCCAGTAGGCACCCACGGTGGGGCTGTATGCGGCTCACAGGTAACATAATCAACACCAACCCTTCCTTGTCCCTCAGGCTGGGTCCTCACACCTGCAGCCATTGTGAGGACAAATAGAGCTGTGGCTATGCAGGGCCCCAGCCAGGCTGGAGAGGGCTTGGCAGGCTTTCAGAAGGGGCACGGTGTTTAAAGTCCAGGTTAAGCAGTTGGTCTATGAAGGGGGGTGGCTCTTCCAGGCAGACAGGCCCACATTTGCCCAACAGTACAGATGGGAGAAGACATGGTGCGTTATAACAAAATACAGAAGTGGGTCTGACTTGCAGACGGTGCGGGACGGGGGCGAGGGGTGGGCTGAGAAAAGCAGTGAGGTCAGGCTTCCTGTAGTGTGGCTGTGGGTCTGGGTCCCCTCCTGGACATGCTGGTTTTTGATCAGGGACAGGACAGGGTCAGATCGGGTCTTTAAAAAACTCACAGTGGTGGCAAGGAGGTGCTGGGCGGGGCCATCTGCTTTGTTCTCCCTCTGTCCCTGTGCTCAGGCACTTCCACCTCTTGGCAGAAGCGTAACTGATGGGTGGGGAATAAATGTACGAACTATGTCGCCTCCTTCCCCACAAGGGCAGCCAGAAAGCTAGAGTACGCGTGGATGCTTGACTGTAACTCTTTATAGACTGCATGTTTATGATCTTCATTCCCCAGGAATTGGCTTTCTTCTTCTATTATTATTTTTCCTGATCTCATTTCTTTATTTTATTACATGCATCCTCATCTAAAGGTACCATAAATCCTCTGAGGAGTGAATCAGGATATAAATAAATACATGAAATTAAGATAAACTGGATATGATATTTCACTAATGCCAGACTAGCTGCTGAGCCACAAGGCAGATGGTCACAACTGTCCCTCTGCACCTGGAGGGGCCCTTCCTCCCTACCAATCTTCCCTCACATCCTTCCTCCTCTCCCTCCTCCTCCTCCTCCTCCTCTAGTTCAAACTCCTCCAAAAAGCCCAAGTGAGGCCCCCTCTCCTCTGGGCACCTTCTGAGCCTTAACCCCTTGTTACAATGTAATTTTTTCATCCTCCTAGAAGGTGGGACTCCCAGGTCAGGGACTGTATCCACTGGCCTTAAGCCAAGGGCCTGGGATATAAGAGGAAATCAATGAATGTGCATAGAACGTTGAAAGAGGGAATGTCTGGAAAAGAAATGTGTGCTTAAAGATGAGAGAGACATGGAAATGTAGATGCAGATGGAGTCATAGACGCCGACATATTTTCTGATCCTCCAGAGAAGCTGGAAGGGCACATGACAACTGGTTCCTGCACCGCACCCTCCTCCTGGACCACTCTCCCATTTGAGCTCCATGCTCCATTGATATACGGACTTCTCTCTCTCTCTCTCTGTTCTCCAATATACAAACTCACTCCCATCGTCGAGCCTTGGCACTAGCTGGCTTTGTTTTGGGAGTCCACATTCCCCAGATGCTGGATGGTTCCTCTTTCCTCTCGACTTCACCATAGCTTCCAACCCACAGTGATCACAAGGCAGTCTCTAGCACATTATCTGTTTCCTTCAGATTATGTCACACTATCTAATATTTTCTCATCTATTCCCTTTCACTTATAGTTCTGTTTTCCCGAAACCAAGAGCAGACACCTCACCTGGCACCCCAGCCCATACAGAAGCTCCAAAACATAGAAATCCATGAGTTGGGGACCATCTGTAAGAACTGATCAGACACACGCTCATTCAATTGCACTTTTGTTTTACTCAACAACCTCAGCTACTCCCTCCGTCATCCCTAATTAGTAGATCAACCAGCACCCGAGGACCTCTGAACCTTTCTCCCAGGCCCCTAGGACTGGACGGCCATGCTTCCTTCTGCTGTCCCCACCCTCCCTCTTATTCCAGGCCACAGAGCCGAGTGACAGCAGCCCCCATCGGCAATAGCAAAGAGAAGAAAATTTCAGAACTTCCTGTTCTGAGACTTCGAAACACTTTTTTAATTAACCAAAATGGTTTCTCATAATAGATGGGTCCCAGGGCGAGAAGGTGGCTGTAACTCACATGGCAGGCGCCTGGCGGCCAAGCTGGGAGCAGGCCCTAGCGGGTTGTGAATGGCAGCATCACCTTGGGAAGGCCCCGCGCTCCTCCTCTCCACGACCATCTGCCGGTTTCTCATTTATAGAGTTGGGGACATTTCTGTCTCATGAACTCAAAAGCATTTTTGCATTGATGAGTATATTTAAGTTTTAAAAACTCATATTTAGAGAAGTAAACAAAAATGTGTTTCCCCCATCCTTAGGTAGTAATTTTTCAAAATTGAAAGCATTTCTTAGGATGACGATACCTTCACCTCAAATACCACATTAGTTTTTGGAATGCAGGTGTCTCTCACATGAGGAAATCTAATATACAAAAATCCGAACCTCAAAATAGATTCCTGGGTATAATTCGTCTTTAAAGTAAAGGACTATATTCAGTTTTCAAAAGGATTCAACCTAGGATTCCTTTAAATTGCGACATTCCTAAATTAATTTCAAATCTGTTTCAATTTACAAAATCTTGACCTATAGACATTTTTTTTTCCGAAACCCGTCTACTGTGATTCTTCTTAGATGCCATCTAAGTAGGGAGATCAATAAACAGCACAAGGATTCTTTAAATATGGGGCTCATGGGTTATTCATCTCTATATTTTTAGTGAGGAATGCTATGTCTATTCAATAAATTCATGTGTTGTTGAATTGCATGGGATGAGATATTTATGTACATTAAAATATTGGGTATTGGGCTGAAGACTTGGACCTCAAGTTACTTTGAAACAATCCTCAATGACACCCATCATAAATGGCATACGAACACAGCCTGATTTTATAATAAAAATACTACAAAAAGGGGTCCCTGGGTGGCTCAGTTGGTTAAGTGTCTGCCTTCGACTCAGGTCATGATCTTGGGGTCCTAGGATTGAGCCCAGCATTGGGCTCCCTGCTCAGCGGGGAGTCTGCTTCTCCCTCTGCCCCACCCTTCACTTGCTCACTCTCTCAAATAAATAAAATCTTTAAAAAATTCTAAAGAAGAGAAAGAAAGAAAATCAGAAAATAAATAGCAGAAGGAGAAGGAGGTGAGAAGATCTAGTTAACTTTTTCAGACTAGATGTTTCTGTTTGGATAGACATCTTTGGAGAAAGATGTCCCTAAAGACTTTTCAAACATAATTTAGATTCAATGCACCTTTCAAAGGGCAGTGGTCAGGACCTGCTGTTGAGCATATTCCATTGATTTGTGGAATTTGCATAAGCTCAGTGCCTGCTCTCTTGGAGAAGGTTCAAGCTATCATCTTGCTGCCAAAAGCAACTTTAGCCCCATTTCTTGTGAGGCTGAATGACCAGAAAAGCACTCAGGGGTGGCTTTGGACCGCTCCCAGGTGGGAGAGCCCTTGGTGTCATGGTACATTTGTGGAGCACGGTGATGCTGCCACCCTTTCGTGCCAGTGACAGATGAGGAAATGTGTGATTAGCAAGAGGCAGGACCACAAGCCAGCCATGGGATGAAGCCATGTTGGTATCAATTATTCATCTGTTGTGTGGACTTTGCATTCTTAAGAAGACATGATATAGCAGATCACATTTTAAGGTAAGTTTTAGGAATAAACAGTTGAGGGGAAAATTCTGGTAGAGAAAATTCTATCTGTTCGCTGAGGTAGGTGCTTGCTGTCTACTTGAAGAAGGTCAGCATCATCTGATTTTAGCAGTGGGATCCCTCGGTCAGGCCAAGGTCTCCACTAACATAGCCACTATCCTTTACATGAATGGGAAAAAGGAAGCCCCTTCTGGACTGACAAATGAGAACGAAGGCAGAGACCACCCCAGAGCTCACAGCTTGCTAGCTGGAACAGAAGTCAGGGCCCACCCCCAAAACTGCCTATCTCTACGGAGAGCCCTGTGTGGGTTTCCTCTGGCATGATGTCACTGCTTGTCATAGTCCAGCCAGTCTCAGGTCCACCCACCAGTCCCTGTACCATGCTCCCTGTCCCCCACCTGTCCCAGGAGACCAGCTTCTCTCTGCCTGGACTATAGGGATGTCTGCGCCCGCAATGATGAGCAGCTAGTGGTTCAGCAGGTTCTACTCATGGCCAAACCCTGCCATCGACCCTTTCAAGAGAACAAGGGACAGCCTCTCTTATGCCATCGTATTCTCTCTACATTTATTTGAAATCTCGTTCACACAAAACTGAGGAGCCTGGATCTGGCCACACCTAAATCCATCCATGGAAACATCATCCAGAAAGTGATTGGGGATGTTCAGTATCATCAGCAGAGACTTTTCCTCCTCACTAAACAAATAACATCAGGTCAATGCTCAAATGGCCCAGTATCTTCATACTAGAAGATGGGGGAGGTGGGCATCCAACCCACTGAGCTCTGACAATAAACCATGAGCTTTAATAAAACATGGGCAGTCCAGGATTTAATTGGGATTGTTTAAAAAATGAGAACTTTGGGGATTTGGGCATGGTGGCTTCTGTCTTGGGACTTTCTTTTCCAGCAAATGTCTAGGGACTCTGTGATGTTTCAGGAAGGGTCCCAATCTGATGAGGTTGCTGTATTTAGCACAAAAGTTATAATATCTCATTATAATAAATTAAGTTATAATATTTCATCAGAAACCAAGGAGACGCCCTAAAAAGCCCAGAAATGTGAACTTGCAATCAAGGATGGCTGGACCACAAGTTTGCTCTGTGCGGCTTCCTTCTTTCCTGCGTAGGGAAGGGCCTGTGTGGGACCTGCGTTTAGCAAGCCACTGATTACATTCCCTGAATCTAACCTGACGGAAAGAATAAATTAAAATACTTGACCTAAAACACCTTTAAAGGGCAAAGTCAGCTAGAGATTTAAGTGACAGAAAGTTTTTAGAAAAAAAAAAATCAGTTGTGATATTTTAAACACAAAAGACACAAACAAACCAACGTATTAAATAAAATGATCAAATAAGAGCAAAAGCACAAAGCACATAGCAAACCTATCAACTAAATACTCTGTGTCATGTAAGCACTCTAACCTGGCAATGATTCAAACACTGAACAACAGAATGGCAACTTTAATATATACCATTAATAGCAAAATGCCTGCTTTTATTGAAGAAAAAAACAAAAACTATGTTGCTCTAAGCAGTTTTGAAATGAATATCTAATTCAAAACTTCCCCTGTGCATATAATTGCATGCTAATTTACATTTTAATTACTTCCTAAGAAATCAAAAGCATTTGTTGACAGTAGAACATAATGTCAACTTCACGGTGCACTGTTGGTGGATGCTTAATGAACTTAATTAGATAATTAGTGATGTTAATTATCCTTCTATTATGAAGATAAGGATGTCTCACAAATGATGCACTTGGTAAAGAAACATCATTAAAGGTATCAGTGTTTGCTTTGTTCATTTACTTCTGTTTTTCAAACTCCTATAACAAGGACTTTCGATAGACTAGTAACATTTAAGATTTCCTTAAAATGGAAAAAGAAAAGCCACTGTCTCCATCAGCCCGTGATTGTCCTTCCCTCTTGTTCTGGATAGTAATGCTGTGTGGGTGATGTTGCTGCTCTTTCAAATCCTCTGCTGTCGGGACCTATCGTCCACATTCACTTCTCATATGGAGTTTCTTGTTCCAACCAACTCCTTCCTGGTCACCTCTCGATGATGATGCGATGAGTGGGTTCTAACATCAATTGTTTGAAGAATGGTGTGTGTGTGTGTGTGTGTATGTGTGCATGTGTGCGAGTATGTCAAAGGGATGGTGGAAATGAGAGAGAGCACCCTGGTTGGGTGCCCAGACCACTTGAAAAAAACCTCTAGGGCAATTCATGCACGCACATACACACATGCACACAGGTGTTGCCCCAGCCTGGCTGCCTTCCCATGAGCCTACGATGCTGTGTTCCCACCTCCATCACCTGGATACCTTGCTCCCCTGGGAAGGTCCATTCTGGGTGTGGCATTGGAACACCACTTCCTGCAAGACCAGGGCCATGATTCATGCTACGTAACTTCAGCGTCAGTGAAAAAGGAAACTTCAGGGTTTGAGAAATAAGATAGTGGACCTCATCATTTTTCCCTTTCTTGCTCCCTAATACATCTACAACCAGAGAGTAACGGAAGTCCTTTCTGGAAATAATTCCAGTCCAGACATACCATGAAGAGCTCAAAGGCCAGGCTGGGGAGAGTAACACTATTTTTAAGGTCAGTTATCTCTGGAAAAGCATCAGGAGAAAGTAAGTCACTGGCAGCCTTGCCCATGGCAATTACAAAAACCAAGATTCCATTTAGCAGATGGCCTTAGTCACTGTGCTCACATCCATAGAGGGATTTACACTTTTCAAAGTCTCTTTTTAAATCATACTTTCATTTGTGTCCGAGTGGTTTTATTCCTCTCACACATAGTCCCATTTAATTACTTGCTCACTAGACTTTTCCCACCACTGAACACAATGGGGTTTTCCAACAACACAGCATTGTGATTTCTCATCAAGTGCTTGATTTTAGGTTTTCTGAATCACTCTTCTCTTTCCTATGATTTCCAGTGGCTTTGTCCCTCCAGCTCCTCTCTTGATTTGCTGACAGAGGCTGTCTCCTTGCCCTTCTGCCATGCCAGTGAGAACGTACTATCAGGATCACACCCCTCTCTAGGTCCTCTGGCCTAATTTTAGAAGTCCTCATGTGTCTTAACTCCCCCCCAAATTTAGGCCACCTGCTTCCACACATCTCTCTTAAAGCCACATTCATCTCCTAGGAAAATCCTTTCTCTCTTGCCCAAAACATCATGTTGAATTTACAACAAGTTTAAGTAAAACAGTCCCCATGACAATCTTCTGAATTTCAGATTTTTAAAATTTCTTACAGATTTTTGACTGAAACTCTTACAGTAGACAGACTCTGGGAACTCTGACTTCTGTTTTCACAGTTGCATTTTGACTTCCTCAGCTGCTACCTGCTAGTCCACCACTGACTTCCCTTCATGTCAAAGCCCATTTCTTTTTATTTTCAAAAGTCTTCTCAGCCCTGGGGCTCTCCTGCCCCATGAACCTTTCCCCCGGGTGAGTGACAGCTGAGGCTTCCTCCGTAAGTGCTGTGCATGCCCTGAACTCAGAAGTGCCGAAGCACCAAACTCAAAAGCGTTGTGTCCTCATCGGTCCCTCCCCTCCTTCCGGAGACAGGGGCACCAAGTTCTCTGAGGCTCATTGTGCCTTCAGCCTCAGCAAGACCAAAATCACATAGCAGCAGGAGACAAGTACAAACATGCCCGAAAGAAAGACCAGGAACTGCTTGATCACTCCCCTAGTGACTGCTAAAGCCTTCCCATTCTGCACACTTGCTTCCCTTTCTGCAATTTTTATTTGGGTTTCGTGATTTCTTTAAAGAGAAAATAAGTATACAGAAACATTTATGCATGAGATGATATGATGTCTGGGATGTTGCTTCAAAATTATTCCATGCAGCGGGGAAAAGTGGGTAGTGATAGAGATGAGACAAGATTGGCCATGAGTTGAACATTGTGGACCTGAAGTGATGGATAGATACATGGGGATTCATCTTACTATTTTCTCTACTGCAGCATATGTTTGAAATTTTCCACAATGATTTTTAAAAGAGATAATGGGTAAAGTGCTCAGAGTTGGACGGTCAAAAATGTCATTTCCCTTACCAGGGACCCGGGCCAGGGCTGCCCTTCATTCAGCTGTCACCCAGTTGCTGGCCTCAGCCAGCATCTCTTCCTCCACCAGGGGCCAGGCTGCTCTGTGTCTGAGGCTGGGACAGTGGGCCTGGCACACATTCAGGGAGGGAGCCAATGGCAAGTCCGTGGTCACCCTGCCCACACAGGTGTCCCATCTCTGAGATCTCGGTTCCCACACATGGGCATGGACAGTCTTACAGGAGGCCCTAGTGTACCTGGTAGGCAGAGGGCTCACCCACAGAGCAGCCGTTAGAGGCCAGGGACCTTGGAGCAAATGCATTTTGCTTTTGTGTCCTTGTCAGGCCAGGCACAGAATTCCTGCAAAGAGCTTGTCTTTGGTACTTTAGCAACTGCAGAGTGTCACCCCTGGCTGTGGTGACTTCTCATCCCTTCTATTATTCTCATACAGCCCTGGCTTCCCTATCTGGGCCATTTCCACTTTGAAGACACCAACCGGAAGCCTGCTCGGCTATCTCCAAAAACTGTAGAAACATGTGGACACTGGGCCTGGCCCTGCTCCAGAGGGTCTTACTCCTCTATAAGCCCCTCAGCTTTGCTTGGAGGCAGGAGTGTGCATCTCCCTTCTCAGATGAGGTCCACCTGGCCCCTGCATGGAAGAGCTGTCCGCACGTGTACCACTGATCCCAGGAGCAAAATGGGGTAAAATCCAGCTCACGCTTTGCTGAACAAGACACAGGTCAGGCAGTTGCGCCCACCCAGAGAGGTTCCTACCCTCTCACAGGCTAGAAGTGGGCCTAAACTCTCAACCCCCTTCCTCTGGCTTGTTCCTCCCATGCTCTGCAGATCCAACAGAACCATGAGAATCACACACCTCCCACACCTGCCACACTCCAGTGGCCTTTCTCCTCACTGCCTGATTACAAAGAGTCCAGGGCCTCTGTCCGTGGCAGCCCTCTTCTTTTGCTCATCCCAGCCTTGGTTCAACAGAATTTTCTTGTGTGTTCTTTGATTTCCACTGCTCCAACCCCTGCCCCTGCAGCCTCCATTATCTCCCATCTAAATGATGCCACAGCCACCAGCCTGGCCCCTCTCTGGGGGGCTCTAACCTCCAATCCTACCCCTACAAACAGAAACGTACCGCTCCCCCACTACTTAAGCCCTCACTTTGGGCACATCTAGCATGAGCCATGGCGTCCTCCCTGCATCCTGCAGTGACCTCCATCATCCCCCTGCTCACAGGACTCACATGCCCTCATCCTCACGGCCCCTTCCCACCCAGCCTTTTGTGTCCTGTCTGCCTATTTTCCATTTGCTAATGCTCTTTCTCTAAAAAAGAAAAAGAAAAAAAGGAAGATTGCCTACTACATATTTTGGAATAATTCTTCATTTACAGAAAAGTTACAAAGATAGTCCAGAGGGTTCCATCAACCCCTCACCTGCTTCCCCATAATGTTAACAACATACACTGCCATGGTGTGTCTGTCAGAGCTAAGAAACCAGCATGAGTTGTTGATGTTTTTTTCAACTTACTATTAAACAAGAAAGTCTAAAACTGAGTCGGCAAGTTGTACACAGTACTGGGAAGAGGAATGGCTGGCTGGGGCACACACTATGGGTTGCTCTAAGCTGAAGGTGGACATTAGGAAGCAGCTTCCGGGACAGCATCACTGGCGTCTGGTGGCCTTAAGGGAGCCCAAGGTCCCAAGCTCTGTCTGACAGGCTGACCCCACAGCCTTCATTCACCCCAGGAGAGGCCATGACTCCGCCATCTGATCCCAGAGGGGACTGTGATGGGGTCAGGAGAAGAAAAGGAAAAAATAACATCCATCATACCAGCCTTGCCCCAAAGTTCAGCTAACCTACCAAGAGGAAAACATTTTCTATGTTTCTATGTCTCACTCCAAGGAACAATTTATCAGTGCTACAGAGCTGTCAGCCGCTGACATGATAAGGAATAACACCAAATGAATAATGTTTCCTCCAAAACCAACTCCTTTAATTACAAGCCTCTTCTTTCCAGAAGACAGACAGAAGATGCAGAAACACCAATTTCATGCACTTGTGCCTGAATAATGTCTCCATGCTGCTTTTTCCAGATGGCGACCTTCTCACTGGAGGGACTAATGATGTGGGCATATTTAGGCAAAAACCAATAACGGAGTCTTTAACCTTCAACAACAAAAAGCGTGTTGTACAAAATGTTCCTTGGGATACATTAGAAAATATCAATTACATTGCTCACTGAGGTGTAATCAGCTGTAATAATCAAAATTAATTTTTAAAAATAATTAAACAGACCCCAGGGCAAATAGTTGATGCTCTTCTCCTATGACATCACAGTCTACATATGTACCTGAGAAGTTGTGCCTTCTGTTAGCAACAAAGGCATCTCACGAGGATGAGTGATGGATGCAGGATGTGAAGGCTGCTGAGTTTCATCTCAGTGAAAAGAGGGAACGCATTTTATTCCCTCGCTCCATACAGTGCCGCGCACAGTCTTTAAGAGGCTCCTATGTACCAGGCACGGTGCCCAGCCCAGAGCAAGTTACTGGTATAGGATGCTCCAAAGCAAAGACAGTTCATTTTTAAAATTAAAACAGTCTACTTTGTTTCAAAACGAATTTGTCTTTTAAAAGTCCACAAGATAATATAAGCTGAAGGAAGGATGACTAAATCAGATCGAAGATGGACGAGGTTCAAACAGGAAGGCAGAAGCAGGGAGAGGGGTGTGTGCATGTATGTGTGTGCATGTGTGCATGTGTTTTGCAGAAATTTATGGCTCTGGGTGTGTGCAGTTACAAGAGCTGGGCCACGGTTATCTCTCTGAGCTTCTGAGTGCCCAGATGACTGTGCCAAGAAATCTAAGTGTGACAGAAGTCCTGGTGTTCATGAGTTGCTTTGGAAAGGCACAGGTCTTCCTGATGGTGACAGCTAAGGGAGATGTCCCCCAGGGCCACCCTCTCCCCACTTCAGTCCGGCCACACTGTCCTTTGCTGCCTTAGAACACCCCAGCACATGCCAGTCTCAGCACCTTTGTCTGATGGTCCCCTCTTTGCCTGACCACTCTTTCCAGAGAGTCTCTTCCTTATTTCTCTGCTCCCACGCCCCTTTCCAGAGAGGGCTTCTGACCAGCTTCACATAAACAGCCACCCTCTCCCACTTACCCTGCTCCATTTTTCCTCATTGCAATTAACACCCTCCATATTTACAAATTATTTATCTGTTTATTGTCTATCTTTACCCCCTAAAATGCAGTCTCCATGAAAGCAAAGAATATGTCAGATTTTCTCTCCTCTGCAGCCTCAGTGCTTAGCAGGGTATAAAGTAATACTTAATAAGTATTTGTTGAATGAATGAATGAATGAATGAATGGAGACCTCAACTGATGTGGAAGACAGTATCTTCAGAGCCTGCCTTCACCAAAGACAGCCAATTTAAAATATTCTTGCCTCCAGATCTCTCCGTGTGAGCCCACAGCAAACTATTACAAGCCATTTGTAGACCTACAGGGCCTCAAACACTGCAATCTATTCCAGCTTCTTTCAGATGAACCATTTCTCAACCAGTCTCCCCAGCACTCAGAGGCAACTGAGCCATGCCAATGACAGTGACCTCGGAGGGGGTGGGGGACTGGCAAGAGGCACACCCATAGCCTACAAAGGTTCCCATGTCCAGCATGCCCATGTCCAGCATCCCTGCTGTCGCTTCCCTAGCTTCCACAGCCAGACTGAACTGACCTCCTAGGGACAGAGATGACTTGCTCAAGGAATGGAAGCTCCAGGGTGAAGCCAGAGGAAGAGGGGCTGGGCCCCCGCTAGTCAGGAGCAAGTGCTTGGGCACAGGTGGGGGTGCTCCAGCTTCTGGAGCTTGGTGCAGCCATACCACCTGTGAGATGGTCCTCCCTTTGGCAGGGACTGATAAGGTAAGATGGAATTTCAGAAACTGTCTTCCATTTCTAAAGCCCTTGCAGTTTCCAAGGGCTTCCACAGGTTCTAGTGTAAACAGAACACAGTCCCAGTTGTAAGATCAGGAATTGAGGCTCTGAGAGGTCACAGAAGTGCCCAAGGTCATGTTGGGCAGTACGGAGACAGGAGATCCTTTCTTCACACTGCCATTTCCTGGCTGCAAAGCCCTTGACTGTTGTTTTTTTTTTTTTTTTTTTAAGATTCAGTTTCCACATCTATATAATGGGGCTGATAATAACTGTGTGATACACCTGCTATGAATCTAAGCGAGTTGTTCACTCACTCGGTCAGCCAGTCAACAAGCTTACTGAGCAGGGTTTTCCATAAGCCAACATGCTGAGGACACAGCCTACCCTCAGTACTGAACACCAGGTGGCCACACAGCCCTGTCAAGTTCATTTTCTGTCTTCCCTTCTATGTTTGGTCTCTTTCCCCAGATGTCCTATATCCTCTTCTTTCTGAAGCTTGGAAAGAGGAAAATCTCCTTCCCCTGCCCAGGCAGCCCTCACTCCCCTCCTCCCCAGTATCTGATGATAGTGCCCTCCCATCAGTCACTGGCCACAATGGACAACAGAGCCATGGGAACAGCAGAGCCCACATTCAGAGCAGGTGGGATTTGGAGTCAACCTCATTTTCCAAAGTTACATGGGCCGAGAGCTCCAGTTGTGTCATGCGTCTATCAACCATCTATCCCACCTCCCTGGGGAGCCCCCTCCCACAATTCCCCAGAGTTTCCTATCCCACTGTGTAGATAAGGAGATAAAGACTCAGGGAAGTTAAGTAAATAGCCCAGGGTCTTCTGACCCTAAGGTCATGTCCATTCAATGACCATAGACTGCCTCTGAAAATAAGTCAGTGACCCCAGCATTAGAATATGACAGATTGTGTTCTCCAAAAAGAGCCTCAGCAGTATTTCTAGTTCTACATGCTCTTGCAGAACCTTACCACTTCCCTACCAGAAGGTAGAGTCTATTTCCCTCCCCTTGAACTTAGGCAGAACTCTGTGCCTGTCTCGACCAAAGAAATGCAGCAGAGGTGAAATTAGGTCATGGAAGGCAATGTGGCTTCCGCCTGACTCTCTCTCTGTATCTCTCTGTCTGTCTCTCTTTCTCTCTCCTTCCCCCTTCTTTGGAAATTAGCCCTTGAAATCCAGCCACCAGGTTGTCAGAAAGCCAGGACACATGGAGAAGCTAGGTACATGTGTTCCAGCTAACAGTCTCAGCTGAGGTCTCAGACTAAAGTCAGCAGGAACCACCAGATGTGTGAGTAAATGAGCCTTCCAATGGTTCCAGCCAAGGCTCCAGACCTCATGGAGTAGAGGCACCTCCCTACCCCTGTTGTGTTCCAAATTTCTTATGACAGCATCCATGATCAGAAAAACTCATTGTTGGTGCCACTGAATTTTAGGATGGTTTCCTATGCAGCTTTAAAGAAATGAATTTGAAAAAAAAAAAAAAATTCAGCCCCACATAGTCAAGAGGATCCACCACTACATCTCCTGGTAATGGTGCCAATGTTTCTGTCCCTCTTTGCTGAGCCCACACATATATCTCCTGCTGAGCTGCAAGCTAGGGCTCTCTAAGCATACCTGACTCAAAAGGAGAGTGGGAACAAGGACTGGCTTGGGTTTTAATGCCATAAAGAACACCTGCTCTTGGAGTTCAAGGGGAGCCCATATTCACTTCAAGTTAAAGCTAGCCTAAAATCTGGCTCCCCTAGATACAGTCTCAACTGGGAAGTCACATGCCTAACCTTCCATGCTCAGAAGAATATGGAATTGGATCATGTCCAGAAACAACAGAGAGAGAAGACATGACTTGTGGGGTTTGGAACAAATGCCTGATGCTTCTCTAAGGAAAGGGGTCTGAGCTCACCTCTGTCTTGCACTCAGGGTCCTTGGCCTGCCGCCCAGGCATCAGCCTCATGGCTGAAGACAAGCTGCCACTCCATGAAGACACTTTGCTGTGGTGTCCCACAGTCGAGCGACTGGTCAGCGACTTCTTCTCGGATGCTAGGAACAGGGAAGTAAAAACTGTCAGAGGTGAAGTTGAGAGGAGAGCACACACGATTTCTACAACTGGCTTGGCTTTCAAAGAGCCCAGTGAGCCACCCCAATAAGGAAAACAGCCCAGGCTATAAGCATACACTGCCGTTTTCTGACTAAGACATATAGGGTGGGTTTTGGGGTCACCAGACCCAGCTTAGACTCCTAGCTCTACTGACTCAAAGTGAGATGCTGGACAAATTAGCTAAATTGGGGATAATAGCATCTAACCTCGTTCTGGTGTTATGAAGAGTAAATAAGATTATGTGTTTAAAACATAGGTCATCAAATATAGAGAATTTTCAATATGTTATTGTTGGCCAAAAAGAGAGCCATTTGTAAGCACTGAGGTCCATCTCACCACTTTATTCACTATATGTGTATGGAGATAGATGTCCCATCTTATTAAACTTTTCCCTGAAATGGAATCTGACATTTTGACTTCAAATTACACATGTCTACACATAGGCATGTACATACATACATATTTTCCAGGGCTAGTTTGGAAACCCAATGAAATAAAAGTTCTATATCGCCAGACAACGTGGGATGATACACATGGAAATAACTAACTCTTGAATCACTGTGAATTTTGTGATACTGGAAGACTTAAAACAAGTACATGAGCCATAGTTTAGGAGCAATGACCACTTTAAAAACAAAATTCTGGACTCTGAGAAACAAACAGGGTTTTAGAGGGGAGGGGGGAGGGGGGATTGGTTAGCCTGGTGTTGGGTATTAAGGAGGGCACGTACTGCATGGAGCACTGGGTGTTATATGAAAACAATGGATCGTGGATCACCATATCAAAAAACAATGATGTATTGTATGGTGACTAACATAACATAATAAAATTTAAAAAAAATACAAAAACAAAACAAAATTCTGGGTGGGTGAACTGGCTGGCTCAGTCGGTAGAGTGTACGACTCTTGATCTCGGGGTTGTAAGTTCGAGCCCATGTTGGGTGTAGAGATTCCTTAAAAATAAAATCTTAAAAAAATTAAAAAATTAAAACAACATTCCTATGGCTGCATTAACTAATATGAAGGGGGCAATGTTGAGTCACTAAAAGAATTCAAGGATCATTACTATCTTAGGGATGAAAACTTTCACTTGGAACATGAAGAACCTGGGCTCCAGGTCATTGCATGACTTGGTGCAAGGTTTCAAAGCTGGTAGGTGAATATCAGGGCAGGACCTAGAACCCTAAACTCTAGGCTAGAACTAGAGCTCTGACATGGCATCCACTCTCTCTAAGAGATTACTAGAATCTGCTTGCATCTCTGGCTTTCCTTTCACCCAAGCATTCATTCTTTGTGCGCAAAGATTCACAAGGTTTCAGTGACATAAATCCCACCCACCAAAGGGATGAAAGAGAAAATCTGGTTGGAAAAGGCTCTGGGCCCTGAGTGAAACTTTGGGAAAGTCTGCATCTATGAGACCCAGCAGTTCTGTTCCCTGGAGCCAAGTGGACAGAGACCTAAGTAATGCTGCCAGGCCTTGAGCATCGTCTCCTCCCAGAGTGGGGTAATCTCTTCAATCTTCACTTCACTCTCTCCAGGTTTCACAGAGAGATCAATCTTGAAGGTGTCCTCCAGCTCCTGCCGCCTCTGTGCCATGAGCTGCTGCCAGAGGGTTCGCACCATCTTTTGGATGTTGTGCTGGACTAAGAGAGAGAGCACATCACACAGTCAGGATGGCCTTGGTGCCTCTCCCAGCAAGGGCCAGGAGATGGTGTATCATGGCTGCTTTTATTGACTCTTTCTTGAACATCACTCAAGCTTTGCAAGCTCCAGCCAGAAAACAGTTAATATGTAGACAATGCTACCAACTTCCATGTGAGCTGGCCTTTCCCCGAACCCTAACTGCCCACCACCAAGTCCTGACTGCCTCAGATGTTCAGAGCTGGGAAACATTATTGATGGGCACAAGGGGTCTCTTTCTCCTACCCCCCAAATTCATTAGATACCAAACAGAAAAAATACCTGTGTAAGCTCTAGGTAACTAAATACCACCTCCAATAACTCCTTCTAACCTACCTTTTATGTTGGTTCCTCAAAAGAAAGGACACCAATCCCAAAACTATGCTTAGGGACCCAGGACCCAAGCCAGTCCTCTTTCCTGACACTGAATCATGCTTCCCACCACCCAACAATCTCAGTGCCCTGGATTTGCCCAGATATGGACCAACCTATCAGGCCAGTTTTACCTGCTATGCCCTGTAATTATAGTACCCTAAATACCTAAATGCCCTTGGATCTTGGACCACCAAGTCACTCCTCTAGTACCAGCCTCTATAGTCCATTTTTCTCGCTCTAGGAGGATGGACATTGTTCCGTCCACTTTACTAGCCAAACCCAAAATATGAATGTTCATGTTGTAATTTACACTGTGTCAGAGTACACTTTAAACTCACAAGAGTTTTAAGCACTGGCTTTGGGCACCTACATGACCAGAAGACAGAGGCCCTTGTGCCTACTATCTGGTATCACAAGATAAGTGGCACAGTTGGCAAACCAAAGTGGTGGAAGAAAGTCTGTTGAAGCTTCCTGTGATCAAAAGAGAGCAATTTCTAAACACATGGATCTGGCTGCTATTTTTTTTTTTAATTGCCAATCCCTTTAACTTGATTTGATGTTAGCAAATCCAAAAATAAACTCCATCAAGCCAAAAATCTCATAGAAATAAGGAATTTATTAACTCCATTCCCATTTTCTAAAGTAAGTTGAGAGAGAGCTAGGTAACAGCTTGAATGAAGTGAGATGACATTGCAGTTCCCCTAACGATCTGAAGGAAAATTCAAGAGACCGCCTGAGAAGTGAAATCGCCTTATGGTGAAGTCCTCTGGAATTTTATAGTAAGTCCGCCAAGCTCTTAGTCTGACCAAGTCCCACACAGGTGAAGAATGCAACCCAGAAATTACCACCGCCTATCCACTCTCCCCAAAATAAACAAAAATATAATGTACCATCACTCAAACTTGGGAAGTCTTCCTCTCCTTTTTCTCTCCCTTCTTCATTTGGAGAAAGAAAGACTTGATGATAAGGAGTCATTCTTGGCTTGGGTTCCAATCCAAATCCTTCCGGATAACTAGGAGACAAGAGATTTTTCACTATGAACTCCAGTTTCTTTGGGATCTTTCCATTGTTCTTTATTACAGATAATCATCCTCCAAACTTAGTACATATTAGCTGGAAAAACTTGTCTATTTGAGTTAAAGCAAACACCTCATGACAACTTCCATGACAGATATTATACAATAACAATAGGAAAAATAGGAAAAACTCCTTTTTTTAAATTAAAAAATTTAAATTTTTTTAATCCATACTCCCAGCAGGTCCCCTGAACCTTCTCTTGGTTACCCAACCATCAGAACTGGTCATTTGTTTTTGTAGATTCCCAAAATTTTGAACTCTGCCTTTGTTTGGCACTGATCTCATCCCACCTGGAAGGGGCCAGGCCAGCTTCATGGGCCCGTGACCTGTGCAGTTGCACAGGGTTCACTCAGAAATGTTCCATGCTTGGGTTTTGCTGTCACTGTCTTGAAATCTTAATAATTTTTGAACAAGGCCCCACATCTCCATTTTTCCTGCACATCATGTAGCTGGTTCTAAGTGGAGGCATAGTGGTTTACATACTGTATTCTCCATGAACCATGTGCTCTAGGGCTCCTAATCATGTTAACATCCACGTGCCTTCTTCTCTGGGCCCCTTCAGTCAACCAAGCAGAACAGACACTCAGTACGTGTTTGTGGATTGAACCAAAAATGACAAACAAGGGAATGAAAATATACCATCATATGAGAATGTCCATTCTTTTTTTTAATTTTGTTTTATTATGTTAATCATTCTTGAAATTTCAAGGATAAAGTTTTGGATTTGGAAGCCATTTAGCTAAACAGAGGGATCTGAGGAAGGTGGAAATCCAAGCATATACATAAATTGACATTCCTCTGTTCTTACCTATGCTTCCAATATGGGTAGGCTTACTTCTTAAAACACAGGCAAGAGAGCAGAACCTCCCAATTTAACCCACCAAAAAGGGATTCTTTTATTTCAAACAAATAAAATGACAAGGGCCTCCTCTGGGCTAGAAGTGTTTTCCAGTGATTCCTGGAGAGTTTTAAGACAAATCAAGTTGAGTTTTGTAACATTCAATAATCAGTTTGACAGGATTTTTGGAATTTTTTTCAAGTAATAAAACATAATTTATACTGGGGTTAAACAACAACAGTAGCAACAACAACAAGACAAGAGCAAAGTATAATATCACATAGCCTTCCTTTCTTCTACGCTCAACATGGCTCTATGGATAAGAGATAACATTTGTAAGGAGTATGATGCCAAGGCACTGGTGATATAGAATATTCACAGAGAAAAAAAGAAAGTGAATATATACAGAGAAATCTAACATATTTTCAAAATTTGGGCTTTAAGAAAAGAATTTAAATAAACTTAATTCAGGGGGTGCCTGGGTGGCTTAGTCGGTTAAGCGTCTGACTCTTGGTTTCAGTTCAGGTCATGATCTCAGGGTTGTAGGATCAAGCCCTGTGTAGGCCTCCATGCTCAGTGCAGAGTCTGCTTGTCTCTTTCCCTCTGCTCCTCCCCCACCGCCATGCTCTAACAAATTAATAAAATCTTTAAAAAAAAAAAACTTAATTCAGTTTCCTTTTATTAGTATTTCTTATACAAGTGTGCTTATGGATATCATTTTATATTATAAATTGTATGCATATAGAAAATTATGCCTGGCTTGCATGATACAATTTATTACATATTTTCCCAGTCTAAGATTGCATTTATCAAATTTTAATATTTCTGAAATTGGGCTGCATCATAAAATCAATGTATATGTTCAGTGTTGGGAGTTTTCTGCCCCCTAAAATGAAATCAATAAGCTATCTTACAACCTGAGAATTGTGCAAATGGGGTAAATTATTATTCCATGATGATTCTAGCGGCTCAGTTACATGGACAGATCTGAGGACAATCTACTATATTGTCAAACACTGCACATAATTTGGACAACCAGATAAACAAAATATATATATATATATTTTATGTACAATATATATATACATATATATATATACAAGTGATATATATATTCGTATTGACCCCAATCAAGTGTCCCTCTAAAGCTTGCTTTTCTGCATGGACCACTAGAAGGCAAGGAAACAACAAGTAGGCAGCTCTTACCTTCTCTCACTGAGCAGCAAAAAGCAATGCATGAGACACAGGAGGAAGCTGACGTTGGAGTTATAGGTAGCAAAGATAATGTCCCAGTGTTCCTGTAGGAAGCCCAAGATGCTGAAAAGACTGAGGCACTCGGAGAGGGATTGCTGGGGCTTGGACAGGCAGTAAAGAATGACTTTATTTAAACTGCTGTATAAAGCACCGATGACAGTATCCCTTTGAGAAGAGGCATTCTCGATGACCTGTGTCATAAAATAAACACACACATACACACACACACACACACACACACACACACACATATGCTTGTGAACACTTTGCAAGTTTTAGATACTGACCCAGTTAACTATGAAAATGACACAATCTTAGATTCTTTTCTGTATTTCAAAAAGTGATGTGATCTAAAATTAAAATAGGAGTACTTTCCTCTACCTTTGAGCTTCTATTTAAGTGAATGATCACTAAAGTAAATTCAAACATCTGGATTTATCAAATGCTTGTGTGGAAAAGAATATTTTAAAAATTAAAATTAAAAATTAAAAAATAAAATTAAAAAAAGAAATTAAAAGTTTACCACTATTGTATTATAAAAACAGAAGGGAAATTCCTGAAATGCTTGTTACATGGTTGTGGTTGACACTCAGTGTATAAGAACATGCTATTAATAGTGTCTAATTTTTTAATACATTATTAACTATTAATAGTAGTTATGTGTAGAGTGTTTACAATATTCCAGTTATCCTATTAAGCATTTTTGCATCGATTTACATGAATTGCCGCATTTAAACATCAAAACATCATAAAATGAGCACTAAGATTATCCCACTTAAGGGATAAGGAGGCTGAGGATCAGAGAGGTTAAGTGGTCGGCAAAGGTCAAACCCACCCCAGACACTCGAGTCATGCTCTTAACCACCATGCCATCTAAAGTAGATGGGAGGCCAACAAATTTTAGTACACGAGAAACTTAGAGGGGGGAGGCAGAAGGTCCTGATTCGTAGCCTTAACATTGATGGGTCCATCCATCTATTTGGCTTCATTGCTTCACTGTAACTAACAGATTAAAAAAAAAAAAGTCCTGGAGATCTAATGCACAGCATAGTGACTATAGACAATAATACTGTCTTATAAACTTTAAAGGTGCTAAGAGACTAGATCTTAATTGTTCCCACCACAAAAAAGAAATGATAATTATGTGACTTGATAGAGGTGTTAGCGAACACTACGATGGTTACCCTGTTACAATCTATAAATGTATCAACTGTGGTGTACCTTAAACTTATACAATGTTATATGTCAATTATATAAACATAAATAAAAATAAATTAAAAAATTTTTTAAAGAATCCATAGTCAAAGATTATGTGCAAAATGTTTCATTCTATCAGAAAGATCATGTTAGTTAGAGATTGCTCTCTTAGAATTGTATAGGTAATGTGTTTATACCTATGAATTTAAGTTTTATTTAAATCTGCTGGAAATTAGGATTCATGTTTTTAATCATCATCCTGTCCTGCTCCTCAGATGGGTCACATCTGTCAATCTGATGTTAAGAGAGTCAAAGGCAGCGAGGAGGAGAGAAGGATGGAGGATATGTGCAGAGCGGAGTCTGGCCTAGCGCCCCCCTGAAGGCACATCAGCCCCAGGGGGTACCCACTCTTTGATGTTAGCTCTGAGTGTTTGCTTTGACCACTGGGGAGCTGCTATGGACTGAATGTTTGCATCCCCCCAAAACACATATGTTGAAACCCTAGCTTCTCACTGTGATGGCACTTGGAGACGGGGTCTCTGGGAGGTAAGTAGGTCATGAGGACAGAGCCCTCATGGTGGGATGAGTGTGTCCTTCTGGGAAGAGACAAGAGCTTGTTTCCCTCTCTCTCTGCACTGCATGAGGATGCAGTGAGGAGATGGCCATCTGCAAACCAGGAAGAGAGCCCTCCCCAGACACCAGATCTGTGGGCACATTGACCTTGGACTCCCCAGCCTCTAGAACTGTGAGAATGTCTGTTGTTTAGCCACGCAGTCCATGGTGCTGTCATCATGGCCTGAACTAAGATGGGAGCTCAGCGGCTACTCTCATTTCTCAGCACAACTTGCCGAGAATCTGATTTTAATCCCCTCGGAGCCAACAAGGCATATTTCTCCTGTCTTGGGGTTATTCTTGGGGTTATTCTTGAGGAAGCATCTGAATACGTTCTTTACAGACTTGCCCGGAACTGTGCGTCAGCCAGACTATCACCCTAGGATAGGCCCAGTCCTGGGTTCTGCGGCTGACTCCACAGACAGAAGTATTCTGGGGACACTGATGTCACCCTCTCTATGAAGAGGAAGGAGAGTGCCCTCCCCACCCCAGGTTCTGCTGCAGAAGGCATGCCGAGAACCACTGGCGGGAGTTTCTGGAGGCAGAGTTCAGCTTTCCAGCAATCACAGATGCCCCACTGGCTGGGACCGCCTCACACCAGCATGAGCTCCTCACATAGGGAGGGTTCAAGGCAAGAACGAATGGCCACTTGTCAGGAAAAGTCTCTACAATAGAAGATGAGGACAAAGTAAAGGGTTCCCGTCCAGAATTTTGAGACTGTGTGATTCTGTGTGTGTGTGTGTACACATGTACAATAAAAAATGTGCACACATGTATACACACACTTACATCTGAAGGTGTATCTATAGGCGTGCATTTGCTTGTGTGGGTGTGTATGTACATTGATCTGGGGAGAGAAGGACAGCACATGCAGGAATAATCGGACTAGGAAAAAATACTCATGAAAATTTCAGGAAGGCCCAAATATGACCCATGGAGGTGCATATTTAGAATGAAATTAAATAGGCCTTTTGGAGATAAGGATATTTGGCCCTTTGTTGATGACGAATAACAATAACTAAGATTAAACCAACAATCACAATAAAAACCCAAAGTGGGGGTGTAGAGTCTAGGAGGGGACACAGCTCAGCTGCCAGCACAAGGGGGTGCTGCTCGCACTCACTGAGATGGATCTCAAGGAGCCTGAGCTAAGAGCCCTGAAGTGCACTCAACACCCACCAGGTACGACCTGGGCCATACAGGTCCTCTTCCTTCCTCCCGCTCCTCTCAGAACCTATTTCCAGGAAGGACAGTGGCTCCAACTGGACCAACTAGACAGCAGCCAACAGTGAATCACACAGACACTTGGTGGGTCCACAGGAGTTTTCTGCCCACCACCCCCCCTGCTACTCCCATGGCCAGCCCAGAGTTCTTACCACCACAATGTGGTCTGTGATGAAGAGAAGAATGTGTCTGGGGTCTGCCGAGAACATCCCACTGTACAGTTTCTCCACCAGCTTCTGGGTGAAGTGGGAGATGTTTGCGAGTGAAGGAGCAGCAGCTTCTGCATTTGGCTGAGGCTCTTTACTGCCTGGGGGTGGGTGAGGGCACAGACCACGTCATCAGAGTCCACATAGCCTTCTCTCCACAACAGTCTCGAAGCCCCTCACGGTAACCAACCACAACTTACTCACCTCTGTATACCCCAATGTAACCTTCTGCAGGCTCTGCTGCTGGAAAATGGGTTCTTATACACAGTAGGTGCCCAATGAATACACTTTTTTCAAAGTAAACTGGTCTTGAACAATTTTGTCAGTGACATAAACTAAGTGGGGAGAAGGCACACCAGGGGCAGCATTTCTTCCAAGGAGGCATTTGGAAGGGGGATGGAGGAGAATTTAAGGCATAAGGTAATTGGGAAGGCTGTCATGGTGACCCAAGGCCCTGTTGCTACAGGAAGCAGAGGATGACGCTGTAATGTTGATCTGTCTGTGCTCACCACCACGGCAGGCACTGTGCTCAGAGGGGGATGTGATGCTCTCAGCTAATCCTTGTAACAACCCTCTGAGCTAGCCACAGTTGCCATCCTTACTCACGGCTTCAGGCGCCTGCCCCGAGCCACACCGCTGTCTAGTGACAGAGCCAAGAGCAGAACTGGGACTACCAGCTATGCTTTTCACCACGCTACCTTACTGCCCTGCAGATGCTTCCCAAGAAAGACCAAAACTCAGGGTTGCCACACTGTGGGGCAAGGAAGAGTCTGGAAGATGAGCCATGTCACTAACGATTCTGTGGCTCAGAAACCACAGAGAGGACTTTATTGTAATCCTGTGGGGAAGGTAAGGCTCCCTGGAACTAAGTATTCTGAAGGCAGCTTCAATCTCAACTTCTTAGGGGCAATGGCAGCATCTTCATCCAGGTTCGTCTGTTGAAGAAACACTTGCTGTGGCCAGTCTTGGGTGCAGAGAACAAGATGCTGAGCAGAAGAATGTTAAATTCCAGCTGCCATCTTGACTTCCCTCAAGGGAAGAGGCCGATCCTACTGAAGCCAGAGGAGAATGGATTTGAGCTCAGAGGCTCTCTGTCTCTGAGTGGCCCAGTGATGGCAGGGCTGTCATGGAGAGGGGCACACATGCCTCCCCTGGAGCCTCTAAGCAGGGTCGGTGAGCTCTCATGGTGGATTCATGGAAGGACTGATGTGCAGGTGGAGGGTGGCTTCCATGGCCCTGCAGCACTATGAGCCAGGGGCTGTTTTTCCCGCTCAGCTGCTGGAAGCTCTGTGTCATAAAGGAGGAAAGTCACCCCCACTCACCTCTAAGCATGGGCACGTTGCCTCCACTTAGCGTGTGAAATATTTCCATGGTGGAAAGCAGGACCTCAGACTGGAAGTCTCGCTTCTGTTGGCTGGTGGCATTGTCTGGAGAAGCCTGGAATCACACCGGGGACGAAGAGAGTGGCCACACAGCCATCACGTCCACCTCGTGCCCATCAAGCCTTCCTGTGTGGCCCGTATGCTAACACCACAGCTGCCAGGAGTGTGGGCTGCCCGCAGCTCACAATTGCCCCTTCTCCAGGGCATTGCCCTCTGCTGACGAAGTTCCCTCACTTGAGAGGTGACACCCACTTCCTGGGTGGAGGAGGCAAGTTGTGGAGGACCCACAGGCAATGACCACCGGGCAAGTACCTCAAGGTGGGGCCAACTCGGGCAGGCAGATAGCACACCAAGTGTTCCCCTTGGGACCAGGCTATGGCGGAGACCATTTCTTAGCTTGCTTTTCCCCTGTCCCCCTCTGCTGCCTTTCTCTGCTTCTCCTGAGAGCACAGCCCCCAGATCACTTCCACAAAATCCCTGCTTCAGGCTCTGCTTCTAGGGACCTGGCTAAGCCCTGCCCTCATGCATCTATCCACATGCTGCTTGGTGAGCTCCCTGCCATGCAAGGGTCTGCAATTCCTACCACATCACTGTACTCCCAGGAGATGTTCTCAGCCCCCAGCCAGCCGGCATCTGCAGGCCTAGGTGAGCTCTCCAAAAAGATCCTGGGTCTCCCTAGGCATTCCCTGCCCTAGTGGTGCCCATGTCCTCCCAGACCTGCTCCCACAGCACACAGCCCCAAAACTCCCTTTCCAACTCACCTCCAGGAGCACTTCCAGAGGCAGCCACTGTTTGGGGTTGGAGGCCACCAGCAAGAACTCCCTCAAGAGTAGCTGCATGAACTCCCTCAGCTGCTTCCGGGTGGGATGTGACTGGACAGGAGCCTGTAGACCCTCTGTGATGCCGTTGCCTTCGGCTTTAGTCCCAGGGCTGCTGGCATTCTGGGCAAGCTGAGTCATGGGCTCCTCAAAGACAAGAGAACCCCCCCATGAGTGGCCTGCCCTGCCTCAGGGCGCTCTCGTGTCCACCTCTGAGGTGTGCACAGATGGGGTTCTTATCAAACCCACCAACATGTAAGGGAATTCGAGGCTCTGAGGAGGAAGGTGGCTTTTCCAGAGTCCCATTGCTCATCAGGGGGCTTACTGTGGTCTCTGAACACGAGGTAGGTGGGAGCCATGGAAAGAAGCTGAGCATGGAGCAAGAGAGGCCTGCAATAGTCAGTGATGAAGCCCAGGGTGTGAGCTCACGATCAGTCAAATGACAACCATGAAAAGGCTCACAAAGACATGTGAGGCCACAGTGAGGGAACAGTGAGCATGGCAATGCCTGGCCCCGTGGGCTGTGCTCAAGAGAGCCTGTCCCCACCTCCTGGTGGAGCCCTCATCTTTACTGCCCGCCAGGCCCTGCTGATGTTGACAGACAGGACTGTCCGGCAAGACAAGGAGGACTTCCTCAAGTCCAGGCATCCACGTCCCTGAAGCACCTTGGCCTTCACTTTCTCATTTCTATGTTTATAAAGATATGAGATCAATAAGGCAGGGGCTGTCAGCCTAGATTCCAGGGGGGACACGGGGTTGTTGGGAGACCGAATGACACACCCGAGGACATGCGGCTCCTGACTCCCGGCCCATGAACTTTTCATGCACATTCATCTGTCGGCACCTCCCTTTGCTCATTCATAAAATTAATGCAGCCGCTCTTAATTAAGCCATAAAATGAATTTAATGGCACCTAGGGAGGTGGTGACTGCATTAATTAGCTCCATACGGCCTGGACTGGAAAGATGCCATTTATATTTACAGCAAATCTAAGCCTTTTGGCCAGCAGCCTTCTGCATGAGGAGGGCCTGTCGCAGTTTCTGTGCAACAAAGTCCTCTTGAAGCTGACTCAGAGCGGGGACAAGGCTAGGAGGTGTGGGGAGAAGCGCTTTGAAACTGGGGCCAGGAGTCCCAAGACAGGGTCTGGCTCCTCTGCGGTCGCTGGGGAGGTGACTTTGAGCCAGGCCTGCCCCCAGCAGGAATTGTTGAGTGTGAGGAGGAAGAGCCCCGGGTCAGAGTGTGGGCTGCAGGCAGGCAGCCGGCTGGAACCCCGGCTCAGCAGACGGAGAGGCTGGCCTGCGGGTGTAGGAGTTAAGGTGGTGATCTGGACTAAGGATGTCAGGCCGCAGACTTCAGGGTCCTGGCCCCTCCAGAGGCCCTCATCTGGGAGATGATGAGGGGCAGCCTGCAGGATTGTCCTTCCTTCCTGACGGGCCCGGGGACACCTGGACTCTGTCCCATCCACCACCCCTCCAGTGCTGCCCACAGTGACCTCCTTTGCTCTTTACTGCATCTTTTTTTTTTTTTTAATGCCTACTTTTCCAGTATGTTCCTTTAGTTCATATTAACCCACCAAACCATTTTATCTTTTTGCAAATCTTCTAGTCTTTATATTTAGTTTTTTCATTAAAACTAATTACTTGAATTTTATTTGGCCATTTAATTTTAGTTTAAACTGACTGATGGAAAGGACGCAGGCCTTGGGGTGAGAGAGTGAGGTTTCAATCTTGGCTCTGTCACTCATGAATCACGTACATTCTGGCTTATTTCATTCTCTCAAACATTTTGTGAGATGGGTCTTCACTAACTGCAGGAGAAACTGCTCAGCCCCACTTGGCCTCTCTGGATCTCACTTTCCCCCTTACAGAAACCTGCCTAGGGTGCTACTAGGGTTAGGTAAAGCACCAGGTTCAGGACTGCGGTAGGTGTTCAGTAGATGGCAGCTGTCACCATAAACACACTTCTAGAAAAGAGTAGCTGAATGAACACCTTGGTTCTATTCATTTCGTTGTTTAGCAAAGAATTCTGGAGCAAATACTGCATGCCCACACACTGTGCTTGGCACGGTTTCTAAACCTTCCACTTAGCATTGCGTGCCTTCTAACATTTTCCTTTAGCTATAGTTATGGATTTGCAGACACGCATCACTGGTTCACCCTCCCTGTTGGGGTCTCAGCTTCCTACTGCACCATGGTAGGGGTGATGAGGGGATGTCTGCCCTTCCTCTCCTGCACCTGCCCTTCCCACCGTCCTTACCCGCTCCTCTCAGCTGCCGCATGCTCCCAGCCCACTGAGCTCCCTTGGCCTGTTGGGCCTCTCTTCCCATGGCCCACACTCACACCATGTCCTCAGGACCCAGTCGGCCCTCTGCCCTCCCAACCTCGGCTTGTCTGGCTCTAAGCTGGGCCTCAGCAAACCCTCTGACTGCAAGGAGTCCCGAGTCATGGCCTGCAAACAGGATGAGGGGCGTGAGACCCAAAGACAGGACACTTCCTGTTCCCTGTCTCCTGTCTGGTGCGTGGGCCACTGGCTTCCTGGGATGGAATTTGTGGGTCCATGTTAGCAGTGTGTGAGTATTCCATATAGAACTGGACTTGGTCTGCCACCAAATTTCTCATTACTGAGATTCCTGACAACTCAAAAAATTACTGCATCTCAGAGATGAAAGTGACCGCAAGCTGCATCTCAGCCAAGAAAAGGAAAATTACCCAAGTTGTTTACTTAATGTTTCAGCCAGGCTGCCTTAAAATGCATTTAAATTTGGGGTGGAATTTCACCCTTTGCCCTTGAAGCATGATGATGCTCACCCCTGCTCTCAGTGGGCAGAGCAGTGACATGTCCTACCTTGTGGGTTCCCAGAGGGAAGGTGACTGCAGCCAACGTCTGGAGGAACTCCGGGGCCCGCCAGGCAGGATCCTGGGGGTAGGTGCTGTGCACAAGGCCAAGGAACTGCAGCACGCTGGCCGGGAAAGTCCGTTCCCAGGTGTCATCTCCAGAGCCTCCTGAGGGCTGAAGGCACACTTCCTGAGAGGTCGTGCATGGGAACGTGACTGGGGGCTGCAGAAGAGCCAAAGGATTTGAAGTCAAGAGCTTTCTGACTTTCGGTCAACAAGACACCTAATTGCAGACACCTAAGTCTATGGATTAGCCCAGGATACTGGTCATCAGTTGGGGAAGGGTTTAATATGTGCAGGAATTGTTACAAGGGCTTCACACACATTCCTCTTCTCCCCTCACAACCACCCTCTACATTTACCCCTATTTCACAGATGGGAAGACAGAGGCGCGCAGAGAGGTTATATAGCTTGCCAAAGGTTACCCGACAGATAAGGGACAAAGCCAGGAATTGAACCCAGGCAATCTGGCTATAATGTGTGTGTGTGTGTGTGTGTGTGTGTGTGTGTGTGTATTATGCTAAGAAAGTACAGATCACACTTTTTGCTCCTTTTAAAAACAAGAATGTATTTCATTTTTATTATATACTCTTTTAGCATGTAATTAGGTGATGATATGCTTTTTTCTTTTAGCCACTTACCTATGACGAATTGCATCAATAGATTTTTTGCATTTTTGCAAAGAGATCACTGAGTCACTCTGTTATTCTTTCAGTGCACGTCCTTATTCTGTTTGTAAATATTTTATTTATGATTTTGAGTGCATATTTATAAATGATAGTGGGCTGCAGTTTTCTTTTTGTTATGTTTGTCAGGTTTTGATATAAATATTATGCTAGCTTTACTGAAAAAAAAAACTGTTCTCCTTTCTTTTTATTCAAGAAGATGTTAAATCCATAATTCTTGTATTGTTTAAGTTGTTCCTATGAAACTCTTGGGTCCCAATTTTTTTTTCATTATTGCTCTGTTTAGGCTCTTAAATGTCTCTTTGACCTTGTTTATGTAATAGATATTTTATTCAGTTTTCACAAATAGTCTCTTTTAACTCATTTAATTTTCTATATGATTATTTCTCTCTTCTTATTCTGTATTTGTAGGGTCATGCTCTCTTTATCCCGAACCCTCCCATTACCTAAGGAGCTGAGGACTTGTGGATTGATTTAAAGAACCAACTTTGGATATATTCTCCAGATTTTTTTTCTGTCTAGTTTTAAGATTTTGATATTTGGCAACTTCATTTTTTTTTTTGTTTTCTAGAATTAATGTGATTGCAGTTTTTAAAGACCTCTTGACTCAAATTTTTTAATGTCCATGTGGTTAAACTTTTTGTTTTTTATTGTTGTTATCCATTTCATTTTGTTTTGTCCTAGTCAGAGCATGTGAACAGTACATTTTCCTCCTTTGGAAAATTTACTCATGGTTCCATTATAGACCTAATGTTCAATGAATTTTGAGGTTGGGTGCCTGAAAAAATGCATATTTGCTGTTTGCAGCATTAAGAGTTTGTTACCTTTCTAACCAGTTAATGTTATTTTTAAAAAGCAAACAAAATGAATAACATGAAAGCATGTAAAATAAAGAATATCTATAGTATGCTGAGAGGAGTAAAAAAAAAAAAAAAGACCAAGCATTTACATTATAATGTCAAACATAAAATCATTATCTGGTATATTACAGATGTGACTCTTAAACTGGATCAAAAGCCAAGACCCAACAGCTGGGGCTGTGAGGACTGGGCTGGGCACTCCTATACAAGATGGCGGGATGTACATTAGATGGAGGAACATGCATGTATAATGTCTAAGGCAACCTTCCTGAGAAGTGGGTCCAAAAGAAAATACATGAAGGACACTTTGACCCACTATCCTACATCCCAGAATTCACACTAAGAAGAATATCAAACTACAGAGAAAGGATATCTGCTAGAGAAAGTTTATTACAGACTTTCTGTAGCAATGAACATTCTTAAAAACAACAAATTTCCATGTACAAATATAGATAATTCCCAACAACATGTTGAGAAAAAGAGGCAAGAGGGGTTTATGCGGCTTAACCCTCTGTAAGACTACGGTATAATCTTAGGTGTCTGGAAGAACATTCCACTAAAGTTCACAGTGGTTATCTCTGCATGGGTGTGTTTCAGATGATTTTTACTTTCTATTTTTCTCTTTTGTTTAAATTGTAAAGGGTAAGCATGCATCATTTTACAGAAGCAATAAGGTTTCCCCACACAGAATCAAGCCTCCAGTCAACGTTTGGGGTCTACAGAATGAAGTCAGAAGTTTTCAGCCTCCATGCAAATTCTTGTTGCTCTGGTTCACAATTACTCCCATTCACAGGCCACAAGGCCTTCACCCCCTCACACTTGCCTTCATGTCAAAAATGACCTCTTCACCTATCTCTAGTGGACCCTGAAGGCCTGAGTTAATGGCTCTCCATGTCATGTATGTAGTTGGTGGGCATCTGTCTTCTCTAACAGGTTTCTACCTCACAGCTCACTCATGTGTGAGGCCCACCTGTCACAGTGGAAGTTAACTCTTTGAGGGAAGAGGTCCCATTCCACCCCTTACCAGCCCCTGAAGCTCCTGACCTAAAGCAGTTGCTCAGAAATGTTCCCCTGACTGAAGGCATTAAATCTCCCAGTGAAGAAACTCAAATATGTAAACAAATGGGAAATAGATGTCTTCTGGCAAGAGTGCGTAAACTCCGCTGGGGACACTTAGGCTGGGTTTTCCACTGAGCACCCAAGTTATCACAAGGAACCCACCTTGCCTTTTCTATCAAGCATTCTGAATAACACTTGCTAATTATCAGCAAGGGAAGTTGCTGGAAAAAGTCAAGGTGACTCTTCCAAACTTGTCTTCCCATCAGAACCTCCTCATGAGATGTGGGGAATGGGCCTCACCTGGTTCATGGTGGCTTTCAGCATTTCCAGAAGCAGCAGGGCACCTTCAGTGCACAACCCAGCCCGGAGGACTTCTTCACTGTGGTGCTTCTGCAGGAGCCACTGGAGCATGGCATCCAGGCTCTCCTGAAAGAGGGGGCAAGGGCTGGAGAGAGACATACGGAGGCACACCAAGGGGACTGGCTTTCCAGCCAGCACATCGTGTTTCCCAGGGGCCCTGAGTGGGAAAGGCAAAACAGCACAGTAGCAGCCTAGGTGGCTAGCCCATGTGGAGAACTTCAGGCCCCTCAGTGGTGCACAAGGGAAATACACACCTCCAAGGAGATGCTGTAGACCGACCAGCAATTTGCATCGAATTTAGTTATTTCATCTGGTTTGAGATCACAATCAACTTCAATGAATTTTTGTAAATGAGATTACAGAGGACATATGAGGAATTCAAAGGCTTTGGGGAAAGTGCCGAGTGTAGCAGAGGGAACATGGGGGTTGACCAGCGGGGTGATCTGACTTTGCCTCTTGAAAAGCTGGGCTTATGCAAGCTATTCAGCCTCTCAGTTTCCTTCTCTGTAAAATGAAAATTACATTCTCTACCCCATGGGATGGTTATAAATATCAAGCGAAATAAAATATGTAAAACATCTATCACGGGTCCTGACATTCAGCAGATGTTTGTTCCCTACGATACATTTTTGGAGAAACAGAAATACAGTGTTTCGGTGAACCTAGCACAGCATATTAAGAACTTTCTTTTGAAGTGTGATCTCTAATATTATTAGCATATATCAAGATTTAGATAGGTCAAATATAAGGATGTGCAAGACAGGTAGATTTTCTAGCCTTCTATTTACAGAGCCATGCCCCTCCCCCAATTTCAACTCAGTGCAATTTAACTCAACTCAATTGAGACTGAGAAAGAATTTCTGAATCTGCTATTTTTCAGGCACCCAGGAAGGTAAGAAGTAGGGTCTGTTCTTGAGGAGCTCAGGGGCTAAGGAGAGAGGAAATCACGTAACTGTGTCAGGGCCATATAAGGGGAAGGTGTGCTAAGGCACACAGAAGGGAATCCCTGTCTAGGGATCTAAGCAGGAGGTGGAATCTGAGCTGAGTGCTGAGGGATGACCCCCTCACCAGGCAGGTGACATGGCAGTAAGAGCTCTTTAAAGGCACAGGGGAGGTAAGCACAAAGCAGCTGGTCTTACTGGAGAGGTGACTCAGGAGGTTCACAGCACAAAGGGCAGGCAAGCAAAGAAGCTGGTCAGGCACCCAATCACAAAGGGTCTTGATGCCAGCTATGGAGTCTGAAGCCGATCCCACAGGGGGGATCATGAAGCCTCAGATGCGGTGCAAATGAATGAGTGGGTGTATGGTGAGAAGGTATACATAGAGAGTGTAGGCTCCTCTTTGGAGAAATTTGGCTAAAGAAGGACAGGAGGATGATAAATAAGACAGCAGTTGGTCAAGAGTGTGAGTCAAGGGGGCAGCTTCTGGTTTTAGGTGGGACACAGTTCATTGTACATATGGTCTATGAGGAAAGAGTCCATAGAAAAGGAGGTGCTGAAATACAGGAGAAAGAAGGCCCAACCACTGGTGAGGTCACTCAGGAAAGAAGCCTGGATCAGCCTGGGAGAGCTACCCTTTGCCAGTGGCAATAGAAAGAGGGTGATGAAGAGGGTCATGGCATAAACAGGTGGTGGAAAGTGGGGTGCCAAGGCAATGCCCCCCTCTGGGGTCCTCCACTCCCAAGGTGAGGTAAGTCATCTGAGCAAAGGGCAGCTTTGGGGCAGAAAGCTTGAGAGGATATATGGTTTACACTAAAATGTAGGGGAATTGAGGGGCATGGCTAAGGTAAAGAGACATGCTTTTTCAGAAGGCATAAACTGAGGATCTAATTCTGTGGTGGCAGCAATTCGCCTCCTCGTGCCACCCCCATCATCATGTGACTTCTCTAGCCATGCCCAGAAGGAGAAAGACTTAAAACACAGACCTGCTGGCAGGGAGGATGAGAGGCAGAGGCCCAGGAGCTCAGGGGATCTGAAAGGCTAACCAAGGGGGTGACACTGTGAGGGAAGGAAGTGGGTCAGAACACAACACGAGTTGGAGGAATGGATGGAGGCAGGGATGGAGAATCTTAGGGAACCGTCTTGGTCACATGGGATCAGAAAACCAGGGGTGTCACTCCCTCCCAGGGACACCCCAAGAACATACTTTGGGTCTATCCATCAGCTCTGTAAGTGGCGTCTGCAGGAAGAAGGTGGACACAATGAGGTAGACTTCTGGAATATGCACATGGTGGCCCAGAAAGTCCTTCAAGACACGGAATCCAGGAAGCAGGCAGGGGCTCTGGTCAGGCGTGGGGGGCTGGCTCTTCAGGTTATCTATTGATCAGGTGGGAGGGGCACAAAATCCAACTGAGAACAATTGCTATTGCTTCTGGTCAATGCAGGGATTGGGCACACAAAGGAATTCCCTGCCACCTACCCATCTCATAGAAATGCCAGATAGAAATATATGTCATACATACATGGGCATAAGAAAGTATTCAACAAGAATACTTTCCTATTCCTGACATACTCATTCATTCCTTCATTTGTTTATTCAAAAACAGATACTTACTTCGTGCCTACCACCTTAAAGGAACTAGGGGAACTTTATACTAAGCAATAGGGACAGAGCATTTCAACAAAATATACAGAACCCCAGACCCTCACCAAGTACTTAGAATGTAGTGGGAGGGAGGGACATTAAGGAATTAAATACCAAAATAAATATATGCTTATGAATTGTGACAAGCACCATAAAGAAAAGTAATTGGGGCAAAGAGAGTATAACAGAGGCACCCTAATTCAGGTGGGACCCTCCTCTCCTGGAGGAAATGGCATTTGAACCGAGACCTGAGAGATGAACCCACACCAGCCAGGAGAGCCTTGCTGGTGTTGTGGGTTGGGGGAAACATTTCAGGAAGACGAAAAGAGCTCAGGAGATTTTGAGGAATGGAAGGAAGCTCCCAGCATCTGGAAAGCAGTGAGGACAAAAGAGGATCCTGACCAGGAAGTAGGAGGGGACTGGGGCTGATCAGGGTCAAGGGTCAAGGTGATCCTACTGCAAGAGCTGTGAAGGCCCCAAGCAGGAAGGAGGCTGGCAGGTCCTCACTCACAGCCCAGGATGAGGTGGCGCCCCACCTCCTGGAAAAGGCCTCACACTCACCTATCACAATGTCCATGCCCTCTGAGCTGCGCTCCACCCAGGATCCTGCACACAGGCCATCTTTAAATTTCCCGCGGAGGGAGGGGCTTGCCAAAAAGTGCAGCAGCAGTTTCAACCCCAACACAGTGGTGGTGGGATGCACGTGGCCCTGCACAAGGAGCAGGAACCAGTCAGGCCCCAGGTTCAGAAACATCTCTTCCTTTGTCCTGCGGGAGTCAATAAATGCAATAAATTATCTCTCAGTCTGTGAGCAAAGAACATGTCCAGAAAATACAAATAATGTCCAGCCTCACTTGTCACCTAGGAGAGGCAAATTAAGGTTAATCTGGATGTTACTTAGCGAAGAACATGTTATATTTTTAAAGAATGGTAAAATAAAATGCTGGCAAAGTTGCTGTTAAATGGCTGAATATGTTTATTAACAGCTGAAGTGTAAGTTGGCTAAACTATTCAAAGCAATTGAAAACTGTATCAACAGATGTACAAATGTGCAGGCCCCATGATAGCCCTATCCACTAGTATTCATACTTACAGAGTCTGACTAGCCACCCATCTAATTATATCAATACAGTCACATAAAACACATAATGGTTAGTTAACTCCCTTTTCAAATCCATGGGTCAAAATTAATCTAAGTGGAATAGTCCAATATTTATGCAACTTAGGTGGAGGAGCAAGATAGCGGAGGAGTAGGAGACCTAAATTTCGTCTGGTCCCAGGAATTCAGCTGGATAGGGATCAAACCATTCTGAACACCTACGAACTCAACAGGAGATCGAAGAAAAGAATAGCAGCAACTCTGTGAACAGAAAAGCGACCACTTTCTGGAAGGTAGGATGTGCAGAGAAGTGAATCAGAGGCGATATTCGGGAGGATAGATGGTAGGGGAGGGGGCCTCCATTGGCCGATTCTGGCAAGTGATAGAGCCGCGGAGCACAAAATCGAACTTTTAGATGTCGGCCCTGCTGTGGGACATTGCTCCAGTGGCTAAGCGGGGGGTAGAACCCTCATGGGACAGTGTGGTCTCAGGACCCTCGGGGTCACAGAAAGACCTGGGGTGCCTGAGTGCAGCAGAGCTCCCAGGTATTGGAGCGGGGAAGCCGGCTGCAGAGATGGAGCCAAGGCGCGGGCTCTCAGCTTGGGGTGGCCATAAACCGTGATCCGTGGCACAGTTGGGCCACTGCTCCTCCAGCAGGGGCCCAACAAGCGGCAGATCCGGGGAGACTCCCCTTCCTCCCCTGGGAGGAGCAGCGCAGGAGCGCACTGCAGGGATCTGCTGGGTTTGGAGACTCCACACTGAGTTGGGTGCCAGAGATAGAAACGCTTGGTCACAGGCCGGGTGAGCACGGAGTGCAGCCGGAGACCAGGGAGATGGGAGTGACTGACTGCTTTTCTCTGGGGGCACACTGAGGAGTGGGGCCCCGAGTTCTCGGCTCCTCCGGGGCGGAGATTGGGAGGCTGCCATTTTCACTCTTGGCCTCCAAAGCTGTACGGAAACCTTGCAGGGAACAAAAGCTCCCGAGAGCAAACCCAAGCAGATTACTTAGCCTGGACTGGCAAGGGCGGGGCAATTCCGCCTCCGGCAAAGACATTTGGGAACCATGGCAACAGGCCCCTCCCCCAGAAGATCAACCCACCAAGACCAAGTTTACCCATCAATGAGAACAGCAGAACTCCAGGAATAGGAGAATACAGCACATAGAATTCATGGCTTTTTCCCCCCCGATTCTTTAGTCTTTCAAAGATAGTTTTTTTAATTTTCTTTTTTTTCTTTTTCTTTTTTTTTTATTTGAATTTTTCTGTCCCTTTTTCAACCAATATCTTATCAATTCCTTTTTTAAAAATCTTTTTTATTTTTCATTTTTAGAGTCATATTTTATCCCTTCATTGTAGTTAACCTTATTTTTGGTATATATATATAAATTGTTCTCGCTTTAAACTTTGGGGATACAGTTTCTTCTAACAGACCAAAATATACCCTAAATCTCTAGTGTATGGCTTTGTTCTAGTCTCCTGCCTGATCACATTCTCTCCTTTTTTTTTTTTTTTAATTTCTCTTCTTTCTTTTTTCAACCAACTTCTTATCTTATCAATTCCTTTTATAAAATCTTTTATAATTTTCATCTTTACAGTCATAGTCCATCCCTTCACCGTATTTACCCTTATTTTTGTACATATATTTTTTGTTTTCTTTAAAATTTTGGGAGGCAGTTTCTTCTAACAGACCAAAATACGGCCAAAATCTAGTGTGTGGCACTGATCTATTCACCAGCCTGATCATATTTGATCATATCCTTTTGTTCTTTTCTTTTTCTTTTTTTTTTCTTTTTTCTTTCTTTCCCTTTCTTTTCCCCCGGTTTTGGGTCTCTTCTGATTTGTTCAGTGTATATTTCTCTGGGTCGTTGTTACCTTGTTAGCATTTTGTTCTCTCATTCATCTATTCTCCTCTGGACAAAATGACAAGATGGAAAAACTCATCTCAAAAAATAGAACAAGAGGCAGTACCAACTGCCAGGGACCTACTCAATATGGACATTAGTAAGATGTCAGAACTAGAGTTCAGAATGACGATTACAAAGATACTAGCTGGGCTTGAAAAAAGCACGGAAGATACTAGAGAAACCCTTTCTGGAGAAATAAAAGAACTAAAATCTAACGAAGTTGAAATCAAAAAGGCTATTAATGAGGTGCAATCAAAAATGGAGGCTCTAACTGCAAGGATAAATGAGGCAGAAGAGAGAATCAGTGAGATAGAAGACCAAATGATGGAGAATAAAGAAGCTGAGAAAAAGAGAGATCAACAACTACTGGATCACAAGAGCAAAATTCGAGAGATAAGTGATACCATAAAACAAAACAATATTAGAATAATTGGGATCCCAGAAGAAGAAGAAAGAGAGAGAGGGGCAGAAGCTATATTGGAGCAAATTATAGCAGAGAACTTCCCTAATTTGGGAAGGAAATAGGCATCAAAATCCAGGAGGCACAGAGAACCCCCCTCAAAATCAATAAAAATAGGTCAACACCCCAACATCTAATAATAAAACTTACGAGTCTCAGAGACAAAGAGAAAATCCTGAAAGCAGCTCAGGACAAGAGGTCTGTAACCTACAATGGTAGAAACATTAGATTGGCACCAGACCTACCCACAGAGACTTGGCAGGCCAGAAAGGACTGGCATGATATATTCAGAGCACTAAATGAGAAAAGTATGCAGCCAAGAATACTATATCCAGCTAGGCTGTCATTGAAAATAGAAGGAGAGATAAAAAGCTTCCAGGACAAACAAAAACTAAAAGAATTTGCAAACACCAAACCAGCCCTACAACAAATATTGAAAGGGGTCCTCTAAGCAAAGAGAGAGCCTAAAAGTTACAAAGACCAGAAAGGAACACAGACAATATACAGTAACAGTCACCTTACAGGCAATACAATGGCACTAAATTCATATCTTTCAATAGTTACCCTGAATGTAAATGGGCTAAATGCCCCAATCAAAAGACACAGGCTATCAGATTGGATAAAAAAACAAGACCCATAGATATGCTGCCTGCAAGAGACTCAGTTTAGACACAAAGACACCTCCAGATTGAAAGTGAGGGGGTGGAAAACCATTTACCATGCTAATGGATGCCAAAAGAAAGCTGGGGTGGCAATCCTTATATCAGACAAATTAGATTTTAAACCAAAGACTATAAGAGATGACGAAGGACACTATATCCTACTTAAAGGGTCTATCCAACAAGAAGATCTAGAAATTGTAAATATCTATGCCCCTAACATGGGAGCAGGCAATTAATAACAAAATCAAAGAAACACATCGACAACAATACAATAATAGTAGGGGACTTTAACACCCCCCTCACTGAAATGGACAGATCATCTAAGCAAAGATCAACAAGGAAATAAAGACTTTAAATGACACAGTGGACCAAATGGACTTCACAGATATATTCAGAACATTCCACCCCAAAGCAACAGAATACAGATTCTTCTCTAGTGCCCATGGAACATTCTCCAGAATAGATCACATCCTAGGTCACAAATCAGGTCTTAATCGGTACCAAAAGACTGGGATCATTCCCTGCATATTTTTGGACCACAATGCTTTGAAACTAGAACTCAATCACAGGAGGAAAATCAGAGAGAACTCAAATACATGGAGGCTAAAGAGCATCCTACTAAAGAATGAATGGGTCAACCAGGAAATTAAAGAAGAATTTAAAAAATTCATGGAAACCAATGAAAATGAAAACACAACTATTCAAAATCTTTGGGATGCAGCAAAGGCGGTCCTAAGAGGAAAGTATATAGCAATACAAGCCTTTCTCAAGAAACAAGAAAGGTCTCAAATACACAACCTAACCCTACACCCAAAGGAGCTGGAGAAAGAAGAGCAAATAAAACCTAAACCCAGCAGGAGAAGAGAAATAATAAAGATCAGAGCAGAAATCAATGAAATAGAAACCAAAAGAATAGCAGAACAGATCAATGAAACTAGGAGCTGGTTCTTTGAAAGAATTAATAAGATTGATAAACCCCTGGCCAGACTTACCAAAAATAAAAGAGAAAGGACCCAAATAAATAAACTCATGAATGAAACAGGAGAGATCACAACCAACACCAAAGAAATACAAACAATTATAAGAACATATTATGAGCAACTATATGCCAGCAAATTAGATAATCTGGAAGAAATGGATGCATTCCTAGAGATGTATCAACTACCAAAACTGAACCTGGAAGAAATAGAAAACCTGAACAGACCCATAACCACTAAGGAAATTGAAGCAGTCATCAAAAATCTCCCAAGAAACAAGAGCCCAGGGCCAGATGGCTTCCCAGGGGAATTCTACCAAACATTTCAAGAAGAATTAATACCTATTCTTCTGAAACTGTTCCAAAAAATAGAAATGGAACGAAAACTTCCAAACTCATTTTATGAGGCCAGCATTACCTTGATCCCAAAACCAGACAAAGACCCCATCAAAAAGGAGAATTACAGACCAATATCCCTGATGAACATGGATGCAAAAATTCTCACCAAATACTAGCCAATAGGATCCAACAGTACATTAAAAGGATTATTCGCCATGACCAAGTGGGATTTATTCCTGGGCTGCAAGGTTGGTTCAACATCCGCAAATCAATCAATGTGATACAATACATTAATAAAAGAAAGAACAAGAACCATATGATCCTCTCAATAGATGCAGAAAAAGCATTTGACAAAGTACAGCATCCTTTCTTGATTAAAACTCTTCAGAGTGTAGGGAAAGAGGGTACATACCTCAATATCATAAAAGCCATCTATGAAAAACCCACAGCGAATATCATTCTCAATGGGGAAAAACTGAGAGCTTTCCCCCTAAGGTCAGGAACACGGCAGAGATGTCCACTATCACCACTGCTATTCAACATAGTACTAGAAGTCCTAGCACAGCAATCAGACAACAAAAAGAAATAAAAGGCATCCAAATCGGCAAAGAAGAAGTCAAACTCTCACTCTTTGCAGATGATATGATACTTTATGTGGAAAACCCAAAAGACTCCACCCCAAAACTGCTAGAACTCATACAGGAATTCAGTCAAGTGGCAGGATATACAATCAATGCACAGAAATCAGTGGCATTCCTATACACCAACAACAAGACAGAAGAAAGAGAAATTAAGGAGTCGATCCCATTTACAATTGCACCCAAAACCATAAGATACCTAGGAATACATCTAACCAAAGAGGCAAAGAATCTGTACTCAGAAAACTATAAAATACTCATGAAAGAAATTGAGGAAGACATAAAGAAATGGAAAAATGTTCCATGCTCATGGATTGGAAGAACAAATATTGTGATGATGTCAATGCTACCTAGAGCAATCTACACTTTTAATGTAATCCCTATCAAAATACCATCCACTTTTTTCAAAGAAATGGAACAAATAATCCTAAAATTTGTGTGGAACCAGAAAAGACCCCGAATAGCCAGAGGAATGTTGAAAAAGAAAAGCAAAACTGGTGGCATCACAATTCCAGACTTCAAGCTCTATTACAAAGCTGTCATCATCAAGACAGTATGGTAGTGGCACAAAAACAGACACATAGATCAATGGAACAGAATAGAGAGCCCAGAAATGGACCCTCAACTCTATGGTCAACTAATCTTTGACAAAGCAGGAAAGAATATCCAATGGAAAAAAAGACAGTCTCTTCAACAAATGGTGTTGGGAAAATTAGACAGCCACATGCAGAAGAATAAAACTGGACCATTTCCTTACACCACACACAAAAATAGACTCAAAATGGATGAAAGACCTAAATGTGAGACAGGAGTCCATCAACATCCTAGAGGAGAACACAGGCAGCAACCTCTTCGACCTCAGCCACAGCAACTTCTTTCTAGAAACATCGCCAAAGGCAAGGGAAGCAAGGGCAAAAATGAACTATTGGGACTTCATCAAGATAAAAAGCTTTTGCACAGCAAAGGAAACAGTCAACAAAACCAAAAGACAACTGACAGAATGAGAGAAGATATTTGCAAATGATATATCAGATAAAGGGCTAGTATCCAAAATCTAGAAAGAACTTATCAAACTCAACACCCAAAGAACAAATGATCCAGTCAAGAAATGGGCAGAAGACATGAACAGACATTTTTCCAAAGAAGACATCCAAATGGCCCACAGACACATGAAAAAGTGCTCAACATCGCTTGGCATCAGGGAAATCCAAATCAAAACCTCAATGAGATACCACCTCACACCAGTGGCTAAAATTAACAAGTCAGGAAATTTCAGATGTTGGTGGGGACGCGGAGAAAGGGGAACCTTCCTACACTGTTGGTGGGAATGCAAGCTGGTGTAGCCACTCTGGAAAACAGTATGGAGGTTCCTCAAAATTTGAAAATAGAGCTACCATACGACCCAGCAATTGCACTACTGGGTATTTACCCCAAAGATACAAATGTAGTGATCCCAAGAGGTATGTGCACCCCGATGTTTAGAGCAGCAATGTCCACAATAGCCAAACTATGGAAAGAGCCAAGATATCCATCAACAGATGAATGGATAAAGAAGATCTGGTATATATATACAATGGAATATTATGCAGCCAATCATAAAAAAAAAAAAAAAAATCTTGTCATTTGCAACAACATGGATGGAACTAGAGGCTATCATGCTAAGTGAAATAGGTCAATCACAGAAAGACATGTATCATATGATCTCACTGATATGAGGAATTCTTAATCTCAGGAAACAAACTGAAGGTTGCTGGAGTGGTGGGGGGGTGGGAGGGATGGGGTGGCTGGGTGATGGACACTGGGGAGGGTATGTGCTATGGTGAGCACTGTGAATTGTGTAAGACTGATGAATCACAGACCTGTACCTCTGAAACAAATAATACATTATATGTTAAAAACAAAAAAAAGATAGTAGGAAGGGAAAAATGAAGTGGGGGAAATCAGAGGGGGAGACAAACCATGAGAGACTATGGTCTCTGAGAAACAAACGGAGGGTTCTAAAAGGGAGGGGGTGGGGGGATGGGTTAGCCTGGTGATGGGTATTAAAGAGGGCACGTATTGAATGGAGCACTGGGTGTTATATGCAAACAATGAATCATGGAACACCATATCAAAAAAATTAATTAAAAAATATTTATGCAATTTTATCAGTTTAGGCAAAATACATGTTTAACTGTCACTTTCAAAAATTAATTTAAAAATGATGAGTTTGGAGAATACAAACTTGCTAGAAGGGACTGGAGGACAGGGAGGTGGGCAACCAAACCTCAGGGTTAATGGCTCAGCAAAGGACTCTGCCTCCTGGGAGCCAGAGAAGGGCCCATCTTTGCTGGACAGTGTTCTCAGTGCCAGCTGCCAGACTAAGGAGTGAGGCTGTGGCCACTGGGCTAGGAGTCAAGAAACTGTCCTCTCTTCTATCCCTGCCTCTTTTGACTAACTTGATGACTTTGGCAGGGCTCTTGTTGAGCTCTGGTCATTTTTCTTGATGTTGATGGTGGTGGTGATGATGATCGTGGTAATGATGATGATAATGATGGTGATGGTAATAATATGATGACGGTGGTAGTGATGATGGTAATGATGGTGATGGTGATGATGATAATGATGGTGATGGCGATGATGGTGGTGGTGATAATGATGGTGATGGTGATGATGATGATGGTGGTAGTGATGATGATAATGATGGTGATGGTGATGGTGGTGGTGGTGATTATGATGATGACGATGATGGCAGTGATGGTGAGATAATGATGATGATAGCAGTTAGCTTATGGAGTACTTATAGTATCCCAGACACTGTGCTTAGGGCTACCCACATATTAACTTCCATCTTTAGCAGGTACTAATTTTATCCTCAGATAGAAAAGCAGAAGGCATAGAAGGCTTAACTAACCTCCCCAAGTCTCTGGAAGCAGAGCTGGGCTTTGAACCCAGGAGGTCCAGAGATCAGAGCCCCAGTGCTTAAGCACTACACTATATTATCATTCAAAAAGATGAAAAAGGAAAGAGTTGGACTAGCTCATCTCCAGGGCATCTTCCAGTTCTACCATGCTTAGATTCTAGGAATGCAGACTTTTATTTTTTTTTTAAAGATTTTATTTATTTATTTGACAGAGAGAGAGACAGAGAGAGAGCACAAGTAGGCAGAGTGACAGGCAGAGGGAGAGGGAGAAACAGGCTCTCTGCTGAGCAGGGAGCCGGATGTGGGGCTCGATCCCAAGACCCCAGGATCATGACCTGAGCCGAAAGCAGCCGCTTAACGGACTGAGCCACCCAGGTGCCCCTAGGAATGCAGACTTTTAAAGCACTACTTGCAAGGCTGTTTTACTGAAGGGTGACTCCCTACCCCATTCCTCTGTCCCCCAACATACATACACACGAAAATGGCAACTCAGCAGGAGCAAGTATCTAGACTGACTTCCTCAGCACTGCATTCTCAGAGTGAGGAACAGTGTCTGGCACACAGTAGTTGCTCAAGAAATAGTTGTTGAACAAATGACTCCGGAGTTGGACATAAAGCAAGCAGTCAAGGGGAGAGCATTAATGCAATTTTGGGGTTACACATTGTTTTAAAGTTAATTGAAGGCAGATACTTCTTTTTCCAACTTGGAAAAATAACTAAAAAACTGACAGTAAATAGCAGAAGAATTTGGCAAGCCTTTTCCTTGATAGATGTTATTTAGGCTAACCATTTCTCCATTCTATTGTCTGCCAAGTACAGGACATCAAAATCAGTAATTGTCACAAATGCCAAAACAATAACAATTACACTATAGCAGTGGTGACAAAAGGAGCTTATTGTAATTATACCAAATCTGTTCTGAGTTACTCATGCCCATTGCACATCTGCATCAGAATATTTTAGGGCAAGGTCTGCATTATTGGGTGGAGAGAGTATAATTTTCTTTCTGACTGGTGCAGGAAACACACTGCAGAAAACCGACTCGGAGATGCTAAACTTTTCATTAAGAAAAGGTTTTAATACTGCACCCTGTATGAGGCAACCTCATGCCAAATCGTTCTTCCTGGAGCTACTTACTCAGAGGACAGATGAAGTTGGGAGGAAGATATTACACTGAACAGCATCTCCAGCAACTGGTTTCTGAGCCAGACTGTCTTTCCAGATGTTTGGCTTCCAGCTACAAAAAAGGGAAATTCAGATTTGAGAGAAAACGGATGTAAAGAGACATAATATTTGCTGCAGTAAGCAATCGTATTCACCAAATGCTTAGTTCACTCAGGAATTTAGGCATGGATGAGACTCAAAATTTTGGCATTTGAGTCTAGACTTCTATGCAATGCTTAAAAAGAATTTCAGGAAATGTTCCTAAAGTTCCCTTTAACTGGAGATTTTTTTGATGCTTCCCAGCAACCCCCCCAAAAAAAATCCTAAAAATAAGGTCATATTTATCTTCCAGTAGAAGAATGTTTTTTTCCATTATCATAGGCTGCAACATTTCTTGACCACCTACTACATACTGGGAATTATGGGAGACGCTGGGAACAGAGTGGTGGAGACTTTTAGTACTCGATCTTAATTCCTGTTCTCAATGTGCTTCCAGGCTAGGCCTTCAGCATGCCGATGTCACACTAAAAACGGAGCTTGAATTTCAGAGTTCAGAATGAAGTCCATACAAGAAGGAGGGGTGACTAAATAAGCTTACTTTTGTCCCATTATCCATTCATTCATTCATTCCCTTGGTTAGCCGGTTATTTTACAACCAATTCAGGGCACACAAACCATGCTGCAGAAATAGGACTGATGAGGCAGCTTGGAGAAGTGGGGTCAGATTTCTCTCTACTTGGATTCTGGCCCCAAAGGTCTTAATCTCTCTGAGACTCTGTTTCCTTGTCTGCAAAATGGGAATAGTAATTCCTACTATTCAGGTTTGACCTAAGGATGAGAAATTTTTCTAGTTTGAGTAACTGTCCAATAGAATCTTTTGCAATAAAAAGAATGTTTTATATCTCCCCTGTCTGATGCAGTAACCACTAGCCTCATGTGATTCGTGAGTACTTGGAATGTCACTAGTGTGACTGAGGAATTGAACTTTTAATTGTATTTAACTTCTATCAATTAAAATTTAAATTTAAGTGGCCACAGGTAACTAGAGGCTCCCATCAGATCTGGAGGGCCCAGGACAAAGTGGTCAGTAATGGTTCCCTTCACACCTGCCCTAGCAGAAGGAACATGACAGAGCTCTTGTTCTGCACCCGGATGGGAGGAGAGAAACTCAAAGAAACAAATCACAAACCTGTGCATTAGAGTAAGCCCAAGGGTTTTAGAAGCAGAGGAGGTGACTTAACTGGCTTGGTGGGACTGGGGAGGCATTTCTGCCTCCAGTGGGTGAAGCACGGAGTGGGGTGGGACCGGGGAGGCATTTCTGTCAAGGGAACAGCACATGCAAAGCATGGCTGGAGGGCAGAGCATCACACACTAGGATGTGCAGGTGCTTCAGAGTGCTGAAGTTGGGGCTCATCAGGGGAGCAAGGGTAGGAGAGATTCAACCAGGAAGGTAGGCAGGAACTAGATCATGAAGGATTCCACCTATTGCCCTATAGGGAACTGAGTTTTATCCTGGAGGTCTTGGAAGCCATTCCAGGTTGTGAAGGAAGAATATACAATTTGATTTGATTGCAACCCTACTCATAAAAACTATGACTTCACAAGCCAGTACTTGGGAACAACTGCTCAGTTGTGGGTACCTTCCCCTTCCTTTGCCTCAGCCCTTCCCTCTACCAAATGGCCCCATGACAGGTGGCTCTCAGGGGTTCCATAAGGCTCATCCTGCTGCCTTCAGACTGGTGTCAGAAAGGTCTTCTCACCAGGCACTGAGGAGTCCAGGTCCCCATCCACGCAGATCTGCCTCTCGTTCACTGAAGAAGGCTTGAGGGTGTACACAACAAACAGCCCAATTCTTAATGTAGAGAGAAAAGGATACATTCAGTGGTGGGCTCAACCCATGTTTGCTCAACACATATAAAGGTTTTGTACATAGATCCACCCAAATCAGCTTCAAGGGAGGGTTTGAGACGAATCATGTTATTCTGTGATCAATGCAATGTTTCCAGAGACTTCTAAAATCTGGCCGGATTCATCAGAGCAGTTAGCTCTGGCTCTGCCAGATCAACAGAACAGATATCAATGAGGATGGAACAGGCTAAATACCATGCCACCTGGGACCCTCCTTTGGGAAATTGGCAAAAAGCAGACCTGTTGAGTCAATGGCTGATGAGGATGACTGTGCTCATGGAAATTCTCGAATTCTTGGCCTAATAAGTGTGTCTGAGCACCAGGGAGCAGTGAGCACATAGCCCTGCTGGGGGTCTAACAGACCCACCCCTTTTCTCAACTCTCCACCCTGAACAGAACCTCTAGAAGGTTCCAAGGAAATGGAATCTGTCACTGCATTGAAGGGTAATGTTGCTGGGTTGAGTGTGGTCAGGAGAGAACTGGGGCCTATATTCGCTTGTGAAATAGTCCCAAGGCTCTGCCCATCCCCCTGGGAAGCCTGGCACAGTACCTGAGCAAGTCCTGGATGCTGAAGTGGCCCCTCAGCTGACAGCCCAGGATGGTAATGATGGTGGGGATCTTGGAGAAGGTGAGGCCCGGCTCATTGAAAAGGAAGACGAGCTTGGGTATAAGCTGTGCCTGGTGAGCAACTTCAGCATTCCGGGGTCCTTCCCTGTGAGCCCAGGAGAGAGGCAGTAAAAGCTTTTACTGGAATGAACCAAATTTGCTGTGTTTCTGCTAAAAAGGTTTCCTAGGCTGGGCTTGCTCTGTGGCCCTCTGACACCAATGCTCTCTTGGCAACTCATCAAAATACTGTCAGACACCCATTGAATATGTGTCTGCCAAGTGCCAGAGTTGCTCAGGGATGAGCCTCCCATGCCCTTCCACCCCCGGAAACTGCCTTCAAAGACAACCCCCAGTTATTGACTTTTAAATTCTAAGCCTCGGGGAAAACTAATGCCAGTCTCAGAAAACTCAGAACAAAGACAGCAGACTCGTGTGTGACCGCGGAACACTTCCCAACAGCCAGGAGCGCAGGGCCCTTGGTGAGTCTGTCTGGGTGTGTGCTCTTCCTGCCTGCCCCAAACCACAAAGTGGATGAACACGCCACTGAGAGTCAAAGGGGAAAAAGACAGAATTCAAGCATCCACATCCTCCTTCTTAGGATAATCACAAATTCAATTTCCAGTAAATTCTCCCCCCGCCCAAAGAAAACAGCTCCCAGGATAAGTGTCCATATTTTAGAAACAAACACAGAAAGAAAGTGGGAAAGAAAAAAAGGAAGATGAAGGAGGGTGAATTGGGGTGGATTGCTCCTTCTTGAGCTGTCCTGTCAGTACTAATAGGATAAATTCTGCCAAACTCCACATTCCTGATAGACACAGAGGCAGAACCAGCCCAGTTCTGTGTGTGGTTTGTATTCATCAGCCTAACAGGGAAGGTGTGCGTTCATCCACCTACAAGCTCCCAATGTGTTTTGTGCTCTTATCACAGAACTAAGAGGCCTGCTTGTCTGTATTCCTTCTCTACAGGACTGTCCTTTTCTTCTTGAACTTCTAGCACTAAGAACTGAGTATGAAATGGAATGGGTTTGTAATAGACACCCAGTGAGTGACTGAGTGAAAAGATGTTCACAAATATATCCAAAAACATCAAAGGTGCTAATGATAAGTTGAAACAGCCCTCCATGAGGAGGCAGGTGGATGTGGGGGTGACCAGCCTGACAGGTGAGGAAGGAGATGGGTTGCTATGGTGGCTTTCCTGCCTCCCTTCTCCCTTATTCTGATCCCAGTCCCTGGTTTTCTTTGGGGGCCTACCACGTTCTAACTCCCCTCCACCCTTTCCAGAAGTGAAGTCATGCCACATGACCCAAGATGGCCCAGTGAGACTCCATCCTATTGCTGAGACTAAGGAGGAAAAAAGAAGCCCTCTGTGTTGCCTGTGCTGGCCGAGGATATTCACTGAGGAGCTGCGCGGAGGCCATCGTGCCGTCTGCCCACATGAAGCCAGCACAGAAGAAAGCATGGACAAGATGGGTGACAGGTCTAAGACGGAGCAGTATGAGCGTCACCCAGCCACGTGGGAAAATATGCCCCATTCCAATGTATGAGCCAATAAAATCCCCTTTCTCAACCTTCCTTTTGCCCTCCCTCCTCCCTTCCTTTTTTCCTCTCTTCCTTCCTTCCCTAAGTTGGTTTAAATTGTATTTCTACCACTTGCAACCAAAAGAGCCTTGAACAATTTAAAAAGTGACTTGGAGAAGTCACTTAGAGGGAAAGTGGGTTGAGGGTCAAATGGGACATACAGAAGTGTTTTCGTTTGCTGAGCCCCGAGAGGGTGCTAGCTGCAGATCTGGAGAGTCCCCTCCTGGGGCCCAAATCCACCAGGGGAGAGACTTGCCCCACATACGTGAGCCACTGGGAAGGACACTGCCTCACACTGAATGTGCCCCCCCAAAATTCATACGTTAAAACCTAACCGTCAGTGCGACAATATTTGGAGGTGTGGTCTTTGGGAGGTAAACAGGTCATGAGAATGGGGCCCTCGTGATGGGATTAGTGCCTTTATAAAAGAGATGCCAGCGAGCCCTCACCCCTCCCACCAGGTGACATTATAGGGAGAAGACTGCTCGTAACCAGGAAGCGGGACCCTCACCAGACACCGAATCTGCCAGGGCCTTGATGTTAGACTTCCAGCCCCTAGAACTGTAAGAAATAAACTTCTGCTGTTTATATGCCACCCCATCTATCATATTTTGTTACAGCAGCCCACATGGACTGAGACAGACGTGCTGCCACCTGGGAACTCAGTGCTCTGGAAATGGGAGAAGGCCGTGGTTGCGGAGCCACTTCCTGTCCCACCCCCTCGGTTCCCCTTCTTGGTATGAAGCCATTAGTTCTAGCCCCCACCCTGCCAAAGCCTGGCCTACCTTGGTGATCGAAGGATTTCCGCAAGGTGGGAAAAGAGGGAGTGCTCCAGGTTGTCCGCAGTATTCATCCAGAGCTGGAGACAAGCACAGAGTGAAACCAGGATGTGTGTGAAGAAGGGACTCCATGCAGTGTGAGCAGGTACAGGGTTGAGCACACTCTCCTTACGCTTGAAGTCACTAACACCATTTAGCAGCTCAGGAATCAGACCAGCTCTCCCAACACCTAGAACTTAGAGGCTGCCTTTCCCGGGGGAAAGCTCAGACACCATTTCTCTCTTCCCCATCTCTGCTGCTGCCCAGGGCTTCAGTGGGAGTCTAGATTGGAACCAAGGACACCTGCCGTGACCTGTGTCTGGCCCTCAGCCCTGGAGCCCCTGTAACCACACACCAAATGCAGCTCATCCTCACTGGAGCCTGGAAGGCAAGTGCCAGTCTTCCCAAGCGAGAGATGAGGAAACAGGCTGAGACAGACCAGTTGAGGGACAGGTCCCACTCACCACCAGCAAGCGGTAGGACTGGAATGAGAAGATGAGTCTTGCCTGTCTGGTTTGATGCTACCGCGAGCATGCACCCAACTTGTGCACACATCACTTTCTTCAGTCCCCTCCTCCGTGAGACCTGCAGCGCAGCCCCCTCCCCTCCCGCACGGCCGCACTGCGAGCTGCACACTGAAGGGAACGCACTCAGATTCCAAGAGTGAACTTTATCACTCAGGTTGTTTTCATTCACAGTAAACAAAATGCAGCTGCTAACCGTCCTGCTGGGGCAAAGTGGATGGCGTGCCTTCAGGTCTCCTGTCTGTTCCCCTTTAGAGAACTCTACTGTTTCTTATTTCCAAATACTGACATTTCCTAGGGCCCAGAATGGAGAAGGTTTGATGTGGGATTGTAAGAGTGCATTCACGGAGCAGCTAAAAGAGCTCACACTTATACAAATGAGACCATTTTCTAGAGGCAAGAAGTGCCCTGCAAAGTCCTAAAACGGTATCATTATCCGCATGTAGTAGCTAAGAAGAGTGACACTCAGAGAGACTCAGAAACTTGCCTGGCGCCCCACGGTTTCTAATTGGCAGAGCCCGGCTTCAAAGCCTGGTCTGCCTGACCATCGAGTCCATCCTCTTGTCTCCTCACTGTGCTCCCACAGGCATCTCCTGCAGACAATGACCCATAGGGTCAATAATCGACCTCACTTGAATCAAGCAGGTGACCGTGGCCCCATCCTCTTACTTCAGAGTGAAAGCAAAGGAGCCTCAAAGGACTCAAGTTTCTGAGGAGGCCCATGAAGGTAGAGACCACCCCTCTGACTAGTCCCCACACATGCCACATAGAGAGCACTTAATAAGGACCCATCAAGTTTTTTAAAAGAGTGAATGCAAAGTAAATCAAGGTAAAATAAGTGGATAAGTGGACTGCTCTTAAGCCAGAAGCACACTGACCGATTTCCAGCTCCTGTCTGCACAGCCGCTGCCTGGCGTACACAGAAGAGGGCAGCTGCCATTTGGGAGAGCTGGTGTGGGCTGATGTGGCCCCAGTAGGGATGGGGGTAGGTAGGCACGGCACCCCAACATGCAAGTGTGTAGGAGTCCAAGAGCCTGCACACTTGGAACGTTCATTCATGAAGTCAGACATTGAGCAAATGCTTTGCCCGACTCAGTGCCGGGAGAACTGAGATAGTAAGATTGGACCAAGCAATCTTGTGTGCCCCTGAGCCCTTACCTTTCCCACAGAAGCATATTCCTGTTTCCTTTCCAGAGCACTAGAACAATAAAAAGCTGCCACACACATTGGAGGCTGCCTAGCTCTTTAGAAATTACATAATACCAAGTATGTGAATTTTGGGAAACATGGATAATTGAATCTTTTGGTTATTATCCTGTGTCACATAACCTCTGTACTGAGAACTGCATTGAGATGTCTGGATTAGATTTCTTTAAATATCAAATGGATAATACGTCAGATTTTGCCCTCTCCCCACCTCTGGAACCACCTCACTCTCAGAATGGGCTGGCCTATCCCTTCTTCAAGGAACCCAAAGCCTCAACCTCCTGCCTTTCCCCTGCTTCTCAACTTCCTGTCTCTCCCCTGCTTCTCAACCTCCTGCCTTTCCCCTGCTTCTCAACTTCCTGTCTCTCCCCTGCTTCTCAATTTCCTGTCTCTCCCTACTTCTCAACTTCCTATCTCTCTCTGCTTCTCAACCTCCTGCCCCTCCCCTGCTTCTCAGCTTCCTGTCTCCCTCTTCCCTTTAAACTGTCTGTCCCAATCATCATGCATGGAACCCACCCTTTTTCTTGTAACCCACTCTTTTATCTCTAAACTTTCCCTCTCAATAGTGGGAAGGACTTGACCCATCAATAGTGATTTTCCCACTGGTATTTTTAACCATCCTTTTCTACTGCTTTCTCCTCCTCAACCTAAAACCAGACTCACGTCCCTTAAGTCTTGAAACTTCCTCCCTTCTATTTTCTTCTCTTTTTTTCTTCTTCAAAAGCCCACTGACTGTCTTGACTCCATCCTCCTCCCTCCACCTCACTTCTGACCCCATTACTTATGTTTTCCTAGGCCTGTCAGTGACCTTCAGTTGACCTCCAAGTGACTTCCAAATTTTACACAGTCCTACAAATTACAAAATCTACAACTTAACACATCCTTGCCCTTACTTTACTTGATAGAGGCAGACATTTGGAAAAGTTCTCTTCTTTTTGAAATTTTGTCCTCCTAATCTTTAAATTTTATTTCATTTCCTTTTGTTTTCCTTTTTTTTTTTTTTTTTTTTTAGCTTCTGGTTTTTATGGGTTGCTTGTTTTCTTAACTCCAGCTTTAAAAGCACCAGCTTACCTAAAAGTTTACTCAGGGAGGGGTGGGGTGGTACCCATGGTCATTCCAGGAGCAGGCAGCAGGAGGGTGGTGGGTTCCTCCACGGGTAATTTCTGGGCCAGGCTGCTGGTGGACATGCTTTGGAGCCAAGCTGCCTGAACTCAGCCACAGCATTTTGGAAGGTACAGGTATGCAGCCAAGGCATGCTGTCCTGTTTATCAGTGTAGTGAGGTCATTTATGCATGTCTCCTTTCCTCTAGTGCACTAGGAGCCTATATTCCACACCTGGCTGGCTTCCTGCATAACCCTCTCATCCATATCTTCAGACCCAGATCCAGGGCCTGGTTCAATTAGCTAATATTTTATTTAGGATTTTTGGAGCTGTATTTATGAATAAGATTGGCCTGTACTTTTTCATTTCCCATAGTGTCCTTTTTTGGTTCTGCAATCAAGGTTGGCTCATAAAATAAGCTGGGAGTGCTCTCTTTCCAGTTGCCTGGAAGAGTTGATAAGGCTGGAATGGCCCATTTCCTGACTGCAGAACTTCCCTACAGACACCCTGGGCCTGGACTTGCCTTATGGATGTTGTTTGTAAGATTTTAAACCTGTGATTCTGTTATTTGATGGTTATGGGACCATTTGAGTTTTTATTTCTTTTTGAGTGAATTTTGGAAACAAATTTTCTTGGAGATTGTTCAAATGAGCTAAGTGTTCACATTTATTGGCACCAAGTTGCTGATCCTATTTTCTTGTTGCCTTTCTAATTGCTCATTCCTCTGTGGTTATTCTTCCCTTTCCTTCCTAATATTATTTAGTTGTGCCTCCTGTTTGTTTTTCTTCCCCCCTTAGCCAATCTCAACAGGTCTGTCTGTGTTATGAGAACTAGTTATTGGCTTTGGTGATCCTTTCTACGTTTGTTTCTTTCCTACTTAAGTAATGTTCTCATCTCTTTTTCCTTCCTTCTTTCTCTGAATTTTGTTTTTGTTTGTTTTTTTCTTTGGGGTTTTGTGTTTCCATTTTTGTTTGTTCATTCTAACTTCTTGATCTAAAAGTTCTGTTCATTAATTTTAAATGTTCTTTTCTCTAATATATATACACTGATGCCTATAAATTTTCCTCTAAATCTAGCTTTCACCAGCACCCCCCCCCCACAGTGCTTTGTTATATGCAGTGTTATACAGTGTGTTCCTTTCATTCAGTTCTAAATCACTTCTAATTCGAATGATGAGCTTCATTAATCCTCTTTATCCCACTGTCTTTGCCAAAATTCAGGCTTCAAAATCTTCTATCTGGATTTCTGTAGCAATCTCACAACCCACTCTCCCTTGCCTTGGGCTCCTGCCACCAGGGTAATAGGCCTAAAATAAAATTCTAACATGTCATTCTTTTGTTAACATCCTTAGGTATCAGGAGCTTCGCAAAACTTAGCAATAATCTAAAACTTATCTATAAAGCCTTTAACCTAGTAATTCAACTTTGATCATTTATTCAAAGGAAATAGTTTTTAAAGCAGGGGAAATGTATGCACAAAACAACAAAATAACATTTATTCAAAACAACAATATAGGGGGAAAATCTAAGACTTTGACAATAGGAGAATGGTGAAGAAACCAGGAACTTGCTCTAAGGCAGATATTATTCTGATTCAGAACAAATCTTGTAAAAGTCCATAAAAAATGCTTTTAAATGTGAAGTTCAGATCTTTAACAAGCATTATTGGTGAGGGTCATTGAAGGAGTAGTGATGGAGAGTTGAAGAGTGTTGCTTGCTGGGAGCCTATGAGATTAAGAAAGGGCAGGATGTGATGGAGGGGACCTTGAATTCTTGACTGGACGGGTCTCACGAATGCACTTTGGGACTAACAGTGACCTGGTGTGCAGCAGTGGAGCACAGGTCATAAGGGCTTTCCTAGCACTCATGTGTTTCTAGTTTTAAATACCTCCCTCCTTTATTCCCTGGCCCCTTGCATGTTTCTCATCTTCCTTTCTCAAGCCCTTTTCCTCCCCATTTTGCCTTTCCATGGACCAGGGCTGTGTCTTTGCCACTGTCTGGTTCTTAGAGCCCCAGACTTTGGGAGATGAGCTCTAGGGGGGGTTTCTCCCTATCTCTCCATCTTGTAATGAGACATGGTATTTACTCTTAACGCAGGAGCATTTGGAACTGGAGTTCTGAGGAGAGAGTAAGGGTTGTGCTAGCGACTTGCTTGGCTGATGGTTTCTCCTCCAAAGGCATAGGCTCCAGAGCTTCCTAACATAGTCAGATGTGAGGAGCAGACAAGTGTCTTTTCCCTTTCATTCAAAGTATTTTAACCAAAAAAGAAAAAAGAGGAGTCCATAATAAATATTTTTAATGTCTGTTATGTGAGAAAAGGCAGGACTTAAAATATATCTACACTATGATCATGACTATGATATAAAAATATATGTATATTATGCATAGAAAGTACCAAAAAGCAATGCCTTAAAAGTTGACAATGGTCAACTTTTCTGTAATTTTAAATACTTAAAATTTAAATATTCTATACTAAGCATGTAGCATTTTTTAAGTTAAGAAAATCCACTTTTTAAATCCTTCCAAGGACTGCAGCAGGAACTGGCTAAAGCGCACATCCTGTCATGCAGCCTAGCATCTCCCACCTGTCTCAACTCCCTCCCCAGCCAGCCTCACCTCTCCCTGCCACAGACAGCCCTGCAGGCACCCTCCAAGCCACTTGCTCTCACATCCCCATGGTTGTTCCCATCCCTCCTGTGTGCAAATAGCGTACACTCCACCTGGAATGTTCCCCCACTGAATGCATTCTGCCCAACTCAGCCCCAGAGTCCTGATCTGCAAATCTGAAAGGACTGTGCTCTCACCCCACTCCCCTGATGCCCTGTGCCTGTCTCGCCGTGATGTCTAGCACATTGTAGTGTCACTTGGTCATGTCCTGGGCCCAGGCAGCTGTGTCGAGAGGCTGGATCCTGGTTATCAGCATGTCTCCAGGACATGGCCCGTGCCTGACCCCATGGGTACTCTGGAAATGGTGCTTTGTGACTAGAGCAACCCACCCAAAGTTCTGTGCAGTACCCCCCACTTAGGCTCAGGCCTGCCCTCAGGGTCTCTCAGTCAGCACTTTCAAGGAGTATTTGTCAACAGCAAAGCACCATCTAAAGGAATTGGGGTATATGTATTTTTAAGCCCATATATATATAACTGTACCCTACAGTTTTAGAATCCGTTCCCAGATACTATCTGGTTTGACCCCCCAGCCTGTGAGGGAGAGGTGATGTTTCCCATTTCACACACGAGAAGACTAGAACTCAGAGAAATCAAGAGACTTGCCCAAGGCCACACAGCCCATTGATGGTCTCTTATTAATTACAAACCCAGGCCTCTGGGCTCCAAAGCCTTTGAGGCTTTCCCTCTCACTACCCTCATGATTACTGAGGAAGCTGGCCTGCTGAGTTTAGAGGAAGCTCCAGATGTTCTTTACCATCACACACACCCACTCCTTCAGGGCTAATGTCCAGTCTCCAGTTTACCTCAAAATTGCAGAGGATGTGTTGAAAGACGCCAACGTTGGTGACAGCAGATGACCCGAAGCCTAGTTCTGCAGTGCCAGCAATCGAGAGGATGAGCTGAAAAATTCGATGGTTTAGGAGAGAGGTCTTTTTCCTCAGGAGAAAAGCCATTATCTGAAAAAGTTAAAACACAAAGCAATTTCCTGGTGAATGCATCATTAGAACTCTTTCTCCTTCACCTGCTTGTGCCCACCAGCACCTGTCGTCAGCCCAGCCTGCAAGCCCTCTGCTCTCGGTGCTACCTCCTTCATTCCCATATTCTCAGTGGAAAAACACATACCAACTTCTGTGGCTGCTTCCCACCAGTGTCCACTTTTCTGTACTTGTGTACTTGTGTGACTTGACCTCTCACTAGGGTCCCCCTGTTTCTTCCTGAAAATCTCCCCCTGTGTTTCCAGAATGCCACTCTCTCTTGGTTTCCTCCTACATTTCTTTTTTTTTTTTTTTAGTTTCAGAGGTAGAGTTTAGTGATTCATCAGTTGCATATAACACCCAGTGCTCATTACATCAAGTGCCCTCCTTAATGCCCATCACCCAGTTACCCCATCCCCCCTACCTTGCCTCCAGTAGCCCTCAGTTTGTTTCCTAGAGTTAAGAGTCTCTTATGGGGGCACCTGGGTGGCTCAGTCGGTTAAGCGGCTGCCTTCAGCTCAGGTCATGATCCCAGGGTCCTGGCATCGAGCCCCACGTCTGGCTCCCTGCTCAGCGGGGAGCCTGCTTCTCCCTCTCCCTCTGCCTGCCACTCGGTCTACTTGTGCTTTCTCTCTATCTCTCTGTCAACTAAATAAATAAAATCTTAAAAAAAGAGTCTCTTATGGTTTGCCTCCCTCTCAATTTTCATCTTATTTTATTTTTCCTTCCCTTCCCCTATATTCATCTGTTTCTTAAATTCCACATATGAGTGAAATCATATGATATTTGTATTCCCCTTATTGACCTATTTTGCATAGCAAAATACTCTCTAACTTCATCCATGTCATTGTACATGGCAAGATCTCATTCTTTTTGATGCCTGAGTAATATTCCATTTAAAAAAATACACAGACACACCACATCTTCTTTCTCCATTCATCTGTTAATGGACATCTGAGCTCTTTCCATATTTTGGCTATTGTGGACACTGCTGCTATAAACATTGGGATGCATGTGCCCCTTTGAATCATTATGTTTGTCAACCTGTTTGCAGTATGTCAAAGCTGTAATCATCAAGACAGTATGGTACTGGTATAGAAACAGACGCATAGGTCAATGGAACAGAATAGAGAACCCAGAAATGGACCATCAACTCTATGGTCAACTAATCTCTGACAAAGATGGAAGGATAGCCAATAGAAAAAAGACAGTCTCTTCAACAAATGATGTTGAGAAAATTGGACAGCCACATGCAGAAGAATGAAAATGGACCATTTTCTCACACCATACACAAAAATAAACTCAAAATGGATGAAAGACCTCAATGTGAGACAGGAGTCCATCAGAATCCTAGAGGAGAACACAAGCAGCAACCTCTTTGACCTCGGCCACAGCAACTTCTTGCTAGACATGTTTCCAAAGGCAAGGGAAACAAAGGCAAAAATGAACTACTGGAACTTCATCAAGATAAAAAGCTTTTGCACAGCAAAGGAAACAGTTGACAAAACTAAGAGACAGCCTACAGAATGAGAGAAGATATTTACAAATGTCTTATCTGATAAAGGGCTAGTATCCAAAACCTATAAAGAACTTATCAAACTCAACACCCAAAAAACAAAAAAATCCAGTCAAGAAATGGGCAGAAAACATGAACAGGCATTTCTCCAAAGAAGACATCCAAATGGCCAAAAGACACATGAAAAAATGCTCCACATCACTCGGCATCAGGGAAATACAAATCAAAACCACAATGAGATACCACCTCACACCAGTCAGAATGGCTAAAACTAACAAGCCAGGAACAACAGATGATGGCGAGGATGTGGAGAAAGGGGAACCCTCTTACACTGTTGGTGGGAATGCAAGCTGGTACAGCCACTCTGGAAAACAGTATGGAGGTTTCTCAAAAAGTTGAAGATAGAGCTACCATACGACCCAGCAATTGCACTACTAGGTATTTATCCTCCTACATTTCTTTGTGCTCTTTCTCATTCCCCTTTACCAAATTCTGCATTCATAACCATCCCATAAATGTTGCTGTGTCACCAGGAAGCCACCACATCCCCATGAGCCCAGCTGCACCAGCATCTCACCTTAGGCTGCAGCCATGTGATGTGCCTTTCTGCTATGTCAGGCCCAGGGAAGCAACAACATGCAAACATTCATACCATAACGGAGGCACTGGGATCCCAGTGGCCCACACCCATCTCAGAGACTAAATGAGAGGGATCCCACCTAGCTTTATGTCTCTGTTGATCTCAGTCACCCAAAAGTCAGGTTGCCTACCCATCTACTGGCATCCGGGTTCTCACCCATCTTATCCACAACTCAATTCCCTAAGCTTGGATCTGACACCACCCAGCCATTCTCCCTATTCTCCCAGATATCCTCTCCAATCTGCTATTTGGAAGTCTTCTTGCTGCTATAGACTGCATGTTTGTGTCCCCCCAAAATTCATGTGTTGAAACCCTACCCCCAATGCAATGTTATTTGGAGGTGGGTCCTGTGGGAGGTAGTTAGGGTTAGAGGGAGTCATGAGGGTGGAGCTTCATGGTGGGATTAGTGCCCTTGTAAGAGTCACAAGAGAGCTTGCTCCCTCTCTCTGATCTCTGTCATGTGAGAATATAATGAGAAGTTATATTCTCTGCAATATAACTGCCATCTGCAATCCAGAAGAGGGCCCTCACCCAACCCAACCATGCTGGCACTCTGATCTTGGACTTCCCTGCCTCCAGAACTGTGAGAAATAACTCTGTTATTTATAAGCCACCCAGTCTGTGGTATTCCGTTAAAGCAGCCCAACTGCCTAAGACAGTTGTGATCAGTGAATACTCACTATCTTTCCAGACTGCTCCAGTCACTTCTTAGATATATCTGAAATCTGACCACTCCCCAGTCCCCCACCAAGACATAATTAGGATGGTTGAAAGTTGCTTGAGAAAAATCACACACGCAGGCTGACTGGTTTCACTTTGCAGTAATAGTGTCAAATGCCAAAGCAGTCCTCATTTGGCCTCGTGATCCAACTCTGTTTTTCTAGTAAGCTGGTTTTCTTCATCCTAAAGGTGAGGATTTCATCTCTTCTCCTCTCTCCCCAACCTCCCTTCACCTCCACCACCAACTTCACACTCTGCTGAGAAGACAGAACCCATCAGACACAAACGCTCTCATCTTCCCATACCAGATCGACTTCCCATACCAGATCTCATCTTCCCATACCAGCACTCCTTCCTGTCATAAGTAGGGTCTCCATCCACGTGGCCCCTGGAACCCACTACTCACCTTCTTGAGGACATGCCTCCATGGGACAGCTCTTCTCTCCTAGCTGCATCCATCTCTCTCTCTCTCTTCTGTCACATCTTCCCACCGACAAAAATGCTCTAGTAATTCTCATCTTAAAAAGAACCCTCCCAGGATGCCTGGGTGGCTCCGTCGGCTAAGTGTCTGCCTTCAGCTCAGGTCATGATCCCAGGGTCCTGGGATCGAGTCCCATATCGGGACTCATCCATATCCCTACTGCCTGGCACAGTACCTAGCTCTTAGTGCATATTTGGTCAATATGAACTGAGTAAATAGATTCCATCCATGGGCCACTCCTTGTCTCTACCATCTCTTTCTTCCTGAAAAACTCAAGCAACACGGTCCTACATGTGATGTTGGCCACCTTTGTAGCTCTGTAGCACATTATCTCTCTCAAGGCACTCTGCTCAGGCAAAGAAAACACTCACTGAGAATTCACAATGCGCCAGGCCCTACACTTAGCGGTGGGGAGGCCACAGTGAGTGTGAGTGAGGATTCCAGATCTCCACAAGACCGGAGTTTCTGGGAAGATAGCTGGAGAACATCCAAGTCACAGAGAGCATGGTAGTTCTGGAAGTGAACCTCAGACACTTACTGCATTCAATGTATATTAAAATTATCTTGGTATTTGTCTTTTTTTGTTGGTTTTTTTTGTTTTTTGGGTTTTTGTTTGGTTGGTTGGGTTTTTTTTTTTTTTGGTATTTGTCTTATGTTATCCTTCTAGATAAACCCACAAGAGCCGGAAGTGCTATATGTACCTTTTTGGAAATGCTCACAATAATTGCCAAAATCCCTAGTCACAGCAGATCTGTATGAGCTGAAGTGGAACACATCCCATTAATGCTGCTTTTAACAACATGGTCAAAGAAAACTTTTAATATCCCCAAAGCCCCAAATCTTGAGTTTTAATATAAACCCAGACACACCCATTCACTTATTACTAAAATATTTACTAAGTTTCTGTTTGGTCTCAGTAATATACTGGCAAAGAATAAGGAAACACCCAGGCCTTTAGACAATTACAGTCTCACAGAGATGAGCAGAGTCATAATTACAGCACCGGGTAAGAGCAGTAAGACTGGGCACATGCACGGTGCCAAGGGCAGCCAAGAGATGGCCACACACTCAGCTCAGGGCTTAGAAGAGAGATCCCCTTTGCCATTTGAGCTTGACCTGGGGAAGAGAGAGAGATGGTACTCCAAGCCCAGGACACAGGTACACAAAGTAATATGATGTGGTTAGCAATCCATGACCATGCAGGATTCAGGGAGGAAGGTGCATTGGCTGGACAGGAAATGGGGCTAAATGGGGTTGGAAGGACAGGTTGGTGTCCAGTTTTTAAAGGTCTTTAGAATCCAGTATAAGGAGTTTGGGATATTATATCAGTGACTGGGTGCGTTTGAAGGGTTTGCACAGGAAAGAGGTATCATCAGGTCTATAATGTAGAGCTGTGACGGGTATCAATGAGATTTAAGGGAGAAGCAGAAGGAACGGGCCACTGTCCAGCTGTGGCCACAGTCTAGGTGAGGGGGCATGTACCTGAGAAACTCTCTTCTTCTCAGACCCTGACTTGGGGGCCAAAGAGACAGGGAGGCTTTCTCTTAGCTCCTGCTGTACCAAGGAACCACCATGGCCTTTGTACCCCAGTGACATTGTCTAGACTTTGACACTAGTCCTGTCCTTCATGATTTTCTTCCAGCCATGCAGGAAGGTACTCAAGGGCAGTGAACATGTCTCATGTGGCCTCGCAAATAGTAAACAGCACTAACAATCACAGTTACTCTGAGCAGGCACTCTTCTGAACACTCAGCATGAGTTAACTCACTTTATCATCGCAGCCCTACAAAATAAGTGTTGTTATTATACCCATTTTACACATAGGGGATTAAGAACTAGAGATGGCTGGCACTTACGGAGCCCTTATTTTGCAGATATAATGCTCAGTCCTCCACTTGAATTAAATGATCTAGTGCTCACTACAACCCCATGACACAGCATGTGAGATAGTGGGTGAGGATGGAATCTATTTACTCAGTTCATATTGACCAAATATCTCCTTAAGATAGAGATATTAAGGAAACTGAAGCAGAGAGGGTAAGTAACCTAAGGTTACATAGCAAGTTTGAGGAAGAGGCAAGATTCAAACCCAGCACCCTGGTTCCTCTGCCCAGGCTCCTAGCTATCACGTTAGGTGCAAAGTAGGTGGATCACCAATGATTCCTGAATTCAGTGAAAGTTACAGGTATACAGGTGAGCACCCCCATTCTGATCAGAGTCCCTCTCTGCCTGACCATCACTTGGCCCTCTGCTGTGGCGACACTGGCTTTAAGACCCTTCCCTGTTAGTTTCCCTTCTCTAGAAGTTACCGAAGTTACCCTGGAGGGAAAGTCCCCTAGGGCCAGTGAAGCTCTTTCCTGCTCCTAGGTAATGACAGCTCCTTGGGGAGTTACAGGCTTGGATGGGAGGGTGGGATTACCTGGTAGCCACAGATGTGCTGCATCAGGCGATCACACATGACATTGCTGGTCAGGACAGAGTGCAAGACTTTCACAGCTGCATACATAGTGTGGTCATCTGTCGCTAAGGAAATGAGGCCCAGGAGGATGGCAGGCCCGCCAATGAAGTCCAGGCTGCTGGCTGCTGGGATGGAGTGGAACACCCTTATGCCTGTGCCGGACAAAGGGGCATTCCATCAATACATCGCAGGCTCAGGGCAACGGCGAGTCCCCTGGAAGCCTCCGAGGGCAAAAGGGCTGCAGGTGCCAGTGCCACCCTCCACTCACAGTAAAGGGGCCTGTGCACCTGGGACAGGCTGGGAGTGGGAGGAAGGGTGGGAGGTTTGAAAGTCTTAGCTCACTGAGAGATCCTGCCCTGAGGTCTTCCTGGGTCACCAAAACAGGTGAAACAGCCCAGAGGATTTCAGATCACCGCCTCTATCTCTGTCCGGAGTGCTGGGCGAGCCACAAGCTCTCTGAGCCTCGGGCCACTGGTGGCTCAGACAACCCCGGGCTCTTGTCTGCTCTCTAGATCCTTCGAGACTGGACTTTGTACCAACCCGCTGCTCTGCTCTTGCCCAACTGCACAACAAGCAGCAGTCACCGGCTGTTGTTTTTACCCAAACAACCACAACCGTCGCCTCTGTCAAAGGGCCCCACCGTGCCCACTAGATAGGCTCCATTGTGCATAGATGCCAGCTTGGTTAAGCTGAGTTCACTAGCAACTGCCAGATGTGGCAAGGTGAGCTGGCCTCTCTGCAACGTGGAAGGCTAACTCTCCGACAGGGCTAAATCTCCAACTCTCACCCTCACTGGATAGCCGTTCAGAAGTCCAGGCTACACAAGCAATGACAGCCACATGCCCATCTTCCCAAATAGTAGTAAAATGTCAAGGCCTGACCTACCTAAATGGCCCACAGCCACAGCTCCAACGGTTCGAAGAGAACCCGAGAAGTGGCCAGCACAATTTCTTAGCAAGAACACAGGCATGGCATTGTCACGGGACGAAATGTTCATCTAGAGAAATGAGCAACAATTAGTCCAAAGAAACATGCTGGAATGGAAGAGCTTTTATTCATGAGGTCCTGGAGGGTAGGCACCCCAAGTCCTGGTCCAGTGTTGGCCCTCAGTAAGAGAAAGTCAGTGAATAAATAATAAATGAACCAATGTCAGGGAGATTGAAGCCAAAATTTGGTTTCCCATGCCCCACCACCCAGGCTGTGGCTTAGTCATGTGGAAACAGCTCTGGTGGCGCAGTTGAACCACAGATGTCCCACATGTCACAGTGAAGAGCTAATGAGGGCGAGGTGGACCCAAGGACATGTGGAGGTGGAATGGAGCCACAAAAGCCAGGCTGCCCCCTTCTCAGTCCAGGCTGTCTAGCCTCTGCCAGCCTTGGCCTCACTGGTCTCAGAGGGCTAGGCAGATGGGAGTCCGGGGTACTCTGTGGGTAAAGCACAGCTGTGGTGCTCAGCAAGACCTCATCCCTTGTTTACTGAGCCTCTTCAGTAAAGGGAGATGGCCCTCTGTCTGTAAGGGTGGAGAAAATGTAAACAAATCTGCCCCAATTCATCAGCATTAAGCAAAAGAGCACTCTCTGCAGGAATTAGGAAATACTTCATCTAATGGCATCTTCATCTACAAACACGTCTGCTTGCTGTTTTGCAAGTTTGCTGTTTAAAATAAACACGGCAACTCACAGAACATTTTGCGGCATTGGGGGGTCAGTAGCACCCAGAAAAGAGAAGCTCAATAGTGTTTTCGGCGTCTCAAAGGTTTTTCAAATTCCATTTGTTCCTGTTCTCCAGTGAAGAATAAAGAGCACCTACTTTCTCCTCTGAGCAATTATAAATAAAAGGTTTAGTCTCAGGGGATGCTAATGGGTGGAGAGGCATATGCTATTTTAACAAATGAAATGGGCAGCACGCCTGTGTGTATCTGTCTCCACATGCAAAAACATGAATTAGTGTTCACTTAAGCACTGAAAGCTGAAGCAAGCTATGAGATCATGATTCCAAAAGGGGGCAACAAGTGAAGGCAGAAGTCATACCTCTTTGGCAATCAGGCGGCTGTCCACCTCACTGTAAGTGTTTCTGATGTCTGTAACACTGGTGATGGAGGAGCTGGCTAGGTGAAGGCCAAAGGAAACCCTTTCCTCTGCAACCAGGGGTGTCACTTCTATATCAGGGTCCACTCCTAAAACAACACATCTTTGATCACCTCTACTCTCTTTACAGAAAAGAAAGTACAAGCTCAGTAAAATAAATAGCTATGGCTATATGGCAAAGCTATCATTGAGAGACTGTCTTATGTTGTTATATTATACGTTTGTATGTTGTATGTTTATGTCACATATTTGCCCCTATCAGTGCTTCTCTGACACTTATAGAAAACTGAGGATAAATCTCCCAGGATTAACCCTACTATAAAATAAAGGCATTCAAGGTGTGAAATCACTGAAGCTTGAAGCATCTAAGGAGGAGATGATATAACCTCACCCTCCAAAACCAAAATGCTGAGCGATAAGAAAGCTGACTTATTAAAAAAAAAGAGAGAGACTGGGCTGAAAGCCCTAAGATTTTCAATGAGCTACATGCCATGGTGAACATTCCACTTGGAATGAGCACCCTGGTCCCTGGGTCAAGGAAAGCCACGCGTGCTACTGGAACTGCATGGCCTGAATAGCCAGTGGGCAAAATTTTGGCTCTAGACTTGACCTCATCACCTGGCTCTGGCCAGTGCCATCTGCCACAGGAAATGGAAGCTTGAAGAAGACATGGGGCCTGGAGACAGAAACACTCCACAGTGCTCAATCGCCCTTCACTATGCACAAGTCTTCTGTACATAAATTCATTCATCATTCTTCCCAGATGGGAGCTGACCCCCTTGACTTGATAGAGCACAGAGAGCAGTACTCCCTACTTGAACAGCCAGCAATCAATAATGGAAATGTGGATGTGTTTGTCTGCCTGTTTAATAATTGAAGGCAACAGTATACTTTAGTTAAAAAGCTTCTTCATTAAAAGGAATGTAACTTATTTATCGCATTCTCTTCTCTCTTTCTTTGCTCATGGTATTACCTACCCATTCTCCTCCATTATGTGCTTTGGAGTTGAAATCTAAAGGATATTGTCATTTCTTTTTCTGTGACATATTATGTTGGGTTGTAAATTTATAATGATCCAATTACAGAGGTCTTCCCTAATGACTGACCTATGCTGAGTTTATTCTTTATAAATATGCTATAAATAACTGGATGTCCATTTAAAAAAGAGTATCAGCGAGATCATTATAAATCAAAACACTCCATACCTTGAGCATGCACAGCTTGGAAGTTACCACAGTATCTTGGGCCAAGTTTGTTAATAACTTCCAGAGTGTCCACTGAGATGGCTTCTTCAAAGAGGTATGTAGGGCCAAGACGCCATATTAATGACGACTTTTGTTTCCAAACTCGAGGGGTAGCGATATATCCATAAACATCCACAAATGAAGATGGATCCATTGAAAGGAAAGGCCCTGGTAAGGCCTGAATATACAACATCTGTTGAAATTAAAAGGGTGGGGGTAGGGGGAAAGGGAGAGATTTAACCTCAGAATTAATCAAATAAACACCCATGGATATAAAATTATATACCTTATTTTCTAAAAGTAAAAGCTTATTTTATCTACAAACATTAAAAAGGTCACTCTCAAAGCTGAGAAACAATGCAGGAAAACAGTTTACAAAATGCTGGTGGGAGTGAAAAACTGACACTGTGCCTCTGGAAACAAATTTGATGAGGAATATTAAGAGCCACTAAAATGTTTATCTTTTTTGTTCCAGTCATTCCACTGAGAACCTAAATGTCCAGTATTTGCACATCCATTAAGTTTTATGTACTAAAATAATTACAGACATATCCAAATGGAAAGGAAGAAATAAAATTATCTCTATTTGCAGATGACATGTCCATGTGGAAAATTCCAAAGAATCTACCAAAAAAAAAAAAAAAATGCCTAGAACTAATAACTGAGTTCAGCAAGGTCACAGGATACATGATCAACATACAAAAATGAATCACATTCTACAGGCTGATAATGAACATGCAGAAACTAAAATTAAAAACACTATCATTTACAATTGCTCAAAAGAAAATGAAATATTTAAAGAAAAAATGTATGAAATCTACATACTAAATATTCAAAAACGACAATGAAAGAAATCAAAGAAGACCTATATAAATGGAGAGGCATACCATGTTCCTGGATAGGAAAACTCAACATAGTAAAAATATTATTTCTCCCTAAAATGATCTATAGGTTAATGCAGTTCCTATCAAAATGTCAGAAGGCTTTTGTAGACACAGACAAGCTAATTCTAAAATTTATATTTGAAGGTACAAGCCCTAGAATAACTTAAACAAATAGCTTAATTCTTCTTTTTCAAAAAGAAGAGTGATTTTGATTATCTTTTTTGAAAGAGAAGAATTAAGTGGGAGGCGCCATTCTAACCAATATTATTATATAGCTTATTACATAGCTACAATAATTAAGATAGTGTGGTCTTGGTAAGGGTATAGTCACATAGATCAGTAGAACAGAATATAGAATCTGGAAATAAATCCATACAAAAGTGCCCAACTGATTTTTGATGAAGGTTCAAAAGCAATTCAATGGCGGAAGGGTAGCCTCTTCAACCAATGTTGCTGGAACATCTGGACATCCATGGGCAAAGAAATGAACTTCAGCCTAAACTTAACACCTCCTACAAAAGTTAACTCATAAGAGATAACAGATTTAAATGTAAATCTAGAAAACTTTTAGAAAAAAACACAGAAGAAAATCTTCTGGATCTAGGGCTAGGCAAAGAGTTCTTAGACTTAACACCAAAAGCATGAGTCGTAAGAGGAAAATCTGATGAATTATACTTCATCAAAATAAAAATTTTTGTTCTGCAAAGTCCTATGGGAAAGAAGATGGAACACAAGCTACTGACTAGGAGAATTTCTTTGGCAAATCACACATCAAAGGACTAGTATCTAAGGCCGAGCAATATTGAGCACTTTTTCATGTGTCTGTTGGCCATTTGGATGTCTTCTTTGGAAAAATGTCTGTTCATGTCTTCTGCCCATTTCTTGACTGGATTATTTGTTCTTTGGGTGTTGAGTTTGATCAGTTCTTTATAGATTTTGGATACTAGCCCTTTATCTGATATGTCATTTGCAAATATCTTCTCCCATTCTGTCAGTTGTCTTTTGGTTTTGTTGACTGTTTCATTTACTGTGCAAAAGCTTTTTATCTTGATGAAGTCCCAATAG